>NC_081557.1:230081487-230406516 GCF_022355385.1 Mustela nigripes | reverse complement strand
AGATGGCTTTGATGATATTGAGGTATGTGCCCTCTATCCCTACACTTTGAAGAGTTTTGATCAGGAAGGGATGCTGTACTTTGTCAAATGCTTTTTCAGCATCTATTGAGAGTATCATATGGTTCTTGTTCTTTCTTTTATTAATGTATTATATCACATTGAATGATTTGTGGATTTTGAACCAACTTGCAGCCCTGGGATAAATCCCTCTTGATCGTTGTGAATAATCCTTTTAATGTACTGTTGGATCCTATTGGCTAGTATTTTGGTGAGAATTTTCACATCTGTATTCATCAAGGATATTGGTCTGTAATTTTTTTTTTTTAATGGGATCCTTGTCTGGTTTTGGGATCAAGGTGATGCTGGCCTCATAAAATGAGTTTGGAAGTTTTCCTTCCATTTCTATTTTTTGGAACAGTTTCAGGAGAATAGGAATTAATTCTTCTTTAAATGTTTGGTAGAATTCCCCTGGGAAGCTGTCTGGCCCTGGGCTTTTGTTCATTTGGAGATTTTTGATGACTGTTTCAATCTCCTTACTGGTTATGGATCTGTTCAGGTTTTCTATTTCTTCCTGGTTCAGTTGTGGTAATTTATATATCTCTAGGAATGTATCCATTTCTTCCAGAATGTTGAATTTGTTGGCATAGAGTTGCTCATAGTATGTTCTTATAATGTTTGTGTTTCTTTGGTGTTGGTTGTGATCTCTCCTCTGTCATTCATGATTTTACTTATTTGGGTCCTTTCTCTTTTCTTTTTGTTAAATCTGGCCAGGGGGTTATGAGTCTTATTAATTCTTTCAAAGAACCAGCTCCTAGTTTTGTTGATTTGTTCCTTTTTTGTTTGTTTGTTTGTTTGTTTCTATTTCTGCTCTGATCTTAATGATTCCTCTTCTCCCTCTGTTGTTCTTTCTCCAGCTCTTTTAGGTGTAGTGTTAGATCGTGTATTTGAGACCTTTCTTGTTTCTTGAGAAAAGCTTTATTCACTATATATTTTCCTCTCAGGACTGCCTTTGCTGTGCCCCACAGATTTTGAACAATTTTATTTTCATTATCATTTGTTTCCTTGATTTTCTTTCAATTCTTCTTTAATTTCCTGGTTGACCCATTCATTCTTTGGAAGGATGCTGTTTAGTCTCCATGTATTTGGGTTCTTTCCAAATTTTCTCTTGTGACTGAGTTCTAGTTTCAGAGCATTGTGGTCTGAAAATATGCAGGGAATAATCCCAATCTTTTGATACCGGTTGAGACCTGATTTATGACCCAGAATGTGATCTATTCTGGAGAATGTATCATATGCACTAGAGAAGAATGTGTATTTTGTTACTTTGGGATAGAATGTTCTGAATATATCTGTGATGTCCATCTGGTCCAGTGTGTCATTTAAGGCCTTTATTTCCTTGTTGATCTTTTACTTGGATGATCTGTCCATTTCAGTGAGGGGAGTGTTAAAGTCCCCTACTAGTATTGTGTTATTGTCCATGTGTTTCTTTTATTTTGCTATTAATTAGTTTATATAGTTGGCTGCTCCAATGAAGTGGCATAGATATTTAAAATTGTTAGATCTTCTTGTTGGACAGTCCCTTTGAGTATGATATAGTGTTCTTCCTCATCTCTTTGGCTTAAAATCTAATTGATTTGATATAAGGATTGCCACCCCAGCTTTCTTCTGATGTCCATTAGCATGGTAAATTTTTTTCCACCCCCCCACTCTAAATCTGGAAGTGTCTTTGCGTCTAAAATGTGTTTCTTATAGGCAACAAATTCATGGGTTTTGGTTTTTTATCCATTCTGATACCCTGTGTCTTTTGATTGAGCATTTAGCCCATTAACATTCAGGGTAACTATCAAGAGATATGAATTTAGTGCCATTGTATTGCCTGTAAGGTGACTATTACTGTATATTGTCTCTGTTCCTTTCTGATCTTCTACTTTTAGGGTTTCTCTTTGCTTAAAGGACCCCTTTCAATATTTAATTATTTCCTGGAGAGCTGGTTTGGTATTTGCAAATTCTTTCAGTTTTTGTTTGTTCTGGAAGATTTTTCTCTCTCCTTTTATTTTCAAGATAGCCTAGCTGGATATACTATTCTTAGCTGCATGTTTTTCTCATTTAGTGTTCTGAATATATCATGCCAGTTCTTTCTGGCCTGCCAATCTAATATTTTTACCATTGTATATTAGATACTTCTTTGCCCAGGCTGCTTTCAGGATTTTCTCTTTGTTGTTAATACTTGTAAATTTTACTATTAGGTGACAGGGTGTGGACCTATTCTTATTGATTTTGAGGGGGATTCTCTGCACCTCCTGGATTTTGATTCTTGTTCCCTTTGCCATATTAGGGAAATCCTCTACAATAATTCTCTCCAATATACCTTCTACTCCCCTCTCTCTTTCTTTTTCTTCTGGAATCCCAATTATTCTAATGTTTCATCTCATGGTGTCGCTTATCTCTTGAATTCTCCCCTTGTGGTCCAGTATTTGTTTGTCTCTCTTTTGCTCAGCTTATTTATTCTCTGTCATTTGGTCTTCCATATCACTAATTCTTGCCTCATATATCCAAGCAGTAACAGCCTCCATTTTTTATTGCACCTCATTAATAGCTATTTTTTATTTTAAATTGGTTAGATTTTAGTTCTTTTATTTATCCAGAAATGGCTTTTATTTCTCCAGGGAGTTTCTCTAATTATCTTCCATGCCTTTTCTAGCCTGGCTAGAACCTTGAGAATCGTCATTCTGAACTCTAGATCTGACATATTATCCTTGTCCATATTGATTAGGTCCCTAGACGTCAGTACTGCCTTTTGTTCTTTTTTTTTTTTGTGGTGAGTTTTTCCACCTTGTCATTTTGACCAGATAAGAATATATTAAGTAGAAAATAAAATACTAAAATTCTGTCAAAGACCCCAGGAAAATGTTCTTTAACCAAATCAGAGTAGACCCCAAATCATGGGGGGGGGGGATAAAAAGAAGTTCAGAAAAAAAATTAGAAAGAGAAAAAAAAAAATATATATATATATAAAAGAAAATTAGACTGGTGACTATAACAGTGCCACCCACTTAATTTTGGGAGTATTTTGGTCTCTTAGAAGAAACTACCTCCCTAAATTTTAAAGAATCAAAAACATATATAAGGGTAAATACAATGAAGGGATGAAATACACCTATAAAAATGATTTTTTTTAATTTTTAAAAAAGGAATTGATTAAATACATTGGTTGGGGGAATAAAGTAAAAGAAAGTGGAGAGAATTTGCTCAGGCTGGAGACTAGAACAAGCCCAGAGCTAGATTTAGGGTGTATTTTGATCTATTAGAAAAGGTTTTACCCCAAATTTTTTAGAAGAAAAAATCCTATGTGTATACAAAAAATATAGTTAGATACAATGAAGGATAAAATATGACTATGCTAATGAAGTTTCAAAAAAGATTATTGTTATTCTTTTATGAAAGGTATTGTTAAGGTAAACTAGTTAAAAAATGTTAAAAGAGGAAAGGGTAAAAGTTAAAAAAAAATTAGCAAAAGAGAAAAAAAATTTAAATTAACTGCAAGACTAAAGAATCATGGGGGAGAAAGCCATGAATTCCATGCCTTGCTTTCTCCTCCTCTGGAATTCTATTGTTCACATTGGTAAGTGAACTTGGTCTTGGCTAGATTTCTTGTTGATCTTCTGGATGAGGCACCTGTTGTAGGATTTTCAAGTGTCTTTGCCTGAGGTGGAACTGCACTCCCCTTACTAGGGGCCAGGCTACGTAATCTGCTCGGGTTTGTTTTTGGGAACATTTTATCCCTGAAAGTTTCCATAGAGTTCTGGAGGACAGGAATGAGAATGGCGGCCTCCCAATCCCTGGCCCAGAGGAGCCGTGAGCTCAGGGCCCCATTCCTCAGTGTGCCCTTAGAGAAAAGCGTTCCATCACTCCCATCTTCCTAGCCTCTGGTCATGCTCCAAGCTCACCCAGCTTTCGACCAAACATCTCTGTCTCTGGCACACAGCTCTGCCTGGAGCCTCTGAACTCACAGATCCCTGAGTTCTTCCAGGGGGTGTCTCTTCAGAGCTGTGGCCTGTGCCATGGATAATGGTTCAAGGTAACCCTGAGTTGAGAGCTCACACCTCTGCTCCATCTCTGTAGCTGGCTTCCCCACTCTAATACCTGTGAGCTCTGTGACACTCAGATACTCCCGATCCTTCTGTGACCCTGAGGGACGTGGGGCCATGCTGACTCCGTGTGGGCTTAACCCCATTTTAGCCTCTGGAGTGGTGTCCCTCAGTGGAGCAGACTTTTAAAGATCCTGATTTTGTGCTCTATTGTTCCACTCCTTGCTGGGAGCCAGCCTTTCCCTGCACAGTCTATCTTCCCATGCTTGGGATTCACTTCTTCACCAGTCCTACCTTTCAGAAAGTAGTTACTTTTCTGTTTTTAGAATTGTTGCTCTTCTTCTTTTCAATCTCCTGTTGGATTTGTAGGTTTTCACAATGGTTTGATAAGATATCTAGCTGATCTCCTGCTACCTGATGTGATCTCAGCCTGCTACTTCTCCACCATTTTAACTCCTCCCCCCCCAAAGGTAGGTTTTTTAGTCAATTGAGTTTCTACTGGTCCGTCTCTCTTTCTTGGGATTACTTGCCCTTGAAATATAACCATCATACCACAAGTAGTCCAAATTATGTGGAATGGAACAAAGGCCCTAGGCATTCAGCTCCATTTTAGATCCCAGCCAATGGCCAACTCCACCTTGCTAGTTCTGTAGGCAAGCCATCTTGGTAATAGTCTTTCAATGCTCAGTAAAGTTGTCTCACTGCATGGAATAGACAAGTGTTCCTCCATGTTGTGTCCAAAGTGCAGATTAGCAAACAAAATAATTAATTGTTGTTTAAATCCACTAAGCTTCGAGGCTGTTTGGTTTTGAGCAAAAAATAGCCGAATAACTGAAATGAGAAAAGTAATAATTTCTAACTTTCAGCAAGATATGCAAATAAAAACATAAACTCAAAAGATGTTTTGAATCCCACCATGAGTTCATTAAATCTCAGCAATGTCTTCAAGAATCTACTCATCATTTTCATGAATAGTCAAATGCTTACCCAGTTGATATGTAAAAAATGTGAGCTATGTGAGACACTTCATTTCAAGTTTGAAGTATCAAACTCTGTAAGTCAACAACAAAAATTTTGACTTGATTTCAAATTTGTAAAGAAAAAAAAAGAAAGAAATGAAAATGCTTAATTTTACCTGAGATCTGTGCCTCTGTAAAACAAGTATGGTCACAAAATCTGCCACTTCCCAATTTTTTTTTCTCTATATTGTTATCACAAAGAGCCACCCTTCTCTTATAATTTTGATAAGACATTCTTTAATAATTCCCTTGTTTACTATGACAAGACCAGACACAGAACCTGCAAATACTCACTCTGTACCTCCTCAATAATTAATTGAATTGTTTGACTCCACCAACTGATCTGGACAGAATTCTCTCAGTTGAACTTGAACAACCCTCCCTTAAAGGTGCCCTCCTGAGAATCTCCTGACTGTGTAGAAAAATATTCTCTGATCAGCTGTCCAGTCACACAGCTCCTGCTTCCCCAAATCCAGTTCTTTATAGCTTTGTTTACTTCTCAAAAAATAAGTATTTTTCTGCCTTACTTTTGATGCTCTTGAAGATCTTTGAGTAAGCTGGAACTTTCTGCTACTGCATTAGTCCCTTTCTTCTATTACAATAATCTTTTTGAATAAATTCTCTCATACCCACATCTGTATTTGTTTTTTTTTTTTAAATAAAACCAATAGTAGTAATTTGAGAATCCTCTATTCTTACATCAAAAAACATCAAAAAATTACCAATTCTATATAATAAGTCATTCTCCCTGGTTCTATCTAATATCCACTGTGATCTGCTTAAAGGTAGAAGAGTTGGTGTTTTTAACTCCTGTAACTGAATTGTGTGATAGATAAATTCAAATGGAACCATTCTTACAAGATTGAGGAAAGAAATATAGAAAAGATAAATGTGGCAGCTCTCTAGACTTTTTCAGACCAATGATCTGGAACACAACTGATCAGACCACTGATCTGTTTATGCTTAAAACTGCTTTGTATATTCAATAGAATAATTTGTCCTGAAAACAAACAAAAATAAATAAATAAAAATAAAAACTTGAAAACAAGGTAACATTTTATACCATGAATAATCTGTGAGGAGCTAAATATCCTAATCAGAATCAAGAGAAGTAATGCCTTGAATGATTTTTGTGGGGTATTTGAAATCTGTCTATAATGTACTCACTCCTATGAAGGAAGAAGGAACATATGCTCTACCTCTTGATTAGGAAATGACAAAATTCCAAAAGATCATACAATATTAATTTTTAATTAAAAAAATTTCCACTGACAGGTGGATTGGTGATGGGTAAGTTACTATTTCATAGGAGGCAGCTCAGCATAGGAGACATGGCATTACCTATAACACAATGAACGCAGGATTTGCACCCAGTACCTGGGGCCACTACTTGGCAGATGTTTGAAATCACAAAAGTACTAAATTCACTAATCATTTCATGCAACACTTATTTTTTATGACCAGAAATATACATATTAATTTCAAATAAACTCAAACACAACTTAGTGTATCTAGTGACATGGGAATGTTTACCAGTTTTTGAGAAAAAAGAAGAAAAATTTAAAAAACCCTAACAACCCTGATTTTTAATGTTTTCCAATTTCTGCAATGTAAATACTATCATTGCTAGTTTTAAAATACCAACTGGAGTTCAATTGAACCTAGCATGTCACTCAATATACACATACATTTGTATATACATACACATATTTATGTCCATTCACATATATATTCAGTATATGTATTCTATGCTCTGCATACATGTCCAATATATGTATAAGTTTTATATATACTGAAAAGTAATTTAAAAAGAAAAGTCTATCTAAAGTTGGAAATACAGTAGTATATTTTGAATAAAAGATTAGGCATGACATTAAGATGCAGAAACTCAAGGAACTAATAACCTTTAAGAAAACTTAGAAAACAACCAATACAAAAAGTTTTATAATTGCCATACTTCCTTAATGCTTATCAACACATATATATTAGTACTGAAAGTGCTTTGAATATTCTATTATTTACATTTCTAATTACTCAAAGCATTAGTTTGATCTTTTGCTCAAATGTCTCACAAATTCCATATTCTATATAAATCCATTGTTATTTTGGCCTAGATTACTGTCGTAAATTTAAGTGCTTTTAATGGCAACATAATCAGACAGTGATAAAAAAAAAATGGTCCTTTTGCATCTGCCTTCCAGAAAAACACATGCAGAGCTTACAAAACCGGGCAATAGGTTGTGGCCAATATAGCTTTACTGCATGTAATTACATCAGCATTGCCATTGCTATAGCCAAGTGCTTTGGAAAATTGAGTGGACTTTTTTTTTTAGGAGTATGGAAATCGATAAATCTTTAGGAAGAATATGGTAATCAGTACTATAATAAAACATATTCATCCAAATGATTGATTTTAAATGGATTTACAAAGAATGGCTATAATTCCATTGCACAAAACCTGAGCAGATGTATGGAGCTAATATGGCTCATGAAAAATTTACACTTCCCATGCAAAAAGCAAGGAATTTCTTTCTTCTACTCTGTGTCTTCAAATAAATTAGGAAAATATGATTACATCTTTTTTTGGTCTCTTTCAATCTAAGTCTACTTTTAAAGGACTAAAAATTGAAATCAATCTTCACTAGAAAGATGAAAAAAGGTGATCTGAAATAAAATACTTTTTGAATCATTAAAGCACAGGGGAAAGTAGAAGTAAACAGTTTTCAGAAACTATCTTTTAGAAGAAATGATCACTGAATATACTCAATGAATGACAGAGAAAATGTCTCTTTTCAAGATTCCTTGGTTCACATATTTATATTTTAGAGGAGTGGAATGGGCAGGTCATGCTATAGTCCTACTAGAGTGTAACTCTTATGGTTTCATTTAATTTCATTTTCTTAAAGTTTTTAATTTAAATTCTAGCTAGTTAACATACAGTTTATTATTAGTTTCAGGTGTACAACATAGTGATTCAACATTTCCATATAACACTCAGTGCTCATCACAAGTGCACCCTATCATGTATTTTAGCCATGCTCTACCCACCTCCTCTCTGGTAACCATCAGTTTGTCCTATATAGCTAAAAGTCTGTTTCTTTGCTTGCCTCTTCTTCTGTCTCTTTTTCCCCCTTTGCTTATCTGTTTTGTTTCTTAAAGTCCACATAAGAGTGAAATTATATGGTATTTGCCTTTCTCTGACTTATTTCACTTAGGACAATATATTCTCTAGTTTCACCATGGTTGCAAATGACTAAGATTTCATTCTTTTTTATGGCTGAATAATACACACAAACACATAAATATTATGTGTGTGCATATATATATACACATGTAAATACATATCACATGTTTATATAGAGTTTATACATATATTACATATTTATATATCATCATGTAATATATTATATATTGGAATATATATATGACATATGGCTTCTTCATCCATTTATCAGTCGATAGACATTTGAGTTCTCTCCATAATTTGACTATTATTGATAATGCTGCTATAAACAAGGGGATATATGTATCCCTTTGAATTAGTATTTTTGTATCCTTTGGGTAAATACCTAGTAGTACAATTGCTGAATCATAGGGTAGGTCTGTTTTTAACTTTCTGAGTAAACTCCATACTGTTTTCCAGAGTGGCTGCCCATTTTGCATGCCCACTAACATTGCAAGAGGGTTCCCTTTTCTCTGCCTCCTCGCCAACACTTGTTGGAGAGACAACTACTTGTCTCCAGATTCTTTAAAAAATTGTGTCACCTTGGGGTGCCTAGGTGGCTCAGTTGCTAAGCATCTGCCTTTGGCTAAGTCATGAGTCATGTTCTTGGGGTCCCAGGATCAAGCCCCGCATTGGGCTTTTTGCTCAGTGGGGAGCCTGCTTCTCCCTCTCCCTCTCTCACTGCTTGTGTTCCCTCTCTCACTGCATCTCTTTCTGTCAAATGAATAAAATCTTAAAAAACAAAAAACAAACAAACAAAAACACTGTGTCACCAAAAAGCAGAAACAATCAAATAGAAAAGAAAAGAAAAGGAAAAGGAAGTGTAGCCCTTATGGTTTCGTTTTATTTCATTTTCTTAAAGTTTTTTTATTTAAATTCTAGCTACTTAACATACAGTTTATTATTAGTTTCAGGTGTACAACATAGTGATTGAACATTTCCATATAACACCCAGGGCTCATCACAAGTGCATCCTTGGATGGAAAAGAAAAGAGTGCCTTTGCAAAGGCTTCTCTCTCTCTCTCTCTCTCTCTCTCTCTCTCTCTCTCTTTTTAAACCTGATATTGTGAGAATGTTTTAATATCAAGTTGGTTACATAAAAATGGTACATGCTGCTACATATGTATTAATTCTTGAAAAATAATTTTTGAATCAGTAAGACTTGACCATTCTTGAGAAATTTCACTGCCTGTCTCCTCCAGTCCTTTACTTCTTTAACACTAATTTATTTTCACTGGAAAGTCATGTTTTCCCTTTCATTCAAGTGGCCCAAATGATGAGTTCCGATCCTATTTGGAGGGTAGGACCTTGGTAAACCATGTCAGAATAATCTGAATGGTTTAATAAACTTTTAGCCACCTTGGAAATCCCTAGATCAACTATTTCAGACTTAATTGGACTAGACATGGCAATCTCTTATTTTTACATAGAGGTATATATACACCTCTAACCTAGAGGAAGATTGAAATAACCTGTCCAGTGCTCATTACAAATTTGTGGGAATGCCTCATTAACCTTCTTCCACAAACCAGTTTTAATGCTGGCAAAATAATTTAATTAATGTAAAATAAAGCATAGATGAAATATTGTGTTTTTGTCTCATTTTAACTTAGATGTAATTAATTTTTTTTTCATTTAAATGCTTAATGAAACTGGTAAATTGCAAGAATATAGCATAAGAAAATTGGTTATCATCTTAAGTTTCTTAAGTTTCAGGGTTCCTAGGTTTTAAACTACATTGGGCACTAGGTAAAATTTTCGCATTGGGCAATTCACTTAAATTTTCTCTTTCAAAAAATAATTTTGGGTATAGAAATAATAAAATAATGATATCTTCTTTAAAAAGAAAACTTCAAATATTATATATGAAGATATACATATATTATATATAACTTCATATATATTATATATATATTATATATATAATTTCAAATATATATATTGTATATGAAGCTCAATTTCCTTTTGACAACCATCCACACTTATTTTCTTCCCAGAATTAACCACTTTGGTTTATATCCATCCAGATAAATATGTGTAGGTAGATATAGATAGATAGATGATTGCTAGCTAATTAGCTAGATAATAGATAGATACTAATACAGATATAGATACATATGCAAATATACAAATGCATAATTTCATTGGCCTGTTACTCCAGTTTCCTTATTATTCGATTTTTTTCGCTGCATCCTGTATCTTCTAAATTTTTCTATTTTAGTCCATTGAAAGCATACTTATGTTCCTTAACTGCTGTGTAATAAGCTATAACATGGATATCACAAAAGTTATTTGTTCATTTTATTTCTGACAGCATTTATGATCTCTACATTTTGTTTTGTTTTTACCTTCTGTTGTTATTATTAATATAACTATTTTTTCATATAATGTTCTTGTATGAACTTCCTTGTTAAGATATATAAATGCTTTTCCAAAGTATACTTTACAATTTGGAAGTAATGCCAGTAATGGGTCAAAAAATACATGCATTTCATTTTTTCCCAACATTATTGGGATTATAATTGACATATAACATGGTGTAAATTTATGTTGTGCATCATGTTGATTTGAAACATTTATAGTTTGAAAAATGTTTACAACTCTACCATTAGTGAACATCTTCAAAACCTCACATAGTTATCAGTAAGTGGTAATAAAATTTAAAATTTACTCTCAGCAACATTTAAGTATATAATATAGTACTGTTAAGTGTAATGACCATGTTGTATGTACAATGTCCAGAACTTATTCATCTTGTAACTGAAGTTTGCACCCTTTTACCAATATCTCTTCAATTACCTCACCTCCAAGCTCCTGGCAATCATTGTCTTATTTTTTAAAGAGTTTAGTGTTAGCTTTTTTTTTTTTTTTTAACATCTTCTTTATTTATTCATCCATTGATGGACCCTTAGGTTGTTTTCATATCTTGGCTATTGTGAATAATGCTGCAGTTAATATAGGTTTGTAAATATTTCCTTGGTATCTTATTTCTAACTCCTTTGGAAATATACCCAGAATTGGGATCATTGAATCATATAGTAATCCTATTTTTACTTTTTGAGATGACATCATATTATTTTACATAGTGGTTGCACCATTTATATTCCCAGCAACAGTGCTCTAAGATTCCATTTTCTCCACATTCTTGTCAATACTTCTTATTCCTTGCCTTCTTAATGACAGCCATTCTAATAGATGTGAGGTGACATTTCACTGTGGTTTGGATTTGCATTTTCCTGTTGATTAGTGATATTGAACATCTTTGTCTTTTCATGTACCTGCTGATTATTTGGACATCTTCTGGAAAAGTGCCAATTCAGTTGCTCTGGCCATTTTTAAGAATAAGGTTGTTTGAATTTGTTTTTGTTGTTGTTGTTATTGAGTTGTATGAGTTCATTATATATTTATCCACTAAATACTTCACAAGTATTTTCTCCCATTCCATTGTTACCTTCTCATTTTGTTAGTCATTTCTTTTGCTGTGAAGTAGGCTTTTAATTTCAGGTAGTTCCACTTAAAAATTTTTGCTTTTGTTGCTTCTAATTTTGTGTCATATCCAAAAAACCATTCCCAGGACCAATGTTAAGGAGCTTTTACACTATTTTTTCATCTAGGAGTTTTATGATTTCCAGCCTTACTATTAAGTCCCCAATATATTTCAAGGTAATTTTTGTGAATGATATAAGATAGGGGTCTGATTTTATTTTTCTAAATGGAATTATCCAGTTTCTCCAATGTCATTTATTGGAAAGAATATACTTTCCCCAATGAGTATTCTTGGTTGCCTTGTCAAATATTAGTGAACCATGTAAGTACTGGGTTACTTCTGGGCTCCCTATTGTGTTCCATTTCTCTCCCTGTACATGTTTCTTTTGCTACAGCTTTGTATGTTTGTTTGAAATCAGGGTATGTAATGCCTCCAGCTTTATTCTTCCTTATGATTGCTTTGTTTATTCCAAGTCTTCTGTGGTTCTATGAAAATTTTAGGATTGTTCTTTCTAGTTCTATAAAAAATGCCTTTGGAATTTTGATAGTCTAGAGATAACTTTCGGTACTATGGGATAACAATATTAATATATTTTAACAATATTAGATCCTCCAACTCGTGAACACATGGTGTCTTTCCACTTATTTGTGACTTGTTGCCTTCTTCATTGAAATCTTATCATTTCTAGTGTACAAGATTTTCATGTCTTTAGTTAAATTTATTTCTTTGTATTGTATTGTATTGTTTTTGCTTCTATTGTGAATGGGACTGTTTTATTTCTTTTTCAGAGACTTTGTCTTTAGTGTATAGAAATACAGCAATTTTCAGGGCACCTGGGGGGCTCAGTGGGTTAAAGCCTCTGCCTTCAGCGTAGGTCATGATCCCAGGGTCCTGGGATCAACCTGGGATCAAGCCCTGCATGGGGCTCTCTGCTCAGCAGGGAGCCTGCTTCCTCCTCTCTCTCTGCTTGACTATCTGCCTACTTGTGATCTCTGTCTGTCAAATAAATAAATAAAATCTTTAAAAAAAAAGAAATATAGCTGTTTTCTATATGTTGATTTTTGTATCCTGTAATTTTACTAAATTAATTGAATAGTTCTAACAGTTGTTGGTTGGACCCTTTATGATTTTTTTTAAAAATAAATACTGTTATATAGGATCTGCAAAGAAATTACTTCTTCCTAGATAAAAGAGTCAGATTTTCTTCCAGTGTTACTTTAAACTAATTAAGCTCCCAGAATCTTAACTGTACAACTATGTCACTGAGCTTGTTCTTAACTGGATCAACAGCAAAAGTAACCCCAATCACATAATTCTTAGAAATTTCAATGATAGCTTCTGAACATTTTGTGGGATTAATTTCCAATTCAATGGCATGCATATGTCTTACCATGTCAAGTTGTGTATCTACTACTTCATACTTTCTATATTCAGTATTAAGCACTATGTCATCAATTCAGTGGATCAACATAGTATCTCTTGAATTTGGGCTAAATCATGGTGGTGAGTTAAGAGAGTTCACATATGTCTAAGGTAACACATTAAAGGTGTAAGCTATCTGGGCCCAATGAAAACAAAATTATTTAGATGTTTTTAATTTAGCTAAGTGTAGGGGGAAAATCATTCTCCTGTTCACTATCTGCTTTCTAGTTGTCATAAACTGAATTGGTTGATAAAAAAGATACCACATTTGGAATAACAGCAAACTATTCTTACTGTATTTAATCATCTACCTGCTATTTATTTGCATTGGTCAAGTTAGAGAATGAAAGGTAGATGTGATAGCAATCAACTTCCAGCATTATTTAGTATTTCAAATATGACATTAACCTGGCCATTCCATCGTTTTTCTTCTTGCAAGCCTCACTCAAAATTCAGTTTCTTAAAAGCATTTTTGTTGTTGTTGAATTTAAGTCTTGTGATTGACCACTGGCAGAACTGAAGAGGTAAGAGCAGGAATCTCTCCCATTTTCTAACAAGAAAATATTTGGACACAAACATCTGTATATATCATCCTAAAAAGAAAAATTGCATATTATTAAAAAGAAGAATGGAGGCTTTGACCATGCAATCGACAATGTCAAATACCAAAATATTTTCATGGTATTCTCTTTGCTTCTACACTTGTGAAATTTTGATTGTGTATCTATTTTTGTACTTAAATCCCATGTTATATTATCAAGCAGATGTAAACTTTGAAGACTAATAAGAGAGAAGGGATGCATAGTGAAAACTTTTTCTCTTATCCGTTTTTACTGAGAAAGAGAAGTATTCCAATCATTTGGAGAATAAAACTTTTTTGAAGAGTCATTTCCCATCAAATTTTGACCTATAGGTACTGAAATTTTGACCTGTGTCTAAGTAAAGGTAGCAATAAAATCCTGTCACCTTAGAAGCTAGAGTGATGAAATTTGTTACTTCTAAAGCCAGAAGGTAAACAACTTTTTCTTTTTTTAAATTAAATTTAATTTTTTTCTTAGAGCACCAACTCACCTTCACCCAATGGGTGGCAAGAATGTTGCTTTTCTGGGTAAATAGTGGCTATTCTTCGAATGCATATTGGTCTTATGTTCTTGTATCCGTTTTACATGTCTTCATTTTTATACCAAATTAAATAAAGTATGTTTAGTTATGTATTTCTGAAGAATAAACTCTCATGTCAGCATTAATTTTCTTCCTTTCCTTCAAACATTGGAAGTTATTTTATTAGAATATGCTGAAAAGATTCTTGAGATCAAGAAAACTATACCAATTATAATTGTTGCATAAATTTAAGCATATTAAAGGCACTTACTACATATTTTTATAATAATAGACTTCCTTAAATAAGCATTTGTGTCTGATTTGAACAGAAAGTTCTTACTTGTTTCCATGTAAATATATATAGATAATAGATAGATAAATAGATAACAGATGAAATATATATATAGATAGATACAGACAGATATATCTATATCTATATCTATTTTGTTTATTTGTTCAATATACTTTGCTCCATGTATATATATAGATATCTATATCTATCTATCTATCTATATATATATAGCTGTTGTAAAACTATATTTCTTATTGCATAAACAATTTATTGTGGAAAATTATAAAATTGAAATAAGCCAAAATTAAGGAAAAAAAAAAAAACCCTGCAACCATGATAAATATTCTAAATATTTAACATCCTGTCCTGTATGGATCTTGTCAAATATAATGGGCATTGTAAATAACATCACACCAGTATGATCTGGCTTGAATCAGCCATGCCCAAAATATCCTCCTGGCATAGCTGCTTTTAAATTTCAGGTGCAAATTTCATGAGACCCATGGGTCTTGGATAATTTTGAGTCTTATAGTTAGAATATGTTAAAAGCCCTCAAATGTGTTTCTTTTTTCTTACAGTGAGATTCTATGGGATGCAGAGCAACACATAATTATAAAAAAATGTGACAGCTTATTTTTTCTTTCATGTAAATAACATACAAATATATAAATAACTGAATTATTAATATGAAATTATTTAACTAATCCCCAATTCCTAAAAATCTATTTTTTTAAAAGTTGCCCTTATAATCATAGTTTTATAAACATTGGCATAAAGTCATAGTCAGACTTGTACACATATCTTCATAGGAACATTCACCAGAGTAGATTTGCTTTGTTGAAGAGAATTTAGTTCTCCATTGTGAATTATGTTTGTTGGATCTATAGCAAAGCACATGATGCTTTAATGTCTTTTGTGGTATTATTTCCAAATGTCCTTCCAGTGGTGAAACCATTTTCCCCATCATTGCTGGAAAAAAAAAAATTCACTTCTCCAAACCCTTGCTCATTAGTGATGTTATTGGTGCTCCACATGGACTCTCATCAAGGACTGTCAGATACCCACATTACCCAGCTGCTAAGAATGCTAGTGCTAAAGGCTTATAACCACCACCTTTTTTTTGAAAATTGATGCAGCCAAACAAGAGCCATTTCACCCAGATTATGACTACCCTCTTCCTGGGATTTTCAGGCTAATGACTTGCTGAACTGAAAGTGTGGTAGACAATTTAGTTCCCATTCTTTAAGTTGATGCTAACTCTGTAGTGCAGTTTGTGCACAGAACTTTTCATGTTATCAAGTGATGTGAGTCTCCAGCTAAGATGATTACTTCTATAGAGTTTTTTCCCTTGTTTTGCTTTGTTTCTTCCATTCCCATTGTATGAGAATTTCCTCAACCAATCACTTCCTCCAAGAACTCCTGTATTAAGCTAGGCTTCTAGATAGTAGGGATCATGATGATTCTAAGAAGCAGACTCTCACAATGGGATTCAAAAGTCTTTTTTGAGTGGCCTGTGGCAAAAAAGATCCCATTATTGATGATATATTAATTACAGATAGCTCTTGGAAAGTTGTAGCAGTGGGACGTTTAAGATTTTTACTTGTAGTGAGTGGAGATGGGATGCAAGGAAAGGGACGTATAATGTGGAATAGTATTGTTAACATTTGCGATTTAAAAGGAAATCATAACCAAAAGGACATGAAATTAGGTGACTATTATTAAGTAACAATAATGCATGAAATAATCTAAGAAAATGCAAGAGCCAGTGATCCTATTAGAGAACATTTAAGATCACATTCATCTTCTACAAATGGAACTGAAAACCTAAGTGTTAAATGCAGTGAGCACTGCAAATAAGACTGAAATCTCAGAAGAAAGCAATCTCCTAGATCAAAGTCAGAACACTCATATGAGTCATGATTTTAGTGTAGTTTAGTTTCTCTCTTTTTTCTTAAATTTGACTTATCTTTTATAATTTTTCCACAATATAGTATTATGTGATAAAATTTCCTTAATTTTTGTTGCTTTTTATTTAAATTTAATTAGTATATAGTGTATTATTAGTTTCAGAGGAAAAGTTCAGTGATTCATCAGTTGTATGTAACACCCAGTGCTCATTACATCATGTCCCCTCCTTAATGCCCATCACCCACTTACCCTATTCTCCCAGGTCCCTCCCCTGCAGAAACCAAACCCTCAGTTTGTTTCCTATGATTAAGAGTCTCATGATTTTGTCTTGTTTTATTTTTCCGTCTCTTCCCCTATGCTCCAATTTTGTTTCTTAAATTCCACACATGAGTGAAATCTTATGATAATTGTCTTTCTCTGACTTATTTGTAGCTGGATGTAATATATGTCTTTACATTAAAATAAGGAAGGAGTTTTTTTTTTCTCAAATCAGAATCATATGTTTAATACTTAAAGAAATCTTTATTATTGTAAAACAAAGTCCTAATTCTAGTTAATATGATACAACTATCTTGCATAAAACCAAAATTGTACTAACCCTTCCTCGGTAAAAGAGATAAATTCCATAAAAGATGGTTGGTTACACTACTGGATGCTCTGTGACTTAAAACTATGATGTAAAATTGGGACACTTGGGTGGCTCAGTTCTTAAGTGTCTGCCTTCAGCTCAGGTCATGATCCTGGGGTCATGGGATCAAGCCCTGCATCAGGTTTCCTGCTCAGAGGGAAGCCTGCTTCTCCCTCTTCCACTCCCCCTGCTTGTATTCCCTCTCTCACTGTTTCTCTCTCTGTCAAATAAATAAAATATTATTTCTTTCTCTCTTTTTTTTAATTTGACTTATCTTTTATAATTTTTCCACAATATAGTATTATGTCTTTATTAAAAAAAACTATGATGTAAAATTAACTGAAATACTAATAGCAAGTAAGTGCAGGGGCACCTGGGTGGCTCAGTCATTAAGCGTTTGCCTTCAGCTCAGGTCGTGATCCCAGGGTCCTGGAATCGAGCCCCGCATCAGGCTCCCTGCTCCATGGAAGGCCTGCTTCTCCCTCTCCACTCCCTCTGCTGTGTTCCCTCTCTTGCTGTGTCTCTCTCTGCTAAATAAATAAACAAAATCTTAAAAAAAAAATAGAAAGTAAGTGCATCTTGCATTACATGATCAGGGAAACAGAAGAAAATAAATATTTGCTATACACACATGTGCAAATGTGCACACATATTTAGAGTAAAATGATAAATAATCTTGACATCATAGTTCTTATTTCTGTAACTTGTCACAAGATCATAGCTTATATTTATAAATATTTTTTCCACTATCCATTCTGTATTACCTCTGTCTTCAACAAGCACTTCAGCTGGTCATTGTTCTTTACCAACCTTTATTCCTGAAGGGCCTGGGCCATCGGTAGTTGTGCCTCCATAAGGTTGTTTCAGTTTTCTACTGACTTTAATCACAGGGTATGGTAATACTCAGAAACACTTTGAGGGATCTTCTGTATTATACAAATATCCTTCCTTACTTCCACTGGGGAGTAATTAATTTCTCCTTGGTAGTCAGGATCAATCACCCCAGCCAACATTGTAATGCCCTTCTTTGCCTGTTGATTCAGTGGCATGAGGACTTTTAAGTGATCAAGTAGCAATCTTAACTTACAATTCAATAAAACTATTATATCTCTTGCTGTAAGCATTCATTCCTCTGGAACGAAGAAATCTAGGCCAGAATAACATAAGTTCATGAGAATAGGAAATAAACATTTTGCTTGTGAGTGGTGTCACTCTAATTTCTACTCCTCAATTCCTGTGCCTATGAATCCTAGCTACTGAGAAACAACCATATATGACATTTTTTAAAATTGGACACTTATTTATAACACATGCAGCTTTCTAGAAAACCTTGCACCAGCCATGCAAAGTATTTCCACCCAGCTGGTTCTATAACTAAGTCTCCAAAAGGTCATTTCACTGTTCTATCAAAAGAGCTGCGTCAGGATAGTGGGAGACATGATAAGACCATGGAAAATCCTAAAAGCATGGACCCATTGTTGTACTTCTTTCACTGTGGGTTCCTTGATCGGAAGCAATGTTGTGTGAAATACCATGATGGTCGATAAGGCATTGTGTAAGTTCATGGATAGTTTGGCAGAAGCACTCCATTCAGGGAAAGAAAACCTATAGCCAGTGTAAGAGTCTATTCCAATAAGAACAAATGCTACCCTTTCCATGATGGAAAAAATACAATGTAATCCATCTGACACCAGGAAGCTGGCTGAACTTCCAGGGAATGGTGCCATCTTGGGAGCTCAGTGTTGGTCGCTGATACTGGCAGATTTGGCACTCAGCATTGGCAGTAGCCAAGATTCCATGCTGCTGTGCCCATGCATAACGTCTTTCTTTGTCATCACAGCCACTTTGCTCATGAGCCCATTTGGCAATAACAGGGGTGGTTAGAGAAAGATGAGTGACTACCAATAAAACATTACATCCTATCTATTTGATAATTAAAATCGTCCACTGTTGAGGTTGCACTTTCATTAACATTCTCATGGGACAGAAATTCCTTCATTTTTTGTCTATTCAGAGAGGTTTCACCAAAACTTTCACCCAAACTTCATTGTTGCCAATTTTCCAATCATGTTCCTTCCAAGTCCTTGACCATCCAGCCAAACCATTAGCCAGAGCCCATCAATCAGCATATAATCACATGTCTAGCTATTTCACCTTCTAAGAAAAGTGAATAAGCAGATGCACTGCTAAAACTTCTGTCACTGGGAAGATTTTCTTTCACCAGTTTTCTTCAAGGATGTTTGAGAGAGGGGTTCTAGTGTACTTGTCCACTTTCAGGTTGTGCCTGAATCTGTGTAAACCAGGCCTGAATATTTTCTTCCATCACCAGTTGATCACAGAGAACTTTTCATGAGGCCATAGGTACAAGCTTGGAGATAGAAAGCAGTATGGCAGAAGCAGGGGCCATAGGTACTTTATTTATTTATTTATCTTTATTTGTCTTTATTTAACATCTTTGTGCCATATGGGTCAATTTGGGCCCAAACATGGATATTATACCTCCATCTGCTAATGGAGCATTTCTGTGCATGCACAAATTTATGGTTTTATGGGTTAGATAACACTCAGTTCATGACTGAAAGGTCAGTTTGCATGGCAACTTGGTGCTGTGTAATTAAGCATTGGTTCATTCATTCCTTACTAAGGCAAAGTAGCAGGCCAAAAGCTATTTCTTGAAAGAAAAGTAGTTATCTGTGGAGGGCAGCAAGACTTTGCTTGTGTTGTGATTTACAAACAGGGCCTGCCAACGTGCGAAGAGAATTTCTGTCTGTCACTGTAACTTCAAGCATCATTGCATTTGCTGGATCATATGGCTTAAGCAACAGAGGAACTTATATAGCAGTCTGGATCTATTGCAGAGCCTTCTCTTGTTCATAGTCCCACTCAAATTTAACAGCTTTCTCAGTCATCTGGTAAATAGACCTGAGTAACACACTCAAATGAAGACCATGATGTCTCCAAAATCCAAAGAGATGATCACTAGGTGTTACACCTATTTTTTGTTTATAGAAGGGCCAAATGCTACAACTTATCCTCCACCTTCGAAGGGATATCTCAAAATGAAAATTATCCCCAGTACTCGACCCTTTGAAATATCACTGAGGTCAACCCCTAAATTTTAGTCAGATTTATTTCCCACACTCTGGCATATAAATGTTTTACCAGTAAGTCTAGAGAAGTTACTACTGATTGCTCATTTGATCCAATTATAATAATGTCAGAAGTATAATAAACCAGTGTGATTTCACTGTGGAAGAGAAAGGCAATCAAGATCCCTGCAAACTGAATTGTGACATGGGGCTGAAGAGTTGATAATACTCCTAAGGTTGAACAGTGAAGGTGTATTCTTGGACTTATTACTTCTGGTGGATTTTATTGACAGGAATGGAGAAAAAAGTATTTGCCAGATGAATAGCTGCATATAACATATGGGGTCATGTGTTAATTCACTCAACAATAAGACCACATCTTTTACAACAACTGTAGTTAGAATTACCAATTGGTGAAAATCTATGGTTATATTCTAAAATCAGCCATTTTCTATAAAGGCCAAATAGCTGAGTTCAATGGAAATATGGTAGGGGTCACATCCCTGCATTCTTTACATCATCTGTTGTGGCATTAATCTTTGCAATCCACTCTGAAATGTGGAATTGCTTCTGGAAATAGGTTCAGGAGGTTATTAGGCCTACTGTGAGAGGGTTCTAAGCAAAAACTTCATTGATCACCTAGCCTCTGAAGCCCCTACCTTCATTGTGGACCACAATAGTGGTAGTAGTCACTCATCTTTCTCTAACCACCCTTGTTATTGCCAAATGGGCTCATGAGCAAAGTGGCTGCGATGACGAAGAAAGATGTTATGCATGGGAGCACAGTGACATTTGAGTTCTCCCAAAATCAGTGCCAGGTTAGAACCAGTATCATTAATATCTTTACATTTAATCAAATGATTAGTTCCAAAAACCAGGAACTAGTTAAGATAAGTCATCCTTAAGGGTGGGTGGCTTAGTCAGTTAAGTGTCTGCTCTGGCTCAGGTCATGAGCCCAGGGTCCTGGGACTGAGTCTCACATTGGGCTCCTTGCTTAACAGGGAGTGTACTTCTCCATCAGCCTTCTTCTCACCCCCCCTGCTGTGCTCTCTCTCTCTGGCAAATAAATAAAATCCTAAAAAAAGAAAAGAAAAAAAAAGAGAGAAAAAGATAAGAAAACTCAGTGAATCAGTGGAGCCAGTTATGTAAGGGAGAAATAGAAGTAGGCTCCCCAATAAACAAGGAGCCAGATGTAGGACTTGATCCCATGACCCTGGGATCATGACCTGAGCTGAAAGCATATGCTTAACCAACTGAGCCACCCAGGCATGCACAATAACCTCATTGTACCTGCTGGATTTAGGCTTCCCAGAAGTGCCAGGGAATAAGTTAACACAGTCTAGAGAGTGGATGAGTGGTAGAGTTATTTCCTCTTTAGGTAGTCTTTGACCAATAAAAGACACAGGTTGGGCAAGACCCAACAGAATACAATACATTTTTGTATGTTGTGTCACCAAGAACTGTCCTTAGATAGAAAAGTGTTCTGGTATCTCTAGAAACACCCTACATGATACGGTTCCCAACTGTATTTATTATAAACTTTAAAAAATAATTTCTTTTCAGTGTTCCAGAATTCATTGTTTATGCATCTCACCCAGTGCTCCATGCAATATGTGCCCTCCATAATACCTACCATCAGGCTCACCCAACCTCCCACCCCCTGCCCCTCCAAAACCCTTAGATTGTTTTTCAGAGTCCACAGTCTCTCATGGTTCATCTCCCCCTCCAATTTCCCCCAACTCCCTTCTCCTCTCCATCTCCCCATATCCTCCGTGTTATTCCTTATGCTCCACAAATAAGGGAAACCATATGTAATTGACTCTCTCTGCTGACTTAATTCACTCAGCATAATCTCTTCTAGTCCTGTCCATGTTGATACAAAAGTTGGGTATTCATCCTTTCTGATGAAGGCATAATACTCCATGGTATATATGGACCACATCTTCCTTATCCTATTGTCCATTGAAGGACATCTTTGGTTCTTTCTAAGGTTTGGTGATTGTGGCCAATGCTGCTATGAACATGGGGGTACAGATGGCGCTTCTTTTCCCTACATCTGTATCTTTGGGGTAAATACCCAGTAGTGCAATTGCAGGGTCATAGGGAAGCTCTATTTTTAATTTCTTAAGGAATCTCTGCACTGTTTGTCCAAATGGCTGCACCAACTTATAAACTTTTGATGGGCTCTTTAACTCTCTTACCTTTGCCCCACTTCCTTTATGCTTTGATTGGTGGTTTCTAGGAATTGCACTTCTAATAAAGTGTTAGTTCATAAGTTTTGTTTTAGACTTTGTTCTCTGGAACTCAGTGTAAGACATTCCTTAAATGGGAAGTACCATCTCACTTTTTCATCTCCCAAATGAAAAAATTGTTTTATGGTGTTGCATTCCACACACTGATTTCAGAAAGTTAATAATTTGATAATGTACTTATTTGATCTTCACAATGAGAATTTTTTTCTTCTTAATTCCATGATAACTAGAAACAAGAGCATAAAATTATAGTATATTTAACATATTCCTATTCAGATCACATATATGGTAATGATAAATATCAATGCATTAGACATTCTGTAGGAGTATATGACCTTGTGAGAACTGAAGAAATGTACGTCCACATAAGGCAAGATAAAACTATCTTACATGAAGTCATTATCGAACAATTAAATATTGAATTTTGAAATATTAGCTAGAACTATTGTGGGGATTAAGATAAAATAGTGATCGCTTAGCTCATTGGAAATGACTTAAAAGAGAGTGGAAGAGTTCAAATCTTTCTAAATTAATAGTTGCAAAACAAACAGAGTGAGAATAGTTTTATCCCTTTGCCTCCAATGATAAGAAGCATGGTCAAGGAAGGATGGATTAAAATTAATAGGAAAGAATAACTCACTTGCAAGAATTATCTAAGTATGTGAAGTAACTATGATCATTTAATTAAAGGAGACAATTAAAAATTTAATTCTAATAGAATAGTTTAGATAAGTTAAAGTCTTCAAACCATTGTTTAATGTCATGTATAATTCCTATTGATTCTGAACCATCTCAAATTGCTGACATCAATTATCATAATATCCTAAGATTCTCTGTTTGTTTATTTAAATCATTTAATTAATTAGATCTAAGCAATAAAATATATGATTAAGTAGTTTTCATTACTCTAATACTTAGAGCACTATTAATTGAGTCCCTATTATAGTCTTTTACTTAAGCTAATAATTCAAAAAAAGTAACTTCTTAATTTTAAAATACCATTTAAGATATCATTATTTATTCCAAATGAAGAAGCTAAGGATGAGAAAAGTAAACTACTATTTACAAAAAGAGATCAAGTTTAGCTTCCATTTTAGGTTTACTTAATTTCAAAGCCTAAGTATTTCATTAAAATTCTATACTAGCCAGAGGTTCAAATTATGCCAAATATACAATTCTTAAACACAACAAAAAATAACATTCTTAAATGAAATAAACAAGTATTTTTAGACAATAGAGGAGAGATTGACAATGCTAAAACAGATTTTAAATTTTTAGTATGTAACGTGGAGGGAGTAGTAAAAGTCATCACAAATAGTTTAGAAATAAAAATGTCTGAGTTAAATTTGAATATTGATAATTTGGGGTAAAGTAGATAGATACAACACTACTCTAAAAAGACAAAAATGGGAGGAATTCACTTAAGATATTTTTTAAAAATTGGAGGTACTTAAAAAAAATCGGTCTAAAGATGTTCCCTTGATTTCAACTTCCACTATAAAATTATGTGTCTCTAAAAGTACATTGTTATATGCAGTTAGAATACTATTGAGATTCAGTCTTTTTTATTTTTTTAAGATTTTATTTATTCATTTTCCAGAGAAAGAGAGAGAGAGCATGTGCACAAGCAGGAGGAGCAGCAGGCAGAGAGAGGGAGAAGCAGGCTCCCCATTGAGCAGAGAGCCTCAACTTGGTGCTCAATCCCAGGACCCTGGGATCAGGGGCTGAGCCAAAGGCACATACTTAACCAACTGAGACACTGAGGTTCCCTGAGCCTCAGTCTTTTTTGATGACAGTTTAACATATACAATTCAATAATATGGTATACCACAATAGAACAAAGTATACAGAATTGAAAATATTTGAGAAAATTCAGGATTCTTTCATGATAAAAGCTCTCCAAACACTATGTATAGAAGGAATATACCTCAACAAAATAAAAACCATATAAATCAAACCCACAGTGAGAATCATACTCAATGGTGAAAAATGATGCCCATTTTTATCCTTTCTATCCATCATAATAATGAAAATATTAGCCAAACCAATTAGGTAAGGAAAAGAAATATGAGGCATCTAATTCAGAAACGAAGAAGAAAACTATGTATGTTTGTATATAATATGATCTTATATATAGGACACCCTAAGAAAAAGAAGAGAGAAAACCTAAAGACTCCAATAAAAAACTGTTAAAAGTAATTAGTGAATTCAGTAAAGTTTCTAGACACAAAACCAACATACAAAAATTGGTTGTATTTTTAAAATTGAGATATAATTTATATAAAATGTTATATTGGGGCGCCTAGGTGGCTCAGTGAGTTAAGACCTCTGCCTTTCGTTCAGTTCATGATCCCAGGGTCCTGGGAAAAGTCCCAAATTGAGCTCTCTGCTCAGTGGGGAGCCTGATTCCCCCAAACCTCTCTCTCTCTGCCTGCCTCTCTGCCTACTTGAGATCTCTGTCAAATAAATAAATAAAATCTTTAAAAAAAAGTTATATTGATTTCAATTGTACATGATTCAGTATTTGTATATGTTGCAAAATGATCACCACAATAAGTATAGTTAACATCCATAACCATACATAGTTATATTTTTTTCCTTATGATAGGATATTTTTTAAAAAGATTTTATTTATTTATTTGACAGGCAGAGATCACAGGTAGGCAGAGAGGCAGGCAGAGAGAGGGGAAGGGATGCAGGACCCCTGCTGAGCAGAGATCCTGATGTGGGGCTCCATCCCAAGACCCTGGGATCATGACCTGAGTCAAAGGCAGAGGCTTTAACCCACTGAGCCACCCAGGTGCCCCTATGGGAACTTTTAATATTTACTCTCCTTGCAACTTTCAAATATACAATACCATATTATTAGCTCTACTTACCATACTGTATATTCCTGTGACTTATTTTCTTTAAAACTATGGGTTTGTGCATTTTGCCTACCTTCATCCATTTTACCCACCTCCCCATACCCTGTCTCTGGCAACCATCAATCTACTCTTTGTGTTTATGCACCCTCCCCCTTTTTTTAAAGCTTCCCCATATAAGTGAAACCCTACAGTATCTGTTTTTCTCCATCTGACTTATTCCACTTAACATGATGCCCTCAAGGTCTACTCACATTGTTGTAAGTGGCAGGATTCCTTTCCCTTTTATGGCTGAATAATATTCTGTGAGATACACACACACACACACACACACACACACACACACATATGTGTATATATGTGGAAATAAATAAAAGAGGATGATAGATATAGATATATGTGTGTGTGTGTGTATATATGTAATGTATATATTTGTATTATATATCTCTATATATTACATATATATCTATATATGTCTGTGTGTATGTATGTGTTCTTTGTTTATTAATCTACTGATGGATACTAGGTTTTTTCCATGTCTTGGTTATTATAAATAGAGTTCCAGTGAACATGAGACTGCATATATTTTTAAAAGTTAATGTTTTCATTTCTTTCAGATAATTACACAGAATTAGATTATTAGATGACATGGGAGTTCTATTTTTAATTTATTGAGATGCCTCCATACAATTTTCATTAATTTACATTCCTACCAACATAGCATAGGGCTCTCTTTTCTCTACACCCTCTCCAGAATTTGTTGTCTTGTGTCTTCATTTTTTAAAATTTAATTTTATTTTGTCAATGTTCCAAGATTTATTGTTTATATACCACATGCAGTGCTCCATGCAATATGTGCCTCTTAATACCCACCACCAGGCTCACCTGTCTCCCTACCCCCTTCCCTCTAAAACAGTTTGGTTCTCAAAGTTCACAGTCTCTCATGGTTCATCTACCCATCTGATTTCTACCAATTCACTTTTCCTTTCCTTCTCCTAATGTCCTCCATGGTATTTCTTATGTTCCATAAGTAAGTGAAACCATATGATAATTGACTCTCTCTGCTTGTCTTATTTCGCTTAGCATAATCTCTTCCAGTTCCATCCATGTTGATACAAAGTTGGGTATTCATCCTAATGGCTGATTAATATCCCATTGTATATACGGACCACATCTTCTTTACCCATTCATCTGTTGAAGGGCATCTTGGCTCTTTCCACAGTTTGGCGATTATGGAAATTACTGAAATGAACATTGGGGTACATATGGCCCTTCTTTTCACTACATCTGTATCTTTGGTGTAAATATCCAGTAGTGCAATTGCAAGTTCATAGGGTAGCTCTATTTTTTAATTTTTTGAGGAATCTCCACACTGTTGTCTAAAGTGGTTGCACCAACTTGCATTCCCACCAATAGTGTAAGAGGGTTCCCCTTTCTCTACATTCTCTCCAACATTTGCTGCTTCCCGTCTTGTTAATCTTTGCCATTCTAACTGGTGGTTTTGATTTGAATTTCCCTGATGGCTAATGATGAACATTTTTCATGTGTCTGCTAGCCATTTGCATGTCTTCTTTGGGTCATTCACAACCATTCTCTTACAACATACAGAAACTCAAAATGGATGAAAGACCTTAACGTGAAACAGGAATCCATCAAAATCCTCGAGGAGAACACAGGTAGTAACCTCTTTGGCACTGGTCACAACAACTTCTTTCAAGACACGTCTCCAAAGGCAAAGGAAACAAAAACGAAAATGAATTTTTGGGACTTCATCAAGATCAAAATCTTCTGCAGAGCAAAGGAAACAGTCAACGAAACAAAAAGGCAACCCACAGAATGGGAGTATATATTCACAAATGACACTACAGACAAAGGGCTGATATCCAAGATCTATAAAGAATTCCTCAAACTTAACCCCCAAAAATCAGATAGTCATGTCAAAAAATGGACAAAGACATCTCTTGTATCGTTTTGATAATAGCCATTCTAACAGTTGTAAGGTGATATCCCACTGTAGTTTTGATTTGTATTTTTCTAATGATTAGTGATATTGAAGATCTTTTTAAGTACCTGTAGCCACCTGCATGTCTTCTTTGGAGAAATGTCTGTTCAGATCCTCTGCATATTTTAATAAGATTGTGTGTTTTTGTTATTGACTTATATGAGTTCTTTATATGTTTCTGACATTAACCCCTTATCAGATATATGATGTGAAAATAGGTTCTCCCATTTGATAGTCTGCCTTTTCATTTTGTTGATAGTTTCCTTTGCTGTACAGAATCTTTTAGTTTCATGTAGTCCCTCTTGCTTATTTCTGCTTTTGTTGCCATTTGGCATAAAATTTAAAAAAAAAGATTATTGCTAAGACTGTGTCAAAGAACTTACCACAAGGTTTTTGTCTAGGAGTTTTATGGTTTCATGCTTTACATTCAAGTGTTGAGCACATATGACTTTTGTATACAGTGTGAGATGGTGGTCCAGTTTCATTCTCTTGCATATGGCTGTCCAGTTCTCTCAACACCATTTATTGAAGAGACGATCAACTCTTGGTTGGACTGTTACAATACTTTTCTACCAAATACCCATGCTTACTCTGTTGTCCTCTAACAAATGCTGATGAGAGGTTGAAGATGAGAACAGAGAAGTAACCATTAGATTTGGCAACAGGTAAATGTTTGATATACAGCAAATGTTGCACTTTGCTGAAAATTTCAGGTAGCTTGGTAATGGAATATGCCTTTTTAAAAAAGGCCCTTTCTGAACACTTACTATATCTATTAGGATAAGCATTTCTACTCTACTCTTTGTGCTTTCAAACTCAGGAGTGATAAGCAAGCTGTAGTGATGCTCATTGTAGAGCTCTCTAGGGCCTCCTTAAATCAGAATAATGTGCCTTAAGAAACATACATGGTGGGTTTGCCATCTATGACTAGTCTTGACATGGTGTGCTATTCTTTATTGGTTTCCCTAAACCTGAGCTCTTTTCAAATTGCCCATTTTAAAAGTGCCATCTGTCTCCCAGGACTCTGGCTGATAAATACAATTAAAATAAAAATGGTAAAACAAAATGGCCACAATAGATTAATTTGATTGATAAATTCAGGAGCAAATGGACTTGGAAGTATTTCAGAATTTTAAGTATCGAAAAAAGAGGAAAGCATAAGAAAGAGGACAGGTGATAACTGAATTAAATAGGGCTTATTGTAGATGACATGAGCAAGGAGGGTCTTTCTGAATGACTTATGAGAAAACTGCTATATCTGAGGAGGAATTAGCTATTGGAAGACCTGGGATGAAAATATTCCACCATTCCAAAAGGGAATGACTAATGGTTCCCAAATAATTAAAAAGCTAGTAATTAAACAATAGGAGTTGAAAGATCAGAGAGACAGAAACCTAGTGAGGAAGAAAAGAAGATAAGGTCAGAGGCTTACACAGGAGTATATCAGATAGGCTCATGCTGGCTGTAATAAAGAGCTGTAATACTAAGAGTAATAGGAAACTATTAGAAGTATTTAATTAAGGGAGGGTGTGCTCTGATCAGCACTTTAATAGCTGACTGCTATTGGATTGAGAGAGGAAAAACCAGAAATGCAATGATAAGTTAGGATGCTGCTTCTGTAATACAAGTGAAAGATGATGGCAGAAATAGTATGATAGTGATAGAGTGAGGGTTTTAAAATTTATTTTGATAGGAGAGCCACAGGACTTTCTGATGACAATATATGTATGGATAGGAAATAAAGTTTTGATCACCTAAATGTGATAGTGTCATTTACAAAACACAAAATACTGGGGGGTGGGGGGTGGAGATTTGAGGAGAGAAGAAGTTATAGCTAGGAGTTGTATCTTGGTCATGTTAATTTCTATAAAATCATACTAGACAAGGTAGAAGGAATCAGTGATGTGTCTTTGTTACTTCTGAAAGAATTATTGGCTTGGGGAGTAGACAAAATTCAAGAAGAAATCTATTTTGAGTCTTTAAGTAGACTAAAATTAAGTCTAAAATAAACACTAATAGTTGCAATTGAGCAAAACTCCACGTCATTCCTGAAATTCTGGCAACTACACCACATGTATTGCTTAGCATGCACTATCCTGGTTTAAGGAGGTGCTAGAAAAGAGACTACAGTAAACATCACAATAACTTATTTCTAATAAGGGACCGGTGTAAGACAAAAAACACAGCTAATGCGTACCTGCCACAACAAACAAGGAAAAGAGGTTTTCAGCTCAGAGATAAATTTTCTGAGGTGAATGCCTCTATCTCTAGTCTCTTTCTAAGCTGTTTCAAGCTTCCCATTTGCAGGACTACAGAATGCAACTATAGTAAAATTTCTGCTCAGCTTTTCTTTGGGCCCTAAAGATTCAGAAACTTCTTACCAATTCTAATCCATTACTCTGCCTGTTTTCATTTAGAGTTTTTTCCCTACCAAAGCAGAGGGTGTTCTCAGTGTCTTCAATACTGTTCTTTGTCTGGTAGGTTTCAGATAACCATTGCATTCAGCCTTATTCTCACCTTTGCCTTTGGACCGCATCTACCAGCTAGAGACCAGTGTGTCCACTGGTATGTGAAGCCTCAGAACAAATACACTTGTAGGAAAATGTAGGTTTTAATACATCTGCTGGCTCTAAACTTCTGTGATTCTGTAATCTGAGGTACTGCTTCCAGCATGCTATATAACTAAGATTTGTGCTATTCTTTTTTTTTTTTTTTTTTTTTTCCTCCTACCAATGAAGTTCACTATTTCTTTTTGGAAAAAAAAAAAGCTTATTCTATAATCCACATATTTAAAAATGAATAAATAAAATCCACACGCTAAAACTGTTCACTGTAGAAAGAGGTACAATTTCAGCCTCAACTGAAATATAACTTTATATATGTAAGAATTTTGAGCTTGATGATGTGTTCCTATTAATTACATAGAGTGACAAGACCCCAGATTTGTTTTGCTCCAGTGTTAGAATTCTGGCTAAACAATGTTCATATTTCAAAGTGAGAACCAGATTAATATTTACATTATTCAACCTCCGGTGCCAGGATCTCTTTTCTTTTTCACATGAAATATAAAAATTAATCTCAAAAGACTGATCTCCACAACCACTTATATAGTGAATGTGTGAACACAGACACAATCCCAAAGGTCATTAATCAGTCACAGCTTAGTATTTTATCAACAGCAGGACAAATTTTGAAGTATCTGAATCTTGTGCTTCCATTTGCCAGGATTAATATATCACACTGTTCCTACTAATATTCCAAAGGGATGTAGAAAATAAGAAAGTGATTTTCCGGGAAGAAAAATGAAAAGGGAAAAAAAAGTGCTAGAGAGTTAAAATAAGTGAGTGAAGTAAGACAAACAAAGGATAAAGTAAAAAAGACTGAGGGTTCCCTGAATCTTAAGGGGAAAATGCATAGATTCTTTTTCACACTGAAATTGAATTCCATGACTTTTCCATTCTATGTTTTGTCTTTCTATCCCAATCCTCACATAAAATATTTTAGGGTGACAAATTGTTCCTTTGAGTAACACTTTAAACAAGTGATGAATTTTAGATGTATGCAAGGTTGATTCTAGGAAATATTGTGATGAAGAGAAATGTGTTTGAGACAAACTCTTACCTCTAAGCCCTTCCCCTTGTGTCCCTGCACATTTTTATTCTCTCTTGACCTGTAGCCCTCACTGTCACTCTCCTCTTGCTTCAAGCTCAAGACACAAGTCGCTTAATACCCTCAACCAGGGACACATGGGGCATCCATAAAATTAAATATAAAATATGAAAGCACATATGTGACAGCTGTGGAAATGTGCCACTCAGATCTTCGGTAGGGATGATACTTTACCAAAGCCTCCAGCTGTTGCACCTTTGGGATCAGCACTGCATTTCCATCGAGGTTATGCTGCCTCCTGCCAGGCTTTTCTGATTCAATGACTGAGCACAACATGGATACTTAAGTGGACTCATTATAGTGAGATATAGGAGTTTTCCAACAAGAGATTGTGTCTCAGGGATTTATTTTTCAACTGGTCAAACCTTTGTTGGAACCATGCCACATGCATGGATCTTCCTCCCAAACCCTCTTTCCCTCTTTCTTTCCTTCCATAGGTATAAATCCATTCTAGGTATAAACACTGTATTAATGGTATGGTATACCATTCTGAAGTATAAACATTCTACTCTCCGTTTCTTGCTCTCTTCTACAGTGAAAGACTTGTGTATATAATTTTATTGTGGTTTTTACCACTTGGTGGTTCTGATGCAAATGGTACTAGGATATTTGAAAAAAAAAAAGAGAGAGAGAGAGAGAAATATGAAAAAATTAAGATTTTGAATTTGGTCATTCATTATCTAGAAGAAAAAGATGCAAACCTGAATGGTAGGAGGGGAGCCAATAGAACATAAGGTAAGAAGGCTTACATTATTATATTTAAAACATAATGCTAAAGATTTCTCCTGCAGCTACTTTGGGGAATTGTGGAAGTCTTCACTCTTCAATCAGGTACACTAATTCAGGTTTTTTTTTTTTTGGTCTTGTTTTTTTAATTTTATTTTTTTATTTGACAGATCACAAGTAGGCAGAGAGGCAGGCAGAAAGAGAGAGTTCCCTGCTGAGCAGAGAACCTGGTGCAGGGCTCAATCCCAGGACCATGAGATCATAAACAAAGCCGAAGGCAGAGGCTCAAACCACCCAGGCGTCCCTCAAGTATTTTAAATAATTGTTCAGTGGTGAGGATGACAAAGTCTAACAAAATAGCAAAATTAACTAGTTACTGCTAGCTTGAATTAACTCATTGAAGAGGGTTAATGAAAAACTGATGATGGTTAATAAGCAGTTCAAGGCTGACTATGAGAGCCAAAGAATCTCTTCATCAAGAGCAGAAACTGCTGAGTATCAGATTGAACATCTGATAGAATCATAGATACCTAGAAACATTTTAATGCTTGTTTGTAGCAGATCTCTTATGTTAAAGTCAGGGCCCTCATGGGGTAGGGACATATGTATGGAACACATGTGGTATTAGATTGGCAGATTCTTTTGGGCTCTCAGAACTTGCAGAAGTATGTCTTAACAGGACCCTGTGATGAAGAGGCCTCTTTATCATTAGGAACCGCTGCATCCCTCAGAAGCTGCACCTACCAAAACTAGAGGTAATTCCAGCATAACCTCGCTAAGATCTGATAAAGAAGGAAAGAGATTATAAACAAAGTGAAAGTTAAGGATTAATTAACATGTATTGGCAGAGGACTAGGCAGTTATCCTTGGATTGAGTTTTTAGTGTGTAATCAAATAGACAAGAATGTAAAACTCAATAAATAAGAAATATTAAACTTAGGGGTATTTTATCAAAGCAGAGACTCCAGATACTGTTGCAAACTCACCGTCAGGTGTCACTTAGTGTTTGGGTAAAGTAGAGTTGTCCAAGATGTCCTGGCAGACAAGAGAAGTAGAAATGAAAGGATTTTTTAAAAAATGGTCATGGGGTATCTGGGTGGCTCAGTTGGTTAAGCTTCCAACTCTTGATTTCAGCTCAGGTCATGATCTCAGGATTGTGTGATCATGCCCCACAAGAGACTCCATGATGAGTATGGAGTCTGCTTAAGATGCCCTCTCTCCCTTTTCCCATACTTTCAAATACACACACACACTCTCTCTCTCTCTCTTTTCTCTCTCTCATAAAACAAACAAATAAAGATGAAGTGATCATGCTGGAATGGTATACAGCATAATGCCAAAACAGCATCCAGATGATTATGTTTTATAGGATAGGCCAGGTGGACATACCTTTCACTAGGGCCATCTGGAATACACTTATAGGAAGGACACCGACATCACTAAGAATTTCCATGATGATTTCTCTCTGCATGTCAAGTATGAAGGTAAGAAACACATCACAAAATGCAGCTCATTAATGTCCATTGCATTAACAGAGGCCAGGTGACAACACTTAATATTCAGAAAATGGAAGGCTATAATGAACTACAATGACCAGTTAAACTGGAGAAAAAATGAGGAGACATAATTCATGAGGGGTTGTGCTGATATTAATAGAGTATGCCATGCCTAAAGACAAAACAGATAGACAATCAATAAGGGTGCTACTTAACACATGAAACTGAATAAAATTGAGATTTAAGTAAGAAGATGCTAAGGCAATTGCCCCAATAGGAAGCTACAGTCTTTTATTTTTGCTGAACCTGATCTATTTTTTGGATCTGAAACCCAATGACTGAAGAGGTGGTTGCATCCCTAGAAGGAAGGGACCTGTAACAACAATTATAGACAGAAAAAGACTTCATTCATATGCTCCAGTAAAATTGAACACTGAGAAGAGAGAAATACCCAGGCATTTCAAGGACAATGTACACAGGGTCAGAGTTGACACTGATACCCTAAAACTCACAGTATCAAAATGCCTTCTATTGGAATGGGGACTAACAGCAGCTATATTATTAAATGGATTTCTGACTAAAGTCTGGGTCAACATGGAATCTCTGGTCTTTCAGGCTATGCAGTTGTCCCAAAATATATAATGGAATTGAGATACTGAGAAAGTGAATAACTTTAGCATTGACCTCTGGAACTGTGGAATAAATTATCACAGTGGGAAAGACCTAGAAGAAACCTCTCAAATATTATGGCTCCCTCTAGCCAATACAAAACAAAATAAAACAAACAAACAAAGAAACAGACAAACAAACTAAAACAAAACCCAAAACAACAACAACAAAAAGCTTATTTCATCCTATGGATGATGGTAATGATCAGTGTCACCATTAAAATTTTCGTAAATGCAGACGTGAGTGAGCTTTTTTTTTTTTTTTTTTTTTTTTTTTTTTTTAAACCAGTCAACCTCCAGAACAATGCAGATGAGTTCTGGAGAAGAATTGTGTACGACCATAAACTCAGCCATTCAGTAGCTATAATTGCAGCTATGGTGCCAGATACTTCACAGGTTATTCAGCAGTTCATTAAGGAGTATCTCTTTTCAATTACAATTACTTAAGAGGATCAGAAATCATTTACATTTATATGGGAGTAGACAAGAATATCCATTTCCAATTTTGCTTCAAGTCACATTAACTCCAATGGTGTATGTCATAATACAACCTAAAGAGATCTGAACCATTTGAACATACCACCAAGCTCCTACAACCTAATCCTCTCTTAGTGAATGTGTCTTGAGGGAACTAAAACTAAGGCAGTAATATAAAGTATTTTTGAAGAGGCTCATTTTATTTTTTGCTATGACAAAAAATTACTTTGTGAAAATACTCTGTTATTCAAAAATGGCCTAGGTTTCCTGGTCTAAAGCAAGCTTTGTCCAAAGATTTTGTTCATGACTCAAGTCTTCAACTAAAAGATAAGTAACTAAATAAGAAGGAAACCAGAAGTAAGCAGATTAGAGAAAAAATAGGAAGTAATAGTCAACATATTGCTAATATTTATATCATCCATGCTATAAATGTATCAATTATATCATGATGTCTACAAAATTGAATATATCTCACTAATTTTCTTAACTTTACCATGATTATCTGTTGCAACTTATACAGTTAGGTCAAGTGGATAGACCGCATATTTCATATTAAGTGAAATACAAGAGCCATTTAAAAAGTGTCACTAATCAGGAAAATTGGAGGAACTGTATTGTATGTAAGTATATTTCCATCTATCTCTCAATATGTCTATAGGCCTTTATGAATATAAAGATAAAAGAGTTGTATTGCAAAGGTAACATAAAAATGTCTTGTTGTTTTGGGGAAGCATAGGCCTAAAGTGGTATAATGTAAAATATACTTATAATAGAAATATTTGGTAAAAATAATGAATATTTATTAAGGTTTTTATTATTGCTATGAGAACTATTCTCAGTACTGTCTATATATTGATAAGTTTATGCCTCATAAAAATCTAAGGGGTAAATACAATTATTGTATTAAACAGAGTCCTTGCAAGAAAAATATGCAATGTTCAAAACTGAATAATTATAGTATGTATATTAAAAGGAGGTGTTACTCAATAGGCTATGGGTATAGTAAAACCACAAGGTACAGTGCCATATCTTGGAAATTCACGACCGTGGGTTAGAAATGTGGGAAATGTCTAGAAGCTAAAGTAGATAAGATGAAGCCTTAGATAACTAATATAATCTATAGCTTTTTTCTTTAATATTATTATTAATATTTAGAAATACACAATTTGAAATTTGATACATTGGTAGAAATAATGTTTTTATAGTTACAGAAATTATAACAGTCTTTGAGAAATGATTAGGCTATAAAATAATAAATGTTCTAGCTCCTAATGGTGAAAAATGAAATGTATCATCACTTAGGTTTCATGATTTTTTTCCTATTTTCAATCACTTTTTTGTTTAGATTGAGATAAACTGTGTCTATTTCTTTAAAGAACAGATAACTTTATTCTGTACTGGGGGATATTTGTGTAATCCATCAGGAACTTAGATTCAGCATTAAGTACAAGTGCTTCAGATTTATTTCCAACGTGATAAAGAAATTGACACTGAGATTGTCACCAAGATGTTCCAAGATTGATGATCCTTCTTAAACATAAGACATCATTATCAATTCAGGGTCACCCAAAAGGAATCACAGAACTGTCATAAGCTTCATATTACTACTTTTCTCAAAAGAGACATTGCATAAGTTTTGTTGTAGTCTTCTATTCTGTATGTAAAAATAAAATAAAACCTACTTAATATTAACATTTTTTAAAAAGAACTAAACTCACTCATAGCTCCTTAGGAAAAAGTTTTATCATTTTACTCTTTTTTTTACATTTAAACTGAACACTCAAAATGGAACTTTTTTATTATTGCACTTTAATTTATAGAGACTACATTAGACTTGAACATTTGATAATAAAATTCCTATTATGTGCCCTTCGGGGGGGGGGGAAGAAAGAAAGAAAAAGAAGTCCCTCTTTCTGCAGCTATAAATACTTGCATGTATATATTTAAAAAAAAAATAAGATGTTATTTAATTATTTGACAGAGAGACAGAGTGAGGGAATAGAAGCCAGGAGAGAGGGAGAGGGAGAAGCAGGCTTCCTGCTGAGCAAGGATACCCATGCAGGCTCCATACCAAGACCCTGGGATCATGATTCTGGGACCCTGGAATCAAGACCTGAGCTGAAGGCAGATACTTAATGATTGAGCCACCCAGGTGCCCTAGTAATTTTTAAATATTTAGATTTTACTTGTATGTGGAATCTAAAAAAAAAAAAAAAATCCAAATCAAATGAATAAACAAAAAGCAGAATGAAACATACAAATACAGAGAACAAATTGATTGTTGCCCATGGGGTGGGGGGCGAGGAGGATTGGTAAAATGAGTGAAGTGAGGTTGGAGATACAGGTTTCCAGTTATGGAATGAACAACTCATGGTAATAAAAGATACACAGTAGGGAATATACTCAATGATACTGTAACAGCATATATGGTAACATGTGATAGCTACACTCTATGACACATAGAGATTTTGAATCACTATGTTATGCACCTGAAACTAATATAAGATTATGTGTCAACTATACTTAAAAAATTAAATAAATAAATAAGATAAAAGAATATTAAAAAAGTAAAATTAATACTTCAGTGGAGAAATTTACAGAATGACATTTCATATAAGTTATATATATATGTGTGCATATGCAATACACACACACACACGTACACTAATTTGGAGTTAGAAATAAAATAAACTGGATTTGTTAAGTCAAAATATAATAAGTGAGATATTTATGCATATCCATGTTTTATGGAAATTGTTTTTAATCCTGTTATTATAAAGATGCTAGACTTTTTCTAGCTTTACTTATTTTCTGCCAAGGGAAATAATATTGTGTGTGTGTTTGTGTGTGTAAGAAAGAGAGAGAGAGAGAGAGATTTTCCAAGTAAATTGCAGTTAAATTCATTCCAGGAAGAATATGAAGAATTTGCAATCTAAGATCATCAATTCACCACACTGAGTATAAATTATATGCTCAAAGACACTATTTTGGGTCATTTGTAGCCATACTATTGATAAAGCTTAAGTGCATTGTAAAAGGATTTTAAAAATATGTTCAGTCCCAGGCATTTTCAGAGAGCTTCTTAAGATTTCTATAAAATAGAATGGTTTCTTGGAATATTGTTTTAATTATAAGGCAAATATGTCTTTTATCAGCAGGTACTTACAAACTCGTTACTGCTTTGAATATTGTTTTAATTATGAGTCAATTGTGTCTCTCACCAGCAAGAATGTTAAAAATATATCCTATTTTTTACATTATTAATGCTGCCACTAGTATGTGTTAAATTATTAGAATTTCTGGACCTTCCGAATTTGTTAACAATTTGTTTGAGAAGGTGTTAATCATGGAGACACTTTTCATGCTACTAGATAGATTGAAGAACAGATGACTTGCTGCAGTGAGTTTTTTTTTGATGGAGAGATATGCCCAGGAATAATCAGTTCATTTGTGTTTAGGCATGTTTGCCTATTTTTTTTTCTTTAAACAGCACTTTGAGAATATTTTAATTGAAACTTAACAAAATTGGTTTTGCATAAAAATAATCAGGACATGGATTTATTTGTTTTATTCTTTTATTACAGTATTAAAAACTAATTTCTGAACAACCATCATATAACAAGAAATTGAATAGTTCCAGATATTCAATTCTCTAACAGCTAGGCTTCAGCACTGCAATATCGAGCCTAATTTACTGAATTTTGTGTGTAAGATTCTAAGTCAAGAAAAGGAATTACTGTCCATTTTTTTTTATCAGTAATCTGTGATGTTTCCAGGCCTCTCAGATTACAATCATTGCAAACTCAAAGCTACTTACTCTATTGCACTTTGGAAATGAAAAAGTATTGTTATAATAATTATTATATAATAATTATCATCTGGAATTTCAATTATGATATATTTTCCTGGATTTTGCATTACATTCTAAAAACACTATGAGTAATATTTTTATTTCACTAAAACCTAAGAATTTCTCAACATTCACTTCTGATCTTCATAATTTCAAGAACAGCTCTGTGCCTATCCCATTGATGAAGAGGAAACAAATGCTTTTAAAAGTAGAATGACTCCCCTAAGATTCAACTTCTTTTACCTGTTCCATCCAAAACATGAAATCCAGTTCTCTGGTCCTTGATCCTGGGCTTTTGTAGTTTTTGTTTGGTTGGTTGATTTGTTTTGTTTTTAGTATCATGAAGAGAATATTCTTCAAATAGCCATAAAATTTAATATCTAATCTTGTTTTATGAATCTTGTTTTATTTAATTGTACAGACCACAGCTTTTTAAAGAACACTACAATTGCCCTTATATATCTAGAAACAGGATTATATGAGATTAATCTTTTTGAATGACTTATATCTAAGTATATATTTTATGTGATTAGGCTTTGGAAGAAAATAGGCTTGTATTGCTGAAGGTAAGAAAGTGTTGGGTAAGTGTACCATACTTCATTTTCTTGTTGGCATTGTCTTCACCCGGCCATTAATATTTGTTATCTAAACCCTGCATAGCACAGAAGACTGTGAGACCCTTTACTCATGTAGTAAATGTCCTGCTATACATACACATGTGTGGTTTATAAAATAGTGAATTGTCTTTTAGGGGGCTGGGGATGGATCTTTCTGCTTGAGGCAGGACCTACGGCAGTTATTGAAATTACCATTTTCTCAGGAGTGTGGGAAGTGGTCAATTTTGCTTCTTTCTTGAATTCCAACATGCTGTGTTTTGGATCCAAATATTTATATCCTGTTTAATCTATAATAATAACCACTACTCTCTCTCTCTCTCTCTCTCATCAATACTTGATATTTCTGAAGAACTATAGGGTCTATTGTGGAGTGCTGAGAGCAGGATAATGAACCCAAGCAGTACTAGGCCCCTAATCTCCTTTGCAATATGTTTATGTAGGTGATCAGTTCTTCTCCTCCTTCTTTTTTCTGGCCTCTTTCTCCTTCTCTGTCTCCCTCTCCAGCTCCTCCTCCACCTCCTCCCCTCCTCCTGTCCTTCTTTGACTTCCTCTCCTTCTACAAATTCCAGATTACAGGATGAATAAAACTGTGGTAAGCAAGTAGAGTGAAGTCTGTTGATGTATTGAAAGGACAATGAACATGATTCTTATTGATTGCCCCTAGCCCATTCATCACTCCTCTCCTAGAATGCCCCTTCTTCTTTTGTCACTGCTCTACCTCTTTGTCTCCTTATACATTGTCTTTTTATATTAGAATATCCTAGTGCAAATTAGGAGTCCACCTAACAGAAGGGAATCAAAGAGTTGACTTTCACAGATCATTCTTAATCCTGAGACCATGGCACAAGGTCAGAAAATATATGAGGTGAATAACTGTCAAGTTTAAAAAAAAAAAAAAGGAGTATTTTTACAGTGTATTTTGATAATATATTTATCCCTTTTTATTTTGTTTATTTTTAAAGATTTTATTTATTTATTTGACAGAGTGAGAGAAATCACAAGTAGTCAGAGAGGCAGGCAGAGAGAGAGGGAGAAGCAGACTCACCACTGAGCAGAGAGCCCAATGTGGGATTTAATCCCAGGACCCTGAGATCATGACCTAAGCTGAAGGCAGAAGCTTAACACACTGAGTCACCCAAGTGCCCCCCATTTATCCCTTTTTAAAAATCTCTTTAATATTTATTGTTACTAAAGCCTCATGCTGTTCCTATCTCAGAAATCATCTATGTAATTGTTAATGATTTATACATACCAAGGGTAAGATAAATTTGGTAAAATTTGATGGCAATCCTTGCAGCTTTGGATTTTTTAGAAATCCAAATTGTTGGTCAAATGTCTACTTTTTAAACATCAATTGTACCTCAGCCACTTATAACCAATATTTATATGTGTTGTCTTTATGGTGCATATAGTTCTTTTATATGAAAATCTTTGATCTATTTTGTAAATAACACTGAAAAAGCATCATGCATATATTTTTTTATCCTTTGGAAATCAATGAAACATTATATAGATATAGATGATATATTTTGAGCGAGCAGGGGTAGGGGCAGAAGGAGAGGGACAAAGAAAGAGACTGTAGCAGACTCCACATGGAGCATACGGCTTGATCCTGTGAACCAAGAGACCTGAGCAGAAATCAAGAGTGAGATGCTAAAAAAAAAAAAAAAAAAAAAAAAAAAATGAGATGCTTAACTACCTGAGAAACCCAGGAATCCCTCAATGGAACTTTTTTTTTTTTTAAGATTTTATTTATTTATTTGACAGAGAGAGAGATCACAAGTAGACGGAGAAGCAGGCAGAGATGGTGGGGCGGGGGGAGGGAGCAGGCTCCCCGCTGAGCAAAGAGCCCTATACGGGGCTTAATCCCAGGACCCTGAGATCATGACTCCAGCCTAAGGCAGAGGCTTTAACCCTCTGAACCACCCAGGCGCCCCCCTCAATGGAACTTTTTAATGAAACAATTAAAAGAAAGAGAAAAGCAGAGAGGTAAAGAAAATGAGTCAGCAAATACAAAAGAGCAATTTAAAGAGTGTGCGCAACTCGCCATTGTATCCAATTAGTAGATGTCTACTAATTAATGTGAGATGGTAAAAGTGAGCCCATTATTCCTTTGTCCAGTTGCAGTACCCAACTGCTACTCTCAAAACTGAATTGAATATTCACTGACGATAATATATATTATTCTTACTTCTTGGCCCTTGAATATGAGCAAACCAACTGCTTTATTTAGTATTCAATTGGAAAAATTCACTGTGTTTATTTAGTTAAGAACTAATATCCAATTTGCAATATGATGGCTAACTGATATCCAAAAGTAATTTTCACTTTATGAGATATTTGTCTTATGCAGTCTACAGATACAAACTTACACGAAAATGCAACTCTATTTCTTCCTTGATGGCCCTGAGTTCTTTATTAATTTTATTGCTTTTGTTTTGTTTTATTTGGACTGAAAATCATCCAAAATAGAGGCTGTTTTCTTTATTAGTTCTACAGAACATATTATCATCATGAACATAATTTGTGCTCAATAAAAATGTATGGCTTAACTTATTTAATGAATGGATAGAGTTATCAACGGATTCAAACACTTTGCAGGTTATTGCAAAGGCACATAATATTTTGTTTTTAATAAAAATAAGTCATAGGTAAAAATATACTCAGTAGTATATATTATAACTAGTTAGATATAGAAATACTATGATTAATTTAGTGTTAAACAGGGACTATGTAGAATATGTACTTTCTGAATTTAAAATAGTCTGAGTATATTTAGTGCTGGATATTTATAGCATACAAATCATATTTACCTGACTCTGCAAATTGGATTGTAGGAACACAAACTTCATTGTCTGGGTCAAATAAAAAGTGACTTTTGAATCATTATCTTCCAACTTCTACATTGTCTCCTTACTCAGCAATGTTGCTTTCATTTTTGCAATAATCTTGTATAGAGAACTCCAAGCTGGGAAGTGAAACACTGGAAACTGAGGGGTACTCTAAGGACCCTAATGAATCAGATGACTACCGTTGTAAGAGGACTCGGAGTTATTCCTTGTCTCTTCTGTCATGTGAGAACACAGTGAAAAGATGGCCATGCATGAACCAAAGAAAAAGGCCTTCATCAGACACTGAATCTGTCAGCCTTGAGGTCTATGAAGAATTCATTTGTGTTGTTTGTAAGCCACCCAGCCCATGGTATTTTGTTGCAGTAGACTAAGCTAAGACAAATTCTAATTTGTTAAACATATAGCACTTATACAAGATGGTCCTTCTATTGTATTTACCATAGTGTTTATTTCCTACCAGAAATTACTGCTTAGGACACCTGGGTGGCTCAGTCAATTAAATGTCTGCCTTTGTCTTAGGTCATGATCTTGGGGTCCTGGGATCGACCTCCGCATTTGGCACCTTGCTCAATAAGGAATATGCTTCTCCCTCTGCCTCTGCTGCACCTGCTGTTTGTGTGCTCTCTCTCTCTTTCAAATAAGTAAATGAATTGTTAAAAAAAAAAAAAAGAAAGAAAAAAAAATCTGCTACTTAATTGTATATGGTAGATTGACATACAACGTCAATCCACCATATGTCCTTTCTTGTTCTGTATATTAAATACATAAAAGACCATTCTTTTTTTTTTTAAAGATTTTATTTATTTATCAGAGAGAGATAGGGGGAGGGAGCAAGCACAGGCAGACAGAATGGCAGGCAGAGGCAGAGGGAGAAGCAGGCTCCCTGCCGAGCAAGGAGCCCGATGTGGGACTCGATCCCAGGAGGCTGGGATCATGACCTGAGCCGAAGGCAGCTGCTTAACCAACTGAGCTACCCAGGCGTCTCATAAAAGACCATTCTTTAGCCATCAAATTCAACACAGAAAGAGTTAAAATAAATAAAACAAATGCGAAATTAAGTTAAAATGACCAGTACCTAATAAAGTAACTCATTGCAATAAATATGAACTTTTTTTTTTTCCTTAGCCGAATACTGTTTATTCTGGGCCTTTCAGATAACGCAGAAGTCACAGGGTTTCTAACTGGGGCACAACAGGTAGCTCTGCTGCTGCTCCTGTTTCCCAGCATTCCACAGCTTTACCATATGGTGAGAAGTACATCAGGGACCTTTAAAGCACATCCTCTAGCTATCTTGCCTATGGTGGGCTCACCACAGCCCTGCAGTCCACAGATGACGAAGGAGCCTGCTGTTTCACTTCTTCACATGCCCCCAGCACAGCAGATTTGAAATTCAGGAAACATTGCTGCAAACCTAGAGAACTGGCTGCTTTCCAAGTCTTCAAATTTACTCCTCAGGCTGTATCATTTATGGAAATTGATTCTTTTTTATTTATGTCTGGGAGGTGCCAACAACTCTCTGTGGAATGTAGCCATAGGAATAGCATAAGAGAGGTAATAAGGGAGGCAGAACACTTGCATATGTATGGAGAAGTACAAGGAAAGGGACAATTTTCTATGCAAATGGCAAAGAATCTCTTCATTTTTTTTTCAATACCTCAGAACTAGTCAGTATCAGAACAAGGTTTACTGATTATAAATATAGTGTTGTTTCTAATATACCACAATCTTGTTACTAAAGATTAGTTCTATTAACCATTATCATTACTATTATTTGAGTTAAACCTTCTCCAAACATGAGATTTAAAAGGGTGTAATTTCCTCAGTCAATATGACTTCAGATACTCATATGGGTAAATAAAATCACAAGTTCTCACTTCATATACACTCACACAGAGCTTTGTTCTGGAAAACAGAAAGAGCAAAAGAAATGTTGTTTTAGGACCACCGAGAATGTCAAAGGTCACTCAGAGCTAAATGGTTTTCTCTCCCCCTAAAATTGTCAACATTTATCCAACAAAAATAAAATAGTCACTTAATTTGACATGGAAAAATACACAGATAACAGAAGAATATATTTTTGCTCTCAATATCTTGTAAGCTCAGAAGAGGAAACCTAAATGAATACTGGCAATAAAATTTGGTCTCTTCTAAAACTGAGGTAAGCCCAGAATGTATATAAATGGGTGTTAACCTAGACTGGAAGGAACTAGTAAACATTCTAAAGAAAATAACATCATATTTCCTTTCTCCTGTCTCCACTATAAAATAAAAATATAAAGTTCTCTTAACATTCAGCCAGTCTCTTCTCTCCACCACTACTCCAACATCCTAGTTAACTCATCATCATTTCTTATCTGAAGTCTGTAATAACTTCCTAATCAGTTTCCCTATATACACTCTTGCATATTTGCAGTCCAACTGTTCTCAGCAACATCTCAAATTATGTTTTAAAAATGTATATCTGTTCTTGTCACACATTTTCTTAAAAACATATAGAAAAATTTCTTCTGATCTTAAAGAACAACCATATTTTATTTTATTTTTTATCATGGCTCATAAACTCCAACATAATTGTGTCCTGGTTTATATCTCTAGTCTAAGTTCATGCTACTATTTCTCACTGTCAAATTTCTTTCTGAGCATTCAGACATTTCTCCAATGTTCAAAGTCTAGTTTCATCTTTGAAGTAAATAATTTCTTCTTTTCCAGCATTTTTTTTTTCTAAACCCTTCCCACTTTGGTTTTGCTTATCAATCAATTTTCAATTAAAGACTCTATTCCTAGATGATTCTTGAATCTTCCCAAAGAGCTAAGGCATTTTGCCATATTTTCATGGTATCTTATAATTTCATCTTGTTTTAATAGTGCTTGCTGTTAAATTAAAATATAATAACATATGTTTATAAAACATTCTAAAGAATGAACCAACCTGGTGAAGAGGGGAGGAAAGAATTTTGCAAGAATAAAGAGCTGTGCCAGTGTTTCTAAGGCCTATACGTATAATCATCTATAGAATGATCCCAGAAAGCATGCCTGAAGACAAGGTGGTAGAATCTACGAATGTAGATCTGAAATGTTAGTAAGGGACTTATTAATGAAGGACATTTTACTGCATGGTAAAAATTTTGAATTTTTTCCCAAAGCCAATGAGGATTTTATAATTTGGTTAGTTTTGTGTTTTAGATACTGAGATACTAACCTATTAGTATTAGAAAGAAGCATTAGTATTAGAAATATTAGTAAGTATTAGTATTAGTTTTAGTATTATTAGAAAGAAACAACATTTGAGCCATTGGTTGGTATCAGAAACCAAAAGGCAGTGGTTAGTAAAAGGAAACTGAGAAGTCCAAGATTTCCTTCTGAATTGAGATCACAAGCTCATTTTTTCTTTTAGAAATGAAAACATTCCACATTGACCCAATCATAAAACAGTAAGCACAAAACATATAAAAATAAAAATAAACAAACTCCTTTTCACCCTAAATGCTCATTATCTACAGCCCTATTTATCTCTTCTAATTAATAATCAATTTCTTGAAGTACATCCACATATTCTTATCTTGCATTTAACTCACAAATGATTTCAGTATGATTTCAACTTACCGCTAATTAAAATGCAAGTGTCAAGGCATTAATATCACCTTTATAACAAATCCAATAAACATTCTTATTCCCTTATCATATTTTATGATCTAGGGTATTTTCAAATTCTCAGAATTTTCACCACTGGAAATGCAAATGAAAAATATTTTGCAAAAGCAATTAATAATGAATCATCAGATAATGAAACTACCCTAGGAAACAGTTTGAAGGAATTGGGAAAGGTTAGCAGTGTTGGTGTCTACAAACGCCAAGTAATAATATTTAGCTAATGATATGCCATTGTTATCAATTCAAGCTAGTTTCAGGAAACCACTGAAATAGGTAATTGGGAGATAAGCAAGTAAATACATTTATCTTAGAAAGTCAGTTCTAAAAGGAAGGATGATATGTGTTGTAGCTGGATATTGAGAACTAAAGTTAGTCAAAGATAGATGTTTATTATAGATATTATTATAATCATCACTATCACTGTATCTGGTCCAATTGAGATCAGAGAAGATAGAAAATGAAGAAATTCCTTGAGAAAATAGAATCAAAAGAATAGATATCGTAACAGGCCTTCAATCAGAGAGGAAATTGGCTTCTACTGAATTCTAAGCAAGGAAACATGTCTATAGTCATAGGTAGCATTATAAGGCATAGAAAGAAATGATGTGTAGTTTCTCAGTATGCTAATTGCCAAGAGAAAATACACATGGATTTATGTTCTAAGAGCTGTGTTTGTGTTATATTATAAGGTTAAGGGTGAAAGGTAGAAATAGTTGTGGTGGGGAAAGGACATTTATTAGGAACACATGAAAATTTCAAGGCAATATTGTGTGCAAGGCATTGCACTACAAAGTACATTTTTGTATGTTTTATAAAGTTTTTCAGCATTTTGTGTCAAAAATAAAGTTATATAGTAGTGTTGAACTCAAGTTCATGTTTTTCCACAAAGAAATAATAATAAAAGAAAATATTGTGTCTTACTCTGTCTAGGTTGCTATAACTAGTAGATGAAATGTCTGATGAGGTCCCACTTCCTGGTTTACAGACAACTCTCTGCTTGCTGTGTTCTCAGATAGTACAAAGGGTGAAAAGGTCTCTCGGGTCTTTTTATAAGGATACTAATCCCACTCATGAAGCCTCTATCCTCATGATTTAATCACATCCCAGTGGTTCCACCTTCAAATACCATCACATTTGCGGGTTAGGATCTAATATATGACTTTTAAGAGAACATAACATTAAGTCTATAGTATATAGTTTAAGTGATAGAAATGAGTAAATGAGATAAAGAAGAAGGAGAATAAAGGTGAACATTTTTTAAAGAACAAATAAGGAAAAAGCAATTTTAATTAGTCTGAAATCAGGGATTTTAGGGAAAAACGTAGGATAGAAAAGGAAAATATAGGAACTTATGAGTTAAGCCACTGAAGCCTATAGTATCTAAATTGAAGAAATTTCTAGAGATGATAAGGTAGGATATATTTTAGATATCTAGAAAATTTGTGTTGAAATTGAGGTCAGTGAGTCCTATAATTTACAGAAAGTTATTTAATTATTTCTCCTGAAGAAGTTGTTACTTATAAATTATTATAAATACACAAAAACTTCTTGTCATTTGGTAACATGACCAAATGTTTTTGTAATACTCATTTGGTAATACTTTTAAAGTTTTGTAATGATAATTTTAGAACTAATTGGTTCAAAATATGATAATTCAGATTTAATGAAAAGTTTAGGACTGAATTTCTATTACCAGCAAGTTGGTAATAAACATGTCAGCTAAGCAAGTATTTGTCAACATTTACCACCCACTAAAGGAACTGTAACAACACTGCTGACCACATAAAAATAGGAAAATGCATATCTGTTGAAGAAACATCAGCAATATTTCAAAACCTAGTAGTTTTGTTTTGTTTTGTTTCTTTGTTTGTTTTAGTTTTTATTTAAATCTCATTTAGTTAACATAGAGTGTAATATTATATTCAGGTGTACAATTTAGTGATTCAACACTTACGTAACAACATCCTGTGCTCATCACGAGTGCCCTCCTTGATCCCCCATCACCCATTTTCCACATCCTCCCACCAACCTCCACTCTGATAACCATCAGTTTTTTCTCTATAGAGTTTGTTTTCCTTTTTCCCGCTGTGATTGTTCCATATTTGTCTCTCTCTGACTGACTTATTTTGTTTAGCATCATACCCTCTATCTCCATCCATATCGTAGCATATTCTTGCAAAGGGTAGCAAGATTTCTTTCTTTTTCTTGACTGAATAATATTCATGTATATACATATATATATACGTATATATATATATATGTATATATATAAATAATGCTTCTTCTTCTTTATCTATTCATCAGTTTTGATGGGCATTTGGACTCTTTTCATAATTTGGCTATTGTTGATAATGCTGTTATAAACACAGTGGTGTCTGTAAACCTTCAAATTCGTATTTTTGTATTCTTTGGGTAAATGCCTAGTAGTGCAATTACTGGATCATGGGATGATTCTATGTTTAACTTTCTGTGGAAATTTCATACTGTTTTCCAGAATGGGTGCACCTGTTTGCATTCTCACCAACAGTGTAAGAGGGCTCCTCTTTCTTCACATCTTCATGAACACATGATGTTTCTTGTGTTGCTAATTTTAGCCATTCTGATTGGTGTGAGGTAATATCTCACTGTAGTTTTGTATTTTCTTGATAAGTGATATTCAAAATCTTTTCTTGTGTCTGTTGACCATCTGTATGTGTTCTTTGGAAAAATGTCCTTTCATGTATTTTGCCCATTTTTTAATAAGATTATTTGTTTTTTGGTGGTGAGATATAAAGTTCTTCATATATATATATATATATATATATAAGTTATTTATATATTTTGAATACTTTATCATATATGCCATTTGCAAATATCTTCTCCCATTTTGTAGGTTGCCTTTTGATTTTGTTGATTGTTCCCTTCCTGTGCAGCTTTTTATCTTTATGAATTCTCAGTAGTTCAGTTTAGCTTTTGTTTCCCTTGTCTCAGGAGACAAATCTAAAAAAAAAAAAATTGCTATGGCTCATGCCAAAGAGGTTATTCTCTCTGTTCTCCTCTAGGATTTTAATAGTTTCCTATTTAACATTTATGTCTTTCATTCATTTTGAATTTATTTTTGTGTATATGTAAGAAATTGGTCCAGCTTCATCATTTTGCATGTTGCTCTCCAGTTTTCCTAAAATAATTTTTTGAAGAGACTTTTTTCCATTGCATATTCTTTTCTGCTTTGTGGAAGACATGTTGGCCATATAGTTGTGGGTTAATTTCTGGGATTTTTATTCCATTTTATTGATTTATGTGCAAATCAGGTTATTTATTGATTTATGTGCAAATTTATGTGCAAAGTTTATTGATTTATGTGCAAATCAAGTTATTTTGCAAAGCTGTAGTGATCAAGACAGTTTGCTGTCCAAACTGTCTTGATCGCTACAGCTTTGCAAAATAACTTGAGGTCCAGAATTGTGATGCCTCCAGCTTTGCTTTTTTTTTTTTTCCTAAAGATTTTATTTATTTATTTGACAGACAGAGATCACAAGTAGGCAGAGAGGCAGGCAGAGAGAGAGGAGGAGGCAGGCTCCCCACTGAGCAGAGAGCCCAATGCGGGGCTCAATCCCAGAACCTTGAGATCATGACCTGAGCCGAAGGCAGAGGCTTTAACCCACTGAGCCACCCAGGCGCCCCACAGCTTTGCTTTTCTTTTTCAAGATTGCTTTGCATATTTGGTGGTCTTTTGTGGTTTCATACAAATTTTAACATTGCTATTCTAGCTCCTTGAAAAGTGCTGGTGGTATTTTGGTAGGGATTGCATCAAATGTGTAGATAGCTTTGGGTAATACAGACATTTTAACAATATTTGTTCTTCCAATCCATGAACATGGGATGTTTTTCCATTTTATTGTGCCATCATCTACTTTTTCATCAGTGTTCTAGAGTTTTCATTATACAGATCTTTTACTTTTTAGTTAGGTTTATTCCTAGGTATCTTATGGGTTTGGGTGCAGTTGTAAATGAGATTGATGCCTTGATTTCTCTTTCAGCTGCTTAGTTTTATGTTTTATTTACTTATTTTATTTTTCTGAGATTTTATTTTTAAGTAATCTCTGCACCCAATGAGGGGCTCAAACTCACAACCCCAAAATCAAGAGTCATGTGCTCTACCAACTGAGCCAGCTATGTGCCCTTGTATGTTTAAAAAAATAAAACAAAACAAAACACTTAATTGAGATATGACTAATATGTAGAAAGTGTACATCAACTGCTAAAGTTTAAGTTGTGTTTATGTATGACTGTCATGCATGGCTTTCCATTCAGATCAAATGACTCTTCCTCTAAGTTAATTTTGCACATTTTTAATTCTAATCTTTCTGGTGTATATAGGAAAAGTGGACTAATAGGTATTGATGTGTAGAATTTAACAGAAGAAGAAAGTCAAAGTAGTTAATGCTATTGGGTATTATAAGTTACTTTAAATAGACATTTACTTATTCTAAAGTAAGAATTTTTTTCACTTAATTCACAAATTAAATTAAACTTTTATGGATATTATCTTAAAAGATGAAACATTTGACATGGTGAATGTTGGTAAAATTCAGTTTCATAGGCCAACATTGAATATAAAATTACTTGTTTCCATAGACTACTATGAATACAGATTTGAGTGCAATATACTATCACAGTTAAAACAGTATTCTTAATAAATTAAGCATCTATGGAGCAGGAATGTACTTGGAATTGGTTTTAATGAAAAAAACTAAAACCCATAGTTGTCGAATTTTACAAGTGTTTTTAAACATTCACAAATAAGTTATAGTAAAATATATATTTACATATAGTAAAATATGTACAAATCTGATATTGAAAACAAAACAAAACAAAAATTCAGTAAGGCAGTATGCAATTTCTCCCTTCCTGCCTATCAACTGAAAATACTTTAGCCTTTGATAAACTACTAAATGCATAAATGTCCTATCATTGTGGCTTTTTGCAAATGAATCATATAAAGTGTGATTACACTTCCAAAATAGTTGGGAGTTGCTAATTATAAAAATAATGAATGAAATACCACCACCACCAAAAACCTGTTTTCAAGCCCTCAGGAAATTGGAATTACTTAAAATAACTCATAAAATAAGATTAAAAGATAATTTAAAAATAAAATACAAAGATTTAGAAATCAATCCTATTAATAACAAAAATCCTAAACACATTAAATAATGGCATGGCTCAAATAGAACACAATATTTGATTTTGAAATATTTTAAAAATTTTTTGAAGTACTTTAACTGGTGGAAACAATCTTCCAATTCCTGACCTTTTCATAGTCAATAGTATCCCTACTTTGACAATAAATCATATTGTCACACCACTCATTGGTAATACTAAAAATATTAGGTCAAAGCATAAAATTTATAGAGGATGGAACATTATGGGACAAGACAGATGGAGCCTGCTACAAGCTTGGGCACCAAGAGGAAAGCAGATTCTGCTGCAGTTGACCTGTCAAAAGAGACTTGCTGTTTTAGTATTACTGCACACTCTGGCCGGCTGTTTGAGGGATGATAAAGGTTTACCATATATTATGTAAAAACTCACACCCAAGAAAATAGAAAGTAATTACTACTATATATCATCGGTGTATCTGGAAATTTGTTAACAATTTTCACATATCTTGTTTTGGTTTTTGCTGCATGAGCAAAGGAATGAAAAAAATGAATTGCAGAATAAACTAGATGTCATTGGAGCAGAGATGATTAGAATTGTAAAAGCATTAGTAGAAAAAAGAAGTAATAGGAGATACTGGTTTGAAGATTGGGGAAATTTATATTAGGTTATTAATAGTGTCCTGGGGAAGGGTTTTAAGGCCCTTAAATCAAAGGGTATGGGAAACACTTGAAAAATTTTGTGTTGTTTATAGAAAAACAAGAGATAAAAGTTAGATAAAACTTACATAGAGACAATTTATGCTGTAGACATTAGTAAGAAAAAAAGAGAGAGAGAGAGAATAAAACTGAGAGAGGGGAAAGGCAAATGAACTCAGTTTAGGATGGGTGCGTGGGTGGCTCAGTTGAAATGTCGGCCTCGAGCTTAGATCATGATCCCAGAGTCCTGGTATCTAGCCCTATATCAGGCTCCTTGCTCAGTAGGGAGCCTGCTTTTTTCTCTGCCTGTTGCATCCTCTGCTTGTGCTCTCTCTCAATCTCTGACAAATAAATAAAAAATATGAAAGAGAAAGAAAGAAAGAAAGAAAGAAAGAAAGAAAGAAAGAAAGAAAGAAAGAAAGAAAGAAAGAAAGAAAGAAATCAGCTCAGGGAGATATGTAAAATACACAATAATAAATAGCATGGGTGCACCTAGAGAGTATAATGCTAAGTGAAATAGGGAAATAAAAATACCATGAGGCTTCCCTCATATGTGGAATTTCAAAAACAAAACAAACAAAGAAAAAAGACAATAAAACAGGCTCTTAGAGTTGGCAGACTAGAGTTGAGTAGGGGGTTGGGTGAAATAGATAAAGGGGCTTAAGAGTACATGAATCGTGATGAGCAACAAGAAATGTACAGAATTTTTGGATTGTTATAGTGTAAGTCTGAAACTCGCACAACACTGCAAAAAATGCATACCTCTGTACCTTTGTGCTGTTGGCTCAGTTCATGATCCCAGAGTCCAGGGATCAAGCCCAGAGTAGGTCTCTGTGCTCTGCTGGAGACCTGCTTCTCCCTCTCCTACTCCCCTGCTTGTGTTCCTTCTCTTGCTGCCTCTCTCTCTCTCTGTCAAATAAATAAATCTGGGGCGCCTGGGTGGCTCAGTGGGTTAAGCCGCTGCCTTTGGCTCAGGTCATGATCTCAGGGTCCTGGGATCGAGCCCCGCATCGGGCTCTCTGCTCAGCAGGGAGCCTGCTTCCCTCTGTCTCTCTCTCTCTGCCTGCCTCTCCATCTACTTGTGATTTCTCTCTGTAAAATAAATAAATAAAATCTTTAAAAAAAAAAAAAAGACATATATTTGCTCTATTTCAGAGATTCAAAATGAAAAAAAGGCCATTCTCTCTGGATATGTGAAACATAAAGTCCTGCAAATAAGTTGTAGAAGTAAGGGAGAAAATACATTAACATGTAAACCTAAACAGCTAAACCTTATATTGTGTATTAATAGAAGATATTATATAATGTAAAATTATCATCAATTCAGTGTAGAAAACTCTATAAAATGAGCTACATTTTATTTAGATCCATATTCTAATTTCATTTTCTCCCATAACTGTGAGGTGGTTGATATTCCTTTCCATTACTTATTTTAGAGTTCATTATTTTCAGTTTCAGAAATATCACAAAAAACTAGCTATCAGAGATATGAAGTTAATAAGTTTTTTTCTGACCAAATTATCATAGAATGCCTAAGAAAGTGTACCATGAAAACATAAATATCTTACCACTGATTTATATGAAATCAACAAGTAATTATTAGATATTTGCCATGTACAAGAGACTTACATTTTTTTTTTTAGAGAAAGACGGATGTAAAAGTTATTTTTATGGGATTTAAAACTTAAAGAAATGAGGGAGGTAAAATTAACAGTTGTAATTAATAGAATTTCAAAGCAGTAAGAAAGATATTTTTTCAAGAGAAATATATAAAATAAATTACTGACAAGTGTATAGGAGCATATAGTTCAGAGAGATTACTTCAGTCATTGGTGGTTTGAAAGTGTGTTAGGATTTATACTCTTATTAACATTCTTCCTAACTGGTACTGAAAATACTGTCATTGAATAAGGATGTACAGGTAAAGCAAATGAAAAAAAAAATGTAACGTATATTTTATCCAATATTTACAATTCTGGAAACCAAGTATTATTATTTCAAAGATAAAAGAGGAAAATGGACATTAAATGACTTTACCAAGTTCATTGCTCTAAAGAAATTAAACTGGAAATAAAACCCAGAGTAATCTGATTTCAAAGATCATTTTTCTTTTCTTACACTATGATTTTTATTAGAGCTTTCTTTTCTTAATGAAAATTATGTTTTTACTATGACATTTATTTATTAAGAAAGGAACAAGAGAGATCTGAAATTAAAAATTGGGAAACATATTGATAAGCATACTCAAGGTTTTATAATTACATATTTTATACTATTTTTCATGACTATTAGCATTCTGTTTTTGTTTATTTTTATTGTCTAGGCCAACATTAAATGCATTCATGGTTAATCTAAGATTTTTCAGAAGTTTTTGCTAATTTGTCTCATATTTTTACTTATAATTCACTGTCAGGAAACAATAAACTTATAATTAAAAACAATAAACAATAAACTTATAATTTAACTGTCAGGTTCTTCCTACTTAAGCAGCTAGTGCAAATCAAATACAAAAGGTAAGGTTTAACAGAAAAAAAGAAAAAGAATCAATAACCATTTCAATTTAAACTTCCTTCCACTGAATGCAGTCCAAAAGTAATACACATATTCTATTTGAAGATTACTACATGAATAGTTTGCTTTCTATTTACTCCCAGGCTAGTCTCTGGGTGAATATAGAATAAGTTAAATTTACTTAGTTTCCCTCTTCCTAAAAAACAAAACAAAACAAAACAAAAACTATTGGAATCCGTGTCAAATAAATAAAATCTTTAAAAAATTAAAAAAAAAAACTATTGGAATCCAGAATTTGAGAAACACATGAAGACAGCATCATCATGGAGCCTCTATGTAACCCTCTGTAAGGTACTCAGTGGCAATCAGAGTAAACTGATCAAACTCTTTCTGGGACTGGTGAAAGATGAGAGGATAGAGTAGTATTGCATTGATGGTACCATGGTCTCTTTGACCATTCTGAGATATTGTCTTAATTAGAACATAAGAACTTAATTCTTTTAAAATTCAAATTTTTTTTTTTTAAAGATTTTATTTATTTATTTGACAGAGAGAGATCACAAGTGGGCAGAGAGGCAGGCAGAGAGAGAGAGGAGGAAGCAGGCTCCCCGCTGAGCAGAGAGCCCGATGCGGGACTCGATCCCAGGACCCTGAGATCATGACCCGAGCCGAAGGCAGCGGCCTAACCCACTGAGCCACCCAGGCGCCCCTAAAATTCAAATTTTAAGGCTGATGTTGTTCAATGCTTTGGCTAATCCAGACTGAAAATATATCAAGAATATTTATGTAAATTTTTTTTCTTTTCTAATATACATCATGCTTACCCAATTATGCAGAGGAAAATTTACTGATACCTGTGTATGCAGTTTTGCATTTGCCAATCACTGTAGTAAATATATTAGTACATATACATTTTTATTAAAACTATCTTACTGTTTTTCTAGCATAGAGTACAAAACCAGATGAGCAGTCTGCATTTCCCACAAAAATGTGTTGATTATATTAGAGTTCATAGGGTGTTGTTCTTTTTAACACTGTAATTAAAGGAATATGTCTTAGGGTTCCATTAGCTAACAGTCAGAGACTAGTAATCTAATGATACTTTGTATTAGTCCATTTTCTTATTGTTTTATGTTTAACATAAAGCAGTGTGAAACACTATCATCAGAATATTTTAACTATAAAAACATGCAATTTTCTTTTTTTTTCCAAACATGCAGTTTTCAAGGATAAAGTATATATCAGCAATTCATAATGCAGTCATTAAAATACCAAGGAAAACCAGTGTAATATTTATATCCCCAAAAGAGTAGGATAAATTTCTATCTGAAAATTCAATTTATTATTTCTTTTCCCTAATTTTTCATGAGATTATTTCAGTACATATATAACTTTCAAATTGGTAGCATTATGCCACTAATACTAGGATTAATATTTCTCACATAACTTTTTGGAAAGTAAGTAAAATGATAATTCTTACTTTAATCTCCTCCATCTTTGATCTAAAATAAAAGTGAAATGCATCAAATATACCAAACAAAGAAAACAGAAAAATAATATACTTCCAATAATTACTCAGCTGGCAATTAAGGCGGAATATTGGTTTAAACATTTTCTCTAAATACATTCTCAGGTGGGAGCCCTTTGCCCAACATTGCACTAATAACGTTATCCTCTTCATGCATGCTAATATCAAAATCTCACAGTTGAAAGCAAAGCCATATAATCTCTTAAACAGGTCTCTGGTTTAAATCTGTTATTCAGGATCAGACAAAAATAGAGTCAAGTAATAAAACCAAAAATTACTAAGTCTCTAGCTTTCATTTTTCTTTCCTTTATCTTTGAAACTATTTAACTTTGAAATATTCCTTAACTTTCCCTCTTTCAAAGTTGGTGTCCTAAAATAAGCCAATCTCATATAGCCATAAATCAGGGAATTATAAATTTATAAAGAGATTCCTTAGCTCTTGGCTATCACTTTGTTTCTGAAGAATTAAGATTTCATCTCTTTCATAGATAAACTTCTCTTCTATATGATTGCTTATGACATAGATATTTCTTCATATGGGGATACACCTACAACAAATAGACACTCAAATAATACAGTATAATATATGTATATTTTTAAATTTTAATGAGGTCATAATAAACCATATTATAAACCATTCAGCTTAGAACTATGTTATTAATAATGCTACTAAATGGCAAGAGAGTTCCCAAAATTACTGCATTCTTGAATTTCTAGCTCCTAAAATTAAGATAATTTCTTCATTTCCTGTTTTGATATAGTAACTAAATATAGGCATTTAATGTCTCTTAGCGTTAAGCCCTATCAAAAAGTCTATGAAATTGTCCTTACTCCTGGCATGCCTAGGTGGCTCAATTGGTTGTGGCTCAGGTCATGATCGTGGGGTTATGGGATCAAATTCTTTTTCAGGCTCCTTGCTCAGTGGGAGCCTTCTTCTCCCTCTGCCTGCCACTCCCCCTGCTTGTGCTCTCTCTCTCTCTCTCTCTCTGACAAATAAAAAAAAACTAAAAAAAAAAAAAAAAAAAAGAAGAAGAAGAAGAAGAAGATGAAGAAATTGTTCTTACTCTTTAACATACTATCTTCTTCAACCAATTATAACCTATCAAGTATCAAGTTATATCCCTTAAGCTAGATTTTGCAATCTGGTAATTTCACAATGGTTTCACTTATTTATAACCCTCGTGATTTCATAGACTTAATCTTTCTCCTTTTAGCATTTTTATTTCATGTTTATGGATTCTTGATTATTTTTTCTTGATTTTCTTAGGATTACTTCTAAACAGGTTTTTGAAAGATGTATTTATGAGGGCACCAGTGTAGCTCAATCTGTTAAGCATCTGACTCTTGATTGTGTCTCAGGTTATGATCTTAGGATCATGAGATTGAGCCCCGTATAGGGCTCCAGCTCAGCATGGAGTCTCCTTGTTCCTCTCCCTCTGCTCCCCCCCCCCTGTTCACACACTCTTTTTCTCTCTCTCTAAAATAGACATTAATTATTTTTTAAAAATATGTAGCTATCATGTATTGCATTACTTTTATCATACTTTGAACATTGCAACCAGAATTATTCAAAGTATTCCACATGTGCCTACTGCATTTATTACTCAAGAATGTTTTCTTTCCATTGCTCTTTTTCATTATGACCAATTTTTAGACTGACTTTTTATTCAGGGTAATTCACCATTATCTTGTCTTCTTAAATAACCTGTAGTAATTCTTAGTTTAAAGTTTTCAGCTTACAAATGATAACCAAGGGACTATGGTGATATAAATCGTCCGTTGGTAGTTAATCAGCAGTCACTAGATTTGTTTTGATTTTTGGCAGCCTCTAGTTGCTTTTATTTGTTTGTTTCATTATTATGTTCAGTTAGCCAACATATAGTAGTACATCATTAGTTTTTGATGCAGTGTTCAATGATTCATTAGTTGCATATAATGCCCAGTGCTCATTGCAGCCACTAGTTTTAATCTCAATACAATCCAAAGTATTTTGTCACATGAGTGTAAATGATACAATAAATATTCTCCATTGACTGATTTCTTTACTTCTTTCCTTAAAATGTGAAATTATATAGCCAGTTCTCAGGAAAACCTTAAAAAATGTATGCCTTAGGAAACGTGAAAAACTATACTATAAAATTTGTGTTCTAGAAATATGACACACAATGTAAACTATTACAAAACATACTTAAATGAATGTGGCTGTGCTTACAAGTCAATGATAAATCCCTATAATCCCAAAATTAAAAAGAAATTATGATCCAGAGTAATGGGTACAATAAGATGCTGAGCTTTCTCTAAAAGAAACATGGATATTAATACTCATTCATGAATAAGAAATGAGTTATTATCTAGGTGGCATTACTATAGAATGACCAAAAATAGTCTTCATTGAAATAGTCACATTTGAGGAAAGATTAGATGCTAAAGGAATTATAAAGAAGATCTTGACCTAAAATATTATAAGCAGAAGGAAACCATATACAAAGGTTGACATTAGAGGGCGATGAAGTCATAAAAATTGAGAGTGGGAGATATACATAAGATAATAAAAACCTTCTTAAACATGCCTAGATAAGTCACGTCCGCAACAAAAGATACATAACCTCTCTTACCAAGTTTTGGGTTGGCAAAATGTTTCTTTGATTAATTAACAGTCTGATAAAATACTACGTGGTTATTTAGAGTACAGGTTATTTCACTTCTTTGGTTTAGTAACTCCAACATAAGATCAATTTTTAATAGTGTCAAAGCAGATAGGGACTTTGGTATGGTGGAATAAGAAGGTCCTCTCCTGGAAAAAAATTGTAAAACTTGGAAAATATCAAAAACACTATATGATGCATGCATGTGGATATTAATGAAAGTTTTACAACAAACTGAGGAGCTGTATACATGCAAAATGACTGAACTTTGAGTACAAACAGCAAGAATCGGTAGTATTATTAGAGCTGTTCCTATTTTTCCCAGTTTGGTCAACATGGTAGTTACATGATAGGAGAATGGGAGTTAGACTGTGGAAATCAACCACACTACTCACGATGGATATTTGTTTGATTTTGACCAGAAAGCAAAATATCCATGCCCAATGGTAATGCCAATAAAATTTACAATTTCAGTGCAAGAAAAATGAGAATCCCCAAAGACCGGTTAGTTAGATCTTGTGTCCTACTTGGAAGGGGCAATGGACCACAGAAATAGCCAAAAATTTAAAAGAGAGATCCTATAAATGAGTCAGTCACAGAGGGGCTGGATAATCCCTTTACACATCACTAACATATTTGATGTCTGTGTGCACCCACAGAGCAAGACAGAAAGCCCAAGCTATCAAGCTGTCCACATATTATTTTGGCTGACATGGAGGCAGTGAGCATGTGCATAGGAGAGATAAAAGGGCCAAGCAAAAAGAAAAATCCGGGGTAAACATGAAATCTGTCTTAATTTTAAAGCCCTCTATAACTCACACATACAGAAAAGAAGCTTTACTGGCACAAGATATTCAAACACAGCCTCTAAGTAATCATTGGCTGACCATGAAGTTATGAAGACATAGAAACAACCACTAGGAATCAGAATTAAGACAAAAACAAAAACAAACAAAAAACTAAGGAGAAATATTAGCAGTCACACACCAAAATGTAGTTGGATTCTACTTGTTAGTCTACAAACTTACTAAACAACAAAATCAAAAGAAAAAAATTAAATGAGTAACACTCTCAGGAGGAAAATTCAGAATCCAGAATTGTTACAATTATCTAAAATGTCTAAATTTTTAAAATTAAGAACAAAGAGGAAAGTATTGTAGTTGTAAAGGAAAGAATCAATAAAAACTACCTCTGAGTGTGTTCAGCTGTTGGATTTAGTAGGCAGCAACTTTTAAGCAGCTATTGAAATGTCTTCAAAGTACTAGTGTAAAAAAAAGAATGTTTAACAACTAAAGAAACCATAATGATAATGATCCATCAATAAAAAAATTAGCAAAACAATAAAAATATGTGAAATAACCAAATTATATTCTAAAGTTGATAAAACTAATAACTAAAATTAACTTCATTATAGTTATTCAACAACAGATTGTGCAAGTGAAAGAAAAAGCAACTTTGAAAGAAAAAGCAACTTTGAAGATAAATTAAAAACTTAATCAATTTAAAGATGAAAAAATATTCAGAAGAAAATGTACAAAAGCACAAAGACCTGTGGATAACATCAAGCTTACCATTATGTATATAGTTCGTTCCAGTAGTAGGATATAAAAAGAACAGAAAAAAAATCTAAAGGTGTGATCCATATACACAATGGAATACTAATCAGCCATCAGAAAGAATGAATACCCAACTTTTGCATCAAAATGAATGGGACTAGGGATGCCTGGGTGGCTCAGTTGGTTAAGCAGCTGCCTTCAGCCCAGGTCATGATCCCAGCATCCTGGGATCTAGTCCCACATAGGGCTCCTTGCTTGGCAGGGAGCCTGCTTCTCCCTCTGCCTCTACCTGCCACTCTGTCTGCCTGTGCTCACTCTCGCTCCTCTCTCTCTCTGACAAATAAATAAATAAATAAATAAATAAAATCTTAAAAAAAAAAAAAATGAATGGGACTAGAGGAGATTATGCTGAGTGAAATAAGCCAAGCAGAGAAAATCAATCATATGGTTTCACTTACTTGTGGAGCATAAGGAATAACATGGAGGACATTAGGAGAAGGAAAGGAAAAGTGAATCGGGGTAAATCAGAGGGGGAGATGAACCATGAGAGACTATGGACTCTGGGAAACAAACTGAGATTTTAGAAGGGAGGGGCGCGAGGAAATGGGTGGGCTTGGTGATGGGTATTAAGGAGGGTATGGATTGCATGGAGCACTGGGAGTTTTACATAAACAATGAATCAAGGAACAGTACATTAAAACCTAATGATGTACTGTATGGTGACTAACATAACATAATAAAATAAATTAAAAAAAATAAAGATATAATGGTCAGAGGCTTCCTAAATTTGATGAAAAACAGTTATCTACATATCCAGCAAGTTCAATGAAATTCAAAGAAGATAAGCAAGACATATACCTAGACATATTATGGTCAGACTTCTGAAAAGAAAAATGGTAAGATAATATTCAAGGCAGTTAGAAAAAAAAAATCATTCTTTGTGCACAAAGGAGAGCTATTCAATTAATACTGACTTCTCATATGAAAAAATGAAAACCAGATTACAGTGAAATAAGCATATATTCAAAGCGCTGAATGAAAAAAAAAACAAAAAACAAACCTACAAACCAGAATTCTATTTCCAGCAAAACCATTCTTCAAAAAATTAATAGGAAAGCATTCCCAGAAACATGAAAATTGATATTGTTTGTAACTAATATACATGTCTTGTAAGACATTCTTTAGGAAGTTCTTCAAACTGAAAGAAAATGAAACCAGAATTAATTCAAACTCTCAAAAAGAAATAAAAATAATAAAAAATTTGGTAAACATAAAATAATGTATAAGTATTTTTTCTCTTAGTTTCTTACAAAGTTATTAGATCATACAAAATAAATATTATAACACCAAATTGTTGACTCTATATATGGATTTAATATATTTGAAAATCATAAGTCCAAATACAATATAGAAATTAAACTGCATTGGAACAAAGTTTCTATATTTTACAAAAATTGGCTTAGTATCAATCAATGTCATTACACACATACATGCAAATTCATATACATACTATATGCAAGAACGAGTACAAAAGCAGAGATATCAGAAGTCCATGATATTGGATACTACTCTCACATTTAATTTTAATTTATAATATTTTAAATGTTTAAACATAAAAATAATGATTTTAGACTGCTATTTATTATTTGAAACATTTCTTAAACACTCTAAGATTGTGAAAAACTTGAATAAAGTATGAATTAAACACATTTTTATTAATTGTTTTGCCATAGATCCTTCTGGTGCTAAAAACAGCATAGTGAATATTACTGCCAAATATCCCTCTATCATGTAGGTTACATTCTTTTTTTTTATTTTTTAAGATTTTATTTATTTATATGACAGAGATCACAAGTAGGCAGAGGCAGGCAGAGAGAGAGGGAAAAGTTGGCTTCCCACAGAGCAGAGAGCCTGATGCAGAGCTCTATCCAAGGACCCCGGGACCATGACCTGAGCTGAAGGCAGAGGCTTTAACCCACTGAGCCAACCAGGTGCCCCCAAAAAACTGTTAGTTTTTTTCTTTTTAAATCTTAAAAATACATTATTCAGAATGTAACAGTTAAGAAAAAGAATAATATAGAAAAACAAAGCTTAAATATCAGTTAAGAAGCTTTCCAAACACATCCACTGTCATCACACCAGTGCACTTCATTTTTTATTTAAAGATTAGTTACTACTTGACAGAAACCAGGGATAAAAGAAAACTCATTTTGCATTTCTGTTCAAGAGTCCATTAATTAGCAGCTAGGGATCTGAGAAACTTTAATCAAAATATAAAGAGACATCAAAAATTAAAGAACAATTACAAAAGAAAGTAAACCATCTTCAAAACTAGGCCAATATGAGAATAGATGTATGATTTTTAAAATCTAATTTACATATAGTTTCTCCCCTTGTTGAAAACACAAACTTAATAAAATACCTTAGCAGTTGTTTTAATCTTTAGTAATACTTTAGCAGTTTACTTTAGCAGTTGTTTAGTTACGTGAGCCAACCATCTTGAAGTCAGCTTGCCTTCCAAGGATGGATTATGAATGCATAATTTGTAACTGAATATTCATATGTATCCACACATGTGAATACATACGTATGTATACATATGTGTTTATATATATACATACATGTATATATATAATAGTTTTACTATGAATAGTAAGTCTTTAATTTTCAAATATAAAACTTTTGGTAAATGTTAAGGGTTACTTCTTATTCAAAAACCTCATTCGTGGGCCACCTGGGTGGTTCAGTCTGTTCAAGCATCCCCTCTTGCTTTTGGCTCAGGTGATGATCTCAGGGTGGTGAGATAAAGCCCTGTGTCAGGCTCCATGCTCAGCACAGAGTCAGCTTGTCCCTCTTCCTCTGCTCCTCCCCCTACTTTCTCTCTCTCACTCTGTCTCAAGTAAATAAATTAAAAAAAAAAAATCTTAGAAAATTAGAAAATCTTAGAAAATCCTGGCTAACTTAACAGGAAATTAGAAAATCTTAACTTTTTTGTCCTCTTAACCCTATGTGTTTAACCCAAAATAATTTTCATTTGCCAACACTGCTATGTAATATATAGCATTTTTGGTGTTATTGAAACTACATTATTCTTTATTTGGTATTACGGAGTTATTTTCATGAGTACAAAGGTAAAATTATCTTAGTGTATACTGTAACAAAATGTTTAGGACCTGATAATTAGTTCGTTGTCAATTTTAGTTAAATAAAGTGAACAATCACAAAATATGTTGTTCATAATATATGCATTAAAATATAGTCTCAAACATTTTCCTTTTAAAGAAAACTGAGGATGATAAATAGGATTCAAGGAATAATAAATGTCAATTGCTATTTTTAGTAATACTAGGACTAATGGAATATTTATGTATTCTATCAGTGTTAACCCATGTTCTCATTTATCCATGGCACAATATTTAATGTGACATTCTTTGAAAAATATTTTTGAGTCTTTTTGTTTTGTTTTTTAAAGGTTTTCTTTATTTATTTGACAGGCAGAGATCACAAGTAGGCAGAGAGGCAGGCAGAGAGAGGGAGAGGGAAGCAGGCTCCCCGCTGAGCAAAGAGTCCAATGTGGGACTCGATCCCAGACCCTGAGATCATGACCTGAGCCGAAGGCAGCAGCTTAACCCACTGAGCCACCCAGGTGCCCCAAATCTCTTTGTTAAGGAAATGTAATTTTGCTTTTTCTATAAAAATTGTGTTTCTTAACATTAAAAAATTTTACAGGGCAGCTATTCTATTGTGTGCCTTCTGAACTCTATTCAAGAGGAAACCCGGTAGAAGGGAAATTAGCTGACAGTTTCTAGCTGCAGGGGCTTTCAGGATCTGCTTCAGCATTTGTGCCATGGCATGTGACAGAATTTCTGTACCCCATCCAATGACTGAGCATCATGATGATACAGGGGTTCAACATTTCAGACCACATGGAACTGTTTGAAAGACATCTTAGCATTGAAGATTCCTGTTAAGTTAGCCAGGATTTTCTAAAACATATCCACTGTCTGGGCTCTTAGTCAACCTCCATTCGTTCATACCCTTCTTTCACAGATCAGATCTTGTTGCAATCAGAAGTCTTTCCCTTCCTATTCCTACATTCTGTATGCTATATCTTTCACAGACACTTTTCCAATGAATTTTAATAAATCTGTTGTACCTCTTAAAGATATTTGTGTTTGCTTCTTAGAAGATCCACATTATAAATGTAAGATTACAACAATGAAAAAGAAATGGATCACAGGTGTCATAAAGGAGAAGGAGCCCTGGTTGTTAAAAAAGGCAAGAGAGGGTAGAGTGTACAAGGAGATTACTTCCCTAAGGTCATTGGCTGGCAAAATGAGATGGCCTAATTTTTGTGAATTTTTGCAACCAGTAAAGCTCAAAGTCTGAAGTTTTAGAGATCAGCAAGTGTGGCTGTGATAGAGACCTGACAGTACCACCCTGCTCCTGGAGGGAAAGCAGGCATACAACCCTGGGATGCTTGATGCCATGATCTGAGGAGTGCCTAAAGCACACAGGGAGAGACATTTTCCTTATCTTGGAACACATCTGTGAGAGGGGCATTCCCAGAGATGCCTCTCCAGGAACAAAAGAGTCTAAGCAGTCACTGTTTTCCTCCTCCACAGCTCAGCATAGACACAGAGAAACCTGCTGGGGGCCTCTAACCCAGACACTGGCAGTTTAGCCTGCTTGCTCCAAATCCTATGCCCATGCACTCTGGCATAATTGCCCTTTTTGGTCAAACCAGCACCTGTTCCAGTGCAATGAGACCCTCCTCCAGAAGACCAGAACAGGTCCTTGCCACACCACCTCTCTAAAGTTTAGAGTTTTAAAAGTCAACAGACTTGTCTGGGATAGATCCTAAAGTGCACTCTGCTGCTCCAGGGAGGCAAGCAACCCAGAGACAGCATGAAAACAGTGATCTGAAAAATGCCTAGAAGGCATGAGAGGAAATAGTTCCCTCTTCTGGGAGGGCTTCCATGAAAGCAGCAAGCACAGAGGGGTAAAGGAGCTGGCTGGCACCATTTCCCTCCCCCACACCTCAGCATAAAGCAACTTCAGTTATTATTGTGATATTGCACAGGACCAACACTAGATGTCTAACCTGCCTACACCAAGCTCCACACCCTGTACTCTGCTGGTGCTCCAGCAAGTGTGTCTAGGGACCAGAACAGTGGAAAGGTTCACTGGAAGACCAGCAGAAAGCCTAGCATACACCACACTTTCTGACAATAATTAAAGCTTTAGTTCTTGTAGGACTAGCATTGGTCTCATTTAACAAGCAGACCAGAGCACACCTAGATAAAATTTGCCACACTCTTGTCAAGGTCCAAACACTGTCCACTGCTGGTGAGGAGAACCTGTGCAGATGACTGACCTTAGGGATAGAGCAACCAAAACACAATAGCTGCGTGTATGCAATACACATCAGAGATATTCCATGAGGCATCAAACCCTGAACACTATATGGCCTCTTCTTCATAAAGGCATCACTCTTAGGAACAGGTTACATAATAGGCTTTTCTTACACAGAGAAGACAGACACTTAGACAAATTTCAGGATGGAAGATTTAAAACTAAAAGAAAGAACAAGAAAAGGTCACAACCAGAGATTTAATTGAAACATACATAAGTAATAAGCCTGGTGAAAAATTTAAAACAACAATCAAAAGGATACTCAATGGGCCTGAGAAAAGTATGGACAACATTAGAGAGACCATTACCATAGAGAAAGAAGAGCTAAAAAACAATTAAGCAGAAATGAAAAATATAGTAACTGAAATCTGAAACCCACTGGATATAGTGGCCACAAGGATGAAAGAACCAGAGGAATGAATAAGTGATATAGAATATAGGATTATGGAAAATAATGAAGCTGAATAAAAGAGAGAAAGAAAAACTATGGATTATGAGAGTAGACTTAGGGAACTTGGAGACTCTATCAAATATAGTAACATTCATATCATAGCAGTCCCAAAGGAAGAAGAGAGAGAAAAGGGACAGAAGTTTTATTTGAGAAAATGCTACCTGAAAACTTCCCTAATCTGGAGAAGGAAACTGCCATTCAAATCCAGGATGCTCAGAGAACACCCATCAAAATCAGCAAAAGCAGGCTAACACCAAGACATTTTGATTTAAATTTGCAAAATATAATAATAAAGAAAAAAGTCCTAAAATCAGCAAGTGAAAAGAAAAGCAACAGTAAGTCTGTTAACTTTTAAATTATAAGGGAAGACTATAAGACATAAGGCTAGTTGCAGATACCTCCATCGAAACTTGGCAAGCCAGAAGAAAGTGGTATGATATATTCAATGTGCTGAATAGGAAAAATATGTAGCCAATAATACTCTATCCAGCAAGGTTGTCATTCAGAATAGGAGAGACAGAATTTCATAGACAAACAAAAGCTAAAGTTCATGACCATTAACCAGACCTCAAAAAATATTAAAGGGAACTCTGAATGGAAAGAAAGACCAAAAGTCACAAAGATTAGAAAGGAACAGAGAAAATCTCCAGAAACACCAAAAAAAAAAAAAAAACAATGGCACAAAATACAAATGTATCAATAATTACTCTGAAGGTAAATGGACTAAGCATTCTGATCAAAAGAAATAGGGTGTCAGAATGGATTAAATAAATAAGACCCATTTATATATAAGAGAATGCTGCCTACAAGAGACTCATTTAAGACATAGACACTTGCAGATTGAAAGTGAGGGGATGGGGAGAAACATCTATCATGTTAATGGATATCAAAAGAAGTCATAATAACATTAGTTATAACAGACAAACTAGATTTTTAAACCAAAGACTATAACAAGAGATGAAGAAGGGCACTATATCAAATAAAGAGAACTAGTCAACAAGAAGATTAACAATGTTATACATCTATGACTCCCAAATTGGGAGCACCCAAATATGTAAAACAAGTGATAACAAACATAAAGGAACTCATGGATAATAATACAATAATAGTAAAGGACTTTAGCACCCTACATAAAGCAATGGACAGATCATCTAAACAGAAAATCAACGAGAAAACTAAGGCTTTGAATGACACACTGGACCAGATGGACTTAACACACATATTCAGAACTTTTCATCCCAAAGCAACAGAATACACATTCCTCTTGCTACTAAAGAGTGAATGGGTCAGCCACGATATTAAAGAAGAAATTAAAAAAAAAAAAAAACAGTTGTCTTTTGATTTTGTTAACTGTTTCCTTTGCCGTGCAAAAGCTTTTGATCTTGATGAAATCCCAATAGTTCATTTTTTCCCTTGCTTCCCTTGCCTTTTGCGTTGTTCCTAGGAAGATGTTGCTGCGGCAGAGGTCGAAGAGGTTGCTGCCTGTGTTCTCCTCAAGGATTTTGATGGATTCCTTTCGCACATTGAGGTCCTTCATCCATTTTGAGTCTATTTTTGTGTGTGGTGTAAGGAAATGGTCCAATTTCATTTTTCTGCATGTGGCTGTCCAATTTTCCCAGCACCATTTATTGAAGAGGCTGTCTTTTTTCCATTGGACATTCTTTCCTGCTTTGTCGAAGATGAGTTGACCATAGAGTTGAGGGTCTATTTCTGGGCTCTCTATTCTGTTCCATTGATCTATGTGTCTGTTTTTGTGCTAGTACCATGCTGTCTTGATGATGACAGCTTTGTAATAGAGCTTGAAGTCCGGAATTGTGATGCCACCAACGTTGGCTTTCTTTTTCAATATCCCTTTGGCTATTCGAGGTCTTTTCTGGTTCCATATAAATTTTAGCATTATTTGTTCCATTTCTTTGAAAAAGATGGATGGTACTTTGATAGGAATTGCATTAAATGTGTAGATTGCTTTAGGTAGCATAGACATTTTCACAATATTTATTCTTCCAATCCAGGAGCATGGAACATTTTTCCATTTCTTTGTGTCTTCCTCAATTTCTTTCATGAGTACTTTATAGTTTTCTGAGTATAGATTCTGTGTCTCTTTGGTTAGGTTTATTCCTAGGTATCTTATGGTTTTGGATGCAATTGTAAATGGGATTGACTCCTTAATATCTCTTTCTTCTGTCTTGCTGTTGGTGTAGAGAAATGCAACTGATTTCTGTGCATTGATTTTATATCCTGACACTTTACTGAATTCCTGTATAAGTTCTAGCAGTTTTGGAGTGGAGTCTTTTGGGTTTTCCACATATAGTATCATATCATCTGCGAAGAGTGATAATTTGACTTCTTCTTTGCCGATTTGGATGCCTTTAATTTCCTTTTGTTGTCTGATTGCTGAGGCTAGGACCTCTAGTACTATGTTGAATAGCAGTGGTGATAATGGACATCCCTGCCGTGTTCCTGACCTTAGTGGAAAAGCTTTCAGTTTTTCTCCATTGAGAATAATATTTGCGGTGGGTTTTTCATAGATCAAAAGACAACTGACAGAATGGGAGAAGATATTTGCAAACGACATATCAGATAAAGGACTAGTGTCCAGAATCTATAAAGAACTTAGCAAACTCAACACCCAAAGAACAAATAATCCAATCAAGTAATGGGCAGAGGACATGAACAGACATTTCTGCAAAGAAGACATCCAGATGGCCAACAGACACATGAAAAAGTGCCCCATATCACTCGGCATCAGGGAAATACAAATCAAAAGCACAATGAGATATAACCTCACACCAGTCAGAATGGCTAAAATCAACAAGTCAGGAAATGACAGATGCTGGCGTGGATGCGGAGAAAGGGGAACCCTCCTACACTGTTGGTGGGAATGCAAGCTGGTGCAGCCACTCTGGAAAACAGCATGGAGGTTCCTCAAAATGTTGAAAATAGAACTGCCCTATGACCCAGCAATTTCACTACTGGGTATTTACCCTAAAGATACAAATGTAGTGATCCAAAGGGGCACATGCACCCGAATGTTTATAGCAGCAATGTCCACAATAGCCAAAGTATGGAAAGAACCTAGATGTCCATCAACAGATGAATGGATCAAGAAGATGTGGTATATATACACAATGGAATACTATGCAGCCATCAAAAGAAATGAAATCTTGCCATTTGCGACAACATGGATGGAACTAGAGCGTATCATGCTTAGCGAAATAAGTCAAGCAGAGAAAGACAACTATCATATGATCTCCCTGATATGAGGAAGTGGTGATGCAACATGGGGGCTTAAGTGGGTAGGAGAAGAATAAATGAAACAAGATGGGATTGGGAGGGAGACAAACCATAAGTGACTCTTAATCTCACAAAACAAAATGAGGGTTGCCGGGGGGAGGGGGTTTGGGAGAAGGGGGTGGGATTATGGACATTGGGGAGGATATGTGCTTTGGTGAGTGCTGTGAAGTGTGTAAACCTGGTGATTCACAGACCTGTACCCCTGGGGATAAAAATATATGTTTATAAAAAATAAAAAATTAATTAAAAAAAAAACTATAAAAAAAAACACACATGGAAACAAATGAATATGAAAACACGATGCTCCAAAATTTTTTGGATACAGTAAAAGTAGTTCTAAGAGGGAAGTTTATAGCAATACAGGCCTACTTCAAGAAGCAAGAAAAAATCTAAAATATGCAACCTAACCTTATGCCTAAAGAGCTAGAGAAAGAACAGCAAACAAAGCTGAAAGCCAGCAGAAGAAGAGAAATAAATGATATAGGCACTAAAAACGAAATGGTAGCAGATCAATGAAACCAGGAGCTAGTTCTTTGAAAGAATTAATAAAATTGTTAACCCTCTAGCTAGACTTATCAAAAAGAAAAGAGAAAATAAAATAATAAATGAGAGAGAGGAAATAGCAAACAACACTACAGAAATGCAAGCAATTATAAAAGAATATGAAAAACTGTATGTCACCAAATCCCAGTCTGGAAGAAATGTATAAATTCTAGAAATGTATAAACCATCAGAGCTGAAACAAGAAGAAACAGAAAATTTGAACAGAAAAATAACCAGTAAAGAAATTGAATCAGTAATCAAAATCTCCCAACAAACAAAAACCCAGGGTCAGAATTCTACTAAATGTTTAAAGAACGGTTAATACCTATTCTTCTCAATCTATTAAAAAAAAAAAGAAAGAAAAAGAAAAAGAAAACTCCCAAACTCATTCTACAAAGCCATCACTACCCTAATTTCAAAACCAGACAAAGACTCCACTGAAAAAGAGAACTACAAACCAACATGCCTGATGAACATGAATGCAAAAATTCACAACAAACTACTAGGAAATCAAATCCAACAGTGCCTTAAAAAAAAAAAAAATCATTCAAAATGATTAAGGGGGATTTATTTCCTTGGCTGCAAGGGTGATTCAATATTCATAAATCAGTCAATTTTTGATATACACCACATTAGTAAAAGTAAGAATAAGAACCATATGATCCCCTCAATAGATGTAGAAAAGCATTTGACAAAGTGCAGCATACATTCATGATAAAAAATCTCAAAAACTAAGGGTAAAGAGAATATACCTCAACATAATAAAGGCCATAGAAGAAAAAGCATGAAGCCAATATCATGCTCAATGGGGAAAAACTGAGAGCTTTCACTGTAAGATCAGGAACCAGACAGGGATGTCTACTCTCACCACTATTATTTAACACAGTACTAGAAGTCTGCCTTTCAGCAATTAGACAACAAAAAGAAATAAACAGCACTGAAATTGTCAAGGAAGAAGTCAAACTTTCACCACTTGCAGATGGCATCAAACTATATATTGAAAACCCAAAATACTTCATCAAAAATTTTCTGGAAGTACACACAAATTCAAAAAAGTCACAGGATACAAAATCAAATACAGAAATCTGTTTCATTTCTATACACTAGTAACAGCGCAGCAGAAAGGGAAATCAAGGAATCAAATCCATTTACAATTGCACCAAAAACCATAGGATACTTAGGAATAAACCAAACCAAAAAGGTAAAAATATGTACTCTGAAAACAAAAGAACACTGATGAAAGAAGTTGGAGATGACACAAAGAGATGGAAAGACATTCCATGTTCATGGATTGGAAGAAGAAATTGTTAAAATGTCTATACTACTCAAACCAATCTACACATTTAATGCAATCCCTATCAAAATACCACCAGCATTTTCCAAGGAGCTAGAACAAGCAGTCCTAAAGTTTGTATGGAATCACAAAAAAATCCCAAATGGCCTAAGCAACCTTGAAAAAGAAAAGCAAAGCTGGAGGCATCACAATTCTGGGCTTCAAATTATACTGCAAAACTGTAGTGATCAAGACAGTATGCTACTAGGACAAAAAGAGACACAAACATCATTGGAACAGAATAGAAAACACAGAAATGAACCCACAACTATCTGGCCAACTAATCTTCCAAAAAGCAGGAAAGAATATGCAAGAAAAAAAGTGATAAACAGTGAAAACAAGAAAGTGTCTTCAAGAAATGATGTTGGGAAGTTTTACTTCCATTTTATTTTTAAAACAGCTAAAACAAATAGGTATTAATTCTTAAATGTTTGGAAGAATTCTCCTGGAATGCAATCCAGGCCTAGACTCTTTTTTATTGGGTGATATTTAATTACTGTTTCAATTTCCTTGCTGGTTATGGGTCTGTTCAGATTTTCTATGTCTTCCTGTTTCCATTTTGGTAGTTTATTCATCTCTAGGAATGCAGCCATTTCTGCCAGATTGTCTAAATTATTGGCATGAAGTTGCTCATAAAATGTTCTTATACTTGTTTTTATTTCTCCAGTGTTGGCTGTGATCTCTCCTCTTTCATTGATGATTTTATTCATTTAGGTCCTTTCTTTTTTCTTTATGATAGGGCCAGGGGTTTATCAGTCTTATTAATTCTTTCAAAGAAGTAGCTCCTAATTTCATTGATTTGTTCTACTGTTAGTTTAATTTCTATTTCATTGATTTCTGTGCTAATCTTTGTTTTCTTCACCTGCTGAGTGTAAGCTTTATTTGCTGTTCTTTCTTCAGCTCCTTTAGGTGCAAGATTAAGTTGTATATTTGAGATCTCTCTTGTGTCTTGAGAAAGACTTGTATTGCTATATACTTTCCTCTTAGGATAGCCTTTGTTGCATCCCAAAGGTTTTGAATGGTTGTGTTTTCATTTTCATTTGTTTCTATGAATTTTTTTTAATTCTCCTTTAATTTCCCTATTGATTAATTTGTTCTTTTTAGGATACCATCAGTCTCCATGTATTTCTGGTTCTTTCAAAATTCCTTTTATGGTTCAGTTCCAGTTTCAAAGCATCATGGTCCAAAAATATGCAGGAAATGTTCTCAAAATTTTGGTACCAATTCAGACCTGACTTGTGACCCAGTATGTGATCTATTCTGGAGAATGTTCCATGTATGCTCAAGAAGAATGTGCATTTTTAAAGATTTTATTTATTTATTGGAGAGACAGAGAAAGAAGACAAGCAGAGGGAGTGGCAGGCAGAGGGGGAGGGAAAAGCAGGCTCCCCATTGAGCAGAGAGCCTGATGTGGGGTTTGATCCCAGGAACTGGGATCAGTACCTGAACTAAAGGCAGACACTTAACTGAGTCTCCGAGGCACCCTGAATAATGTGTATTCTGTTGGTTTAGGATGGAATGTTCTGAATATATCTGCGAAGTCCATGTGGTCCAGTACATCATTCAAACCTCTTGTTTCCTTTTTGATTTTCTGCCTAGATTATCTGTCCATTGCAGTGAGTGGGGTGTTAAAGTCCCCTACTATTATTGCATTATCATTGATGTTCTTCTTTAATTTTGTTATTAACTGGCTTATGTAATTGGCTGCTCCCATGTTAGGGGCATAAATACTTACGGTTGTTAGATCTTCATGCTGGATAGATCCTTTCATTATGACATAGCATCCTTCCTCATCTCTTATTACAGATTTGGATTAAAATATAATTTGTCTGACATACAGATTGCCACCCCAGCTTTCTTTTGATGTCTATTAGTATGATAAATTGTTCTCCATACCCTCACTTTATTTTTCTTTTTTTTTTTAATTTTACTTTATTTTATATCTTTTCAGTGTTCAAGCATTCATTGTTTATGCACCACACCCAGTGCTCCATACAATATGTGCCCTCCATAATACCCACCACCAGGCTTACCCAACCCCTCAGCTCCCTCTCCTCCAAAACCCTTAGTTTGTTTCTCAGAGTCCACAGTCTCTCATGGTTTGACTCCCCCTCCAGTTTTCCTCCAAATTGCTTCTCCTCTCCATCTCTCCATGTCTTCTTTGTTATTTCTTATGCTCCACAAATAAGTCAAACCATATGATACTTGAATCTCTCTGCTTGACTTATTTCACTCAGCATAATCTCTTCCAGTCCCATCCACATTGATACAAAAGTTGGGTATTCATCCTTTCTGATGGAAGCATAATACTCCATTATGTATATGGACCATGTCTTCTTTATCCATTCATCCTTTGAGGGACATCTTGGTTCTTTCCACAGTTTGGTGACTATGGCCATTGCTGCTATGAACATTGGGGAGAGATGACCCTTCTTTTCACTATATCAGTATTTTGGGGGTGAATACCCAGTAGTGCAATTGCAGGGCCATAGGGTAGCTCTCTTTTTAACTCCTTAAGGAATCTCCACACTGTTTTCCAAAATGGGTGCACCAACTTGCATTCCCACCAACAGTGTAAGAGGGTTCCCCTTTGTCCACATCCTCTCCAACACATGTTGTTTACTGATTTGTTAATTTTGGCCATTCTATTGGCTATAATGTGGTTTTGATTTAAATCTCCCTGAAGGTAATGATGATGAACATTTTTTCATGTGTCTGTTACCCCTTTGTATGCCCTCTTTGGAGAAGTGTCTGTTCACGTCTTCTGCCCATTTTTTTGACACGATTTTCTGTCATCCTCTCACTTTAAATCTGGAAGTGTCTTGGAGTCTAAAATGAGTGTCTTGAAGAGAGCGTATGGATGGGTCTGTTTATCCAATCTGATACTCTGTGTCTTCTGATTGTGGCAGTTAGCCCATTTACATTCATATTAACTGAAAGATATGAATTTGGTTCCATTCTGTTACCTGGAAAGTGACTATTAGTTTATCTAAAAAATATATTTTACTTATTTGACAGAGAGAGAAGGAGATGGAGAGAGGGAACACAAGCAAGGGGAATGGGACAGAGCAGGCTTCTCCCTGAGCAGGGAGCTCAGTGTGGGGCTTGAAAACATGACCCTGGGATCATAAGCTGAGCTGAAAGCAGATGCTTAAACAACTGAGACACCCAAGTACCCAGTGACTCTTACTTTATATCATCCATGTTCCTTTCTGGTCTGTGTTACTTTTGGGCTCTCTCTTTGCTTAAATTAACCCTTTTCTTATTTCTTTAGGGTTGGTTTGGTGATCACAAATTCTTTTTGTTTCTGTTTGTCCTAAAAGCTTTTTAGCACACCTTCTATTTTGAATGACAGCCTCGCTGAATAAAGTATTCTTGGATGCATATATACTCTTCCTATGAGGCCAACCTTACCTTGATCCCAAAACCAGACAAAGGCCCAACCAAAAAGGATAATTACAGAGCAATATCCCTGATGAACATGGATGCCAAAATTCTCACCAAAATACTAGATAATAGAATCTAACAGTACATTAAAAGGATTATTCACCACACCAAGTGGGATTTATTCCTCATTTGCAAGTGTGGTTCAACACCTGCAAGTAAATCATGTGATACACTACATAAATAAGGGACAAGAACCATAAGATCCCCTCAATAGATGCAGAAAAAAAAAAACATTTGACAAAACAGAGCACCCTTTCATAGAAAAAGTCTTATAGTTTAAGGATAGAGGGAAAATACTTCAATATCATAAAAGCTATATACAAAAAGCTCACAGAAAATATCATTCTCAATGGGGAAGAAGTGAGAGCATTTCCCTTAAGGTCAGAAACAGGGCAGGGATGTCCACTCTCATCACTGCTGTCACCATTATACTAGAAGTCCTAGCCTCAGCAATCAGACAAGAAAAATAAATAAATGGCATCTGAATCAGCAAAGAAGTCAAGCTCCCACTCTTTACAGATGACATGATACTTTATGTGGAAAACCTGAGACTATACTCCAAAATTGCTAGAATTCATACAGGAGTTCAGCAACATGGCAGGACATAAAATTAATGCACAGAAATCAGTTTCATTACTATATAATAACAATGAGACAGAAGAAAGAGAAATTAAAGAGTTGACCCTATTTATAATTGCATGAAATACTATAAGATACCTAGGAATAAACCTAACTAAAGAGGCAAAGGATCTGTACTCATAAAAACTACAGAACACTTATGAAACAAATTGAGGAAGACACAAGGAAATGGAAAAGTATTCCGTGCTCATGGGTTGGAAGAATAAATATTGTTAAAATGTCTATGCTACCTAGAGCAATGTACACATTCAATGCAATCCTTATCAAAATACCATCGACTTTTCTCACAGAACTGGAACAAATAATCCTAAAATTTGTATGGAATGAGAAAAGACCCCAAATAGCCAGAGGAATGTTGAAAAAGAAAACCAAAGCTGGGGACATCACAATTTCAGACTTCAGGCTCTATTACAAAGGTGTGATATTTAAGACAGAGTGGTATAGGCATAAAAACAGACATGTACACCAGTGGAGCAGAATAGAGGACCCAGAAATGGACCCTCAACTCCATGGCCAACTAATATTCAACAAAGCAGGAGAGAATATTCAATGGGGGAAAAAAAGACAGTCTCTTCAACAAATGATGTTGGGAAAATTGGGCAGCCTCATGTAATAGAATGACACTGGCCCAGTTTCTCAAAATGGATGAAAGACCTAAATGTGAGACGAATCCATCAAAATCCAGGAGGACACAGAAGGCAACCTCTTTAACCTGTGCCTCAGCAACTTCTTGCTAAACACATCTGCAAAAGCAAGGGAAACAAAAGCAAAATTAACTATTTGGATTTCCTCAAAATAAAAAGCCTTTGCACAGCAACGGAAATGTTCAGCAAAGCTAAAAATCACCCTACACAATGGGAGGGGAAATTTGCAAATGACCTATCAGGTCAAGGGCTATTTCCAAGTTCTATAGAGAACTTATCAAACTCAACACCCAAAAAACCCCAAATAATCCTATTGAGAAACGGGCAGAAGACATGAACAGACATTTTTTCAAAGGCATACAATTGACCAACAGACACATGAGACAATACTCCATATCCTTTGGCATCTGGGAAATACAAATCAAAATCACAATGAGATACTACCTTACACCAGTCAGAATAGCTAAAATTAATAAGTCAGGAAACAACAAATGTTGGTCAGGTTGTGGGCAAACAGGAACCACTCGTACACTGCTGGTGGGAATGCAAGCTGGTACAGCCAGTCTGGAAAACAGTATTGGGGTTCCTCAAGAAGTTGAAAATAGAGCTACCCTACAACCTAGCAATTACACTACTGGGAATTTACCCCAAAGATACAAATATAGTGTATTTGTGTATCTGAAGGAACACCTGAGATGTCTATGGCAGCAAGGTTTATGGCAGCAATGTCCACAATAACCAAACTGTGGAAAGAGCCCAGATGTCCATCTACAGATGAATGGAAAAAGATATATATATACATATACATACATACATACATATATATATATATATATATATATACACATACATATGAGAATGAAATTATACATTTACATAATTGTGGATGGACCTGGAAGGCATTATGCTGAGCAAGATAGTTCAATCAGAGAAAAACAATTGTTATATGGTTTCAGTCAAATTTGGAATATAAGAAACAATGCAAAGGGTCATAAGAGAAGGGGGGGGTAAACTGAAAGGAAATAAATCAGAAAAAAAGAAAAATCACGAGAGACTCCTAACTTAGGATACAAATTGAAGGTTATTGGAAAGGATGTGGATGGAGGGATGGGAAATGGGTGATGGGCATCAAGAAGAGCACCTGATGTGATGAGCCCTGAGTGTTATAAGCAATTGACAAATAACTGAACTCTATACCTGAAATGAATGATTTATTATATCTTGGCTAATTGATTTAAAAAGAAATTTCCTTATCAATAAAGAGCTTGCTTTTTGTAAAAACAAACAAACAAACAAACAAAAAAAACAAGAACAAAAACAAACAAACAAAAACCTGAAGCTAATGGGAACTTCTGTTCCCTGCCCCTCTTATATATCTCATTTCAGGCCTGACACAGAGTCTGTCACCTGAAATAAAGTGTCTCCCTGGTCTGCGACCACTGGGCCCTCTAAATGGGGTGAGACAATAAGGCAGCTCTTTCCCCATCTGTTAGATTTGTAAAACATATGTTAGAAAGAGAAGGCAGTTTTTCCCTCCTGAGCAAAGTTGATGCCGAGTTCTATCAGCTAACTTTCTGAGGGAATGGAGGCTTAATGCCTGAAGGAAGGTTATTTGTGGAATTGGAGACTGCAGGAAGGCAGTCTCCTAGGCATAGATTAGACTGTTCAACCACAAGTCCTTCAGGAGAAATCCAGTGAAATGCTTCCAGACATGATTTTCAAAGCCAAACTCCACCCAGTCCTCAGGTTCATAACATAATAAATAGGACACTAAATCCCCATGCTCTGTCATCCATTCACATAAAACCCCAGCAGAACCCTTGCCTAACCATCAAAGGTTAATCTCCTGGGAAGCTGTGTGAGTGACTGTGTCTTGAGTTAGGCTTTGGAGGGTCCTCCATCCATTACTAGGTTGACAAATTGAGTGTGCTCCCTCACCCAGGACTTACATATATAGCACACCCTCCTGGAAGGGGAGGCTGTTCCTACCCCTCCCAGAGTGACGAGGGTGCTCCCAGATACCATCATAGACCCCAAACTATTGAATGAGGAGGAAAGTCTGCTGAAAACCCACAGGCCTTCCTTGGGAGGCACAGGCTGTACTTGGAGGGCCACATGAAGGAAACGGGCTTGGTCAGCATGTCATATTAGACCAGAGTCACCCATTGCAGGAACATTTGGACTGAACAAGGACAGGTTGGCTCCACAGAGTCCATGACATTGTAAAACTTTGCCAGTTTCAGTTGATTTCTCCTGAGTGGCTAGGATTGGAATCCTGGTCTCTTAGTTAATACCTTTGGGGACAACCTCAGTCTCAGACACATAGTCACCTGCCTGCCCACATTGCCCATACAAAGGAAGGTGGGAGCATTGGAGGAAGGAGACCTCTGGGACCTCTGCAGACAGGACCAGGAGTCCCTGCAGCAGAGGGAAACTTCAGATCAGGAGAACGGGCCTTGCTTGTGAAGAAGGACTTATCACTCTCCCCTGACTTCTCTTGTGCACAGAGAGGGACATGACCTGACCCTGCCTTGACCCACTAGGTTTGCTCTAGGGCCAGTAATGCCTGGAGTGCTAGGATCAGCCTTTCCCACCTCCCCCAGTGCTTGTGTAAGTGAGATCAATTTCTATTTCACAGAAAAGTTAGGGAAAGCTGTTCTGTAGAAGCTGACTGGCCTCCCCTACCCCAGTCCAACTGATCTGTCCTGGTTGCCAGGTACCTGTTTACCTCAGAGATGGAACTCTCCACAGGACTCTGAGTGATCAGCTGTGGCCCACAGGATGCTAACACTCAGAGGCAGAGCTGTGGAGCCCTGTGCAACCATGGAGAGCCCACTGTCAGCCACCAGATCCACTTGCCAGCTAGTCCTGGAGCACCTGTGTGGTGTGCTGCTGGTGATTTTTGGAAGTTGGAGATGCAGCCCAAGTCATCCTGTGTTTTCCTGGGCAATGCTGATATGTACTGTGGTGCTGGTTTACCTAATGAAAAGACGAGTCACTGAGATGTGCGAACCACTGGAAAAAAAGGGGTTCTGCCTGCCGTGAAGTTTGTGGAGCAGAGAGGGAGAATATTGAACCAAGCACACAAGCCAATGAAGTCCTCTAGGTGGCGGTCAGCCTTCCCACATTGTTACAAACCTTACGCTTGTCAGCAATGAATACAAACCTGAGCAGGTTGTTACTTTGGGACATTGTCAACATTCTGAAAATGGCATAGGAGTCAGCCGCTTAAGAGCATCAGAGAAGGATGGAGAACAACTTCCTAGGAAAATGATGTCCCATTTGAGGGAAAATATTCATTTTCCAGAATGACTAGAACCCTTCAATAAAGACATTATAAAATGGAGGCATCGAGGGCAGGAAAAAGAGGGGAAAAGAAAGGCTGGAACAGTTGAAGACAGGCATGGAGCTGGTCATGAAATTTCAAGCCAGCCAGTCAGGGTCCAGGACAGGACCAGCCTGCAGGATGTCCCATTGCCTGACCTCCCTGCATATCACAGGTGTACTGGGACTTGAGGAGTCTAGCAAAAGATGGAAGCAGGAAAAGGCAATATCTCTGCCTATCAGGAGGCAGTTGATCTGAAGAGTGTTTCTGATGATCTGGTTTCAGTGTGACCCCTCCAAGTCCTGAAGGGGAGCATCAAGACAGAGCCAGTCAACTGTGGGCAGAAAAGCAAGTGAATGTAGAGCTGGCACTACAAATACATAGTCTCCAATCCTAGGAAGCATCTTTGCAGGGGAAAAATTCACAGTTTGAGAGGAAGATACAGCAGCTGAGGCTGAAACTTCAGAATCCACAGGATGAATAAGACAAAAACATCCTCCGGCTTCACAGAAAAAGCGTTTCAAGAGGAAACACAGTGTTGGAAATGAAGAAGAAACTGGCCAGCTGTATAAAGGCATGAACTGCACCTACCAGATTTGCAACCTCAACAAGAATATGGCCCAATACCTGGGAAAGAGTTGGAGAGGACACCTGCCACTATTGCAAGGTGGTCCTCTGCCATTAGGACAGAGCTGCAAAAAGCTGGGTGGCAACTGTGTCCAGTGAGATAAAGTTCCAGGAGCTAAAGAAAGAAGATGATTGCAAGAAGCAGATGCTGGCCACTTTGGTGTCCAAGACATCCTTTCCTGAGTGGTCCTCTTGTTCCTGCTGCTCTGCTTACAGCCCACAGAGTCTGGAAGTGTCAGGGAATCCCCAGGGCCATCAGGCTCCCAAGAGGGAGGAAGTTCCCTTTGTATGGACATAGGGATTGGGGGGTCCCCTGCAGATGTGACTGGGCTCAGGGCAGCTGGGCCCTCCACAGTCACACCCTGGCACGTCATCTACATGCAGGTGGGTGAATAATGTCTGATTTTTCTCTCTTTAGTGAAGCTACTGATTCTAAATTGATGCCACCATTACTCTCATCAATATAGCATTATAACTCTATTGTTGCATATATAAATAGAGTTTTGTTAATATTCTCATAAAGACATAAGTTCCCCAACAGATCCTTTAGAATTATATACTATGGGTATACTATTTTTATTTAAATTAATGCCACTATGAATTAAACATGCTCTAAGGTTGAGATGGATAGAGGCGTTCAAAATAATGCCATTTCTGTGCACGAGGACTAATGTTACAAATCTGTAGAACTCAATATTTATGTGGATAAAATGCGGTTGGTTTTAAAAAAGGAAGAGAGAAGAAAAGTTAAAATAACATCCCACTCAAACTGCATAAAATTGTTAGTGTAATTCTAAATTCAAATTTTAGTCCTAAATTCACACTTTAGTCCTGAAATCATATTTAGTACTAAATTCATAGGTTTAGTTTTGTCTTAAATTTATAGATAGGAAAACAAGAATAGGAAACATGATAGGAAAAAAAGAATTTGCAAGTATTTCTTCCTTATTCTGTAATTTTTTTCTTAATCTTTGTTGTTTCGTTTAAGATACTGTTTGCTGTTTACCATGTATGAACTTTATGCAGTCCAAATAAAAAAGTTTTCTCTGATGACCAACACACATTTCCATGCACCATGCATGTGGGCATGTGCACATGAACACACACCCTGACAGAGAATCTAGCCTATTTTAGTTGGTTTCTTAGTACCTGAAAATGGAGAAAAAAAAAAAAAAGTTGAAATTTTGTTGAAAGTTGAAAATTTGGAAATTGCTTAAAGATAAATAAATATCAGGGAAAAAAATGTGTGTGCAATTTGTAAATAGAGGCTGGCCTCCCTGATGTTATTCAGAAAGAGCAGAGTGCCCTGATGCTCCATGAGGATCCCAACCAGGAGCACTTCTTCCACACAGTGCAGAGGAGGAGGAGGCCACGGCATACTTCCCAGTTGCAACAAGGAGGAGGCAGGACCAAGGAAGGGGTTCCCAGCCCCTAGCAATAGGTAGAGGTGGTACCACCCCTGGGCCTGGAGGGAGGACAAGGAAGTGGCATCTGCTGAGTCCAGTGGGTGTTGTCTCAGGAATGGGGGAACAGGGCAGGGATGTCCATACTCACCACTGCTGTCACCATTACAAAAGTCCTAGCCTCAGCAATCACAGAATAAAAAGAAATAAATGGCATCTGAATCAGCAAAGAAGAAGTCAAACTCTCACTCTTCACAGATGGTATAATACTTAATGTGGAAAACCCAAAAGACTACATTCCAAAATTTCTAGAATTCATATAGGAGTTCATCAACATGGCAGGATATAAAATTAATGGATAGAAATCAGCAAGGATCTGTACTCAAAAAGCTACAGAACACTTATGAAACAAATAGAGGAAGACACAAGGAAATGGAAAAACATTTCATGCTCATGGCTTGGGAGAACAAATATTGTTAAAATATCTATGTTACCCAGAGCAATTCTCACATTCAGTGCAGTACCTATCAAAATATCATTGACATTTTTCACAGAACTGGAACAAATAATCCTAAAATTTGTACGGAATGAGAAAAGACCCCAAATAGCCAGAGGAATGTTGAAAAAGAAAACTAAAGCTGGGGAAATCACAATTCCAGACTTCAAACTCTATTACAAAGATGTGATATTTAAGACAGTATGGTACTGGCACAAAAACAGACACATACATCAATGGAGCAGAATAGAAGATCCAGCAACAGACCCTCAACTCCATGGTCAACTAATATTCAACAAAGCAGGAAAGAATATTCAATGAAAAAAAAAAAAAGACAGTCTCTTCAACAAATGATGTTGGGAAAATTGGACAGCTTCATGTAGAAGAAATTTCTTTAACCATACACAAAGATAACCTCAAAATTAATGAAAGACTTAAATATGAGACAGGAATCCATCAAAATCCAAGAGATTCTTAATCTCAGAAAACAAACTGAGGGTTGCTGGGTGGGAGGGTCTTGGGAGGAATGATGTGGCTGATTGATGGACCTGTGCTATGGTGAGTGCTGTGAATTGTGTAAGACTGATGAATCACAGACCTGTACCCCTGAAACAAATAATACATTATATTTTAATAAAAAAAAAATCCTAGTGTAGAGCACAAGCAGCAACTTCTTTGGCCTCAGCCACAGCAACTTCTTGCTAGACATATCTCCAAAGACAAGGGAAACAAAGCCAAATGACTATTTGGACTTCATCAAAATAAAAATATTTTATACAGCAAAGAAAACTGTCAACAAAGTTAAAAGTCATCCTATGGAATGGGAGGAGAAATTTTCAAATGAAGTATGAGATCAAGAGCTATTTCCAAGATCTATAAGGAACTTATCAAACTCAATACTCAAAAAACAACAAACAAACAAACAAAAAAATCCTATTGAGAAAGGGCAGTAGACATGAACAGACATTTCTCGAAAGAAGACACGCAATTGACCAACACATTCATGAAACAATACTCCACATCCCTTGGCATCCAGGAAATACAAATCAAAATCACAATGAGATACCACCTTACACCACTCAGAATGGCTGAAATTAGCAAGTCAGAAAAGGAAAGATGTTGGCAAAGATGTGGACAAAGGGAACCCTCTTACAATTTTGGTGGGAGTGCAAGCCAGTGCACACACTCTGGAAAATAGTATGGAGGTTCCTCAAAAAGTTGAAAATAGGGGGATGCCTAGGTGGCTCTGTCAGTTAAGCATCTGCATTTGGATCTATCTTGATCCCAGCATCCTAGAATTGAGTCTTACATCAGGCTCCTTGCCTAGCGGGGAGCCTGCTTCTCCCTCTGCCTGTTGCTCCCCTGTTTATTTTCTCTCTCTCTCTGACAAATAAATAAATAAAGTCTTTTTAAAATGTTGAAAATAGAGCTATCCAATGTCCTAGCAATTAGACTACTAGGTATTTAGCTCAAAGATACAAAAATAATGATCCAAATTAACATCTGCACCCCAGTGTTTATAGAAACAACTTCTACAATAACCAAAGTGTGGGAAGAGCTCAGACATCCATCAACAGATGAATTGATAAAATATATGCAGTATGTATATACATTGGAATATTAGTCATCAGTAGTATTCAGTCATCAAAAAAATGAAATGTCATTTACATCGATGTAGATCAAATAAAAGAGGAGTATGCCAAGTAAAATAAGTCAACCAGAGAAAGACAATTATAATCTCACTGATACACAGAATTTAGGAAACAAAACAGAGGATCATAAGGGAAGAGATGGAAAAATTAAATGAGATGAAACCAAAGAGGGAGACAAACCATGAGACTCTTAATCATAGGAAACATACTGAGGGTTGCCACAAAGGATGGCAGTGGGAGGATGGATGAATTGGGTGATAGACATCAAGAAGAACATGTAATAAGAACTGGGTATTATATAAGACAAATAAATCACTGACCTCTACCTCTGAATTCAATAATTCATTATATGTTAATTAATTGAATTTAAATTTTTTAAAAAAGAAAAAAATGAAATGATGTTTGGAAAACTGGACAGCCCCATGTAAAAGAATGAAACTAGACTGCTTTCTACACTATTCACAAAAATAAATTCAAAGTGCTTTTAAGATCTAAATGAATACTGTTATGCCGAAAATAAAAAATAAATTAAAAAAAAAAGATCTAAATGTGAGACAGGAAACCATCAAAATTTTAGAGGAGAACGCAGGCAGTAATCTCTTGGACATTAACCATAGCAACTTCTTACTCTATATTATCTCCTGTGGCAGGGGTAATAAAAGTAAAAATAAACAATTTGGAGTACATCAAAATAAAATGTTTCTGCACAGAGAAGACAATAATCAACAAAACTGGAAGGCAACCTATTGATTTGAAGAAGATATTTTCAAATGACATATCTGCTAAAGGGTTAGTATTCAAAATACGTAAAAATTACTGATACAACTCAACATCCTAAAGCCAAATAATCCAATTAAAAATATCATGGGTAGAAGACATAAATAGACATTGCTCCAAAATAGACATCCAGATGGCCAACAGATGCAAGAAAAAGTGTTTAACATCACTTATCATTGGGGAAATACAAATCAAAACTACAATGAGATATCAGGTCATACAGTTAGAATGGCTAAAATAAATAACATAGGAAACAACAGGTTTTGGTGAGGATGTGGAGAAAGGGGAAACCCTTATGCTGTTGTTGGGAATGTAAACTGTGCAGCCATTCTAGAAAACAATATGGACATTCTTAAAAATTAAAAATAGAACTACCAAAATATCTAGCAATTGTACTACTAAGTATATACCCAAAAGATACAATAATACCGTTCAATGGGATATATGTACCACAATATTTATAGCAGCAGTAGCAACAATAGCCAAATTATGGAAAGAGCCTAAATGTCTATCAATTGATGAATGAATAAAGAAGAAATTGTGTGTACACACATGTACACACATACACACACACAATGGATATATAATATATATACACAAAGTGCATATATACAAGATATATATATGTATATATACATAAAATATGTATGTATATGTGTATATATATTATATTTGTGTATATATATGTGTGTATATATACATATATATAAAATAATATTAATCATAAAAATGAATGAAATCTTGTCTTTTATAACAACATGCATGGGTCTTGAGAATATCATGCTAAGTAAAATAAGTCAGTCAGAGAAAGACAAATACCATATGATTTCATTCATGTAGAAACGAAAAAACAACAAATGAACAGAACAGGGAAAAAAGAGAGAGAGGCAAACTATGAAATATACTCTTAATTATAGAGAACACACTGAGGATTACTGGAGACAGGTGGGTGGAGTGATGGGGTAAATAGGTAAATAAATAGGTACAATGGTTCTAAAGAGGGCACTTCTTCGGGTGCCCAGTTTGTCTCAGTCAGTTGAGTGTCTGACTCTTGATCGGGAGATCAAGCTCTGCATTGGGTTCCACACTCAGCAGGTAGTTTGCTTGACATTGTCTCTCTCCCTCTACTTCTGCCCTTCCCCACTCCTTTCTCTCTCGCAAATAAATAAATAATAAATCCATAAAATTTTTTAAAAATAAAGAAGGCACTTTTTTTTTTTTTGATGAGCATTGGGGGCTGTTTGTAAGTGATGAATCACTAAATTCTATACCTGAAACTAATATTACACTGTATGTTAACTAACTGGAATTTAAATAAAAACTTAAAAAAATAAAGAAATATATAGTCAAATTCAGATTATACCAGGACTGTCATGATGGTATGTAAACTATTTTTATCCCTAGTTATAAAAGTTGAAAAACAATAATATTTAAAGTAACTATACCTACAGTAATTTCTTAATGATGCACAATATTAAAAGATATGAACTGTGACATCACTGACATAAAATTTGGGAGGAAGAGAAGGAAAAGTTTAGAGTTTTTGTTTGTGATTGAAGATAACTTGTTATGTTTAAAATGCAATGTTTCAGGTGCCTGGGTGGCTCAGTGGGTTAAGCTGCTGCCTTTTGCTTGGGTCATGATCTCAGGGTCCTGGGATCAAGTCCCACATTGGGCTCTCTCCTTGGAGGGGAGTCTGCTTCCCTCTCTCTCTGTCTACCTCTCTGCCTACTTGTGATCTCTGTCTGTCAAATAAATAAATAAATCAAGTCTTTTAAAAAATAAATAAAATGCAATGTTTCATTTAAGCTTCACAAAAACAGCGATGAAAAATATATAGTAGTTACATAAAAAATAAATAGAGGGGAATCAAGGAATACAATTGCAAAGCAAAAACAAAAATGCAAAGACAGTGTAAGAGGAAGAAAAGAATAAAGAACCTTTTAAAAAAATTTTACTTATTTGATAGAAAGAGACACAGCAAGAGAGGGAACACAAGCAAGGGGAGTGGGAGAGGGAGAAGCAGGGGGAGTGGGAGAGGGAGAAGCAGGCCTCCCACAGAGCAGGGAACCCTGTGTGGGGCTTGATCCCAGGACCCTGGGATCATGACCTGAGCTGAAGGCATACACTTAAAGACTGAGCCACTCAATCATCCTGAATACAGAAACTCTTAAAGAAAACAATTAATGCAATGATAGTAGTATATCTTTAAAGTCCAATAATGACTTAAAGTCAAAATGAACTAAATTTTTTAATCAAAAGACAAAAACTGCCTAAATGTGGGGGAAAAAAATCAAAATGCTGCCTACCTGAGATTCATTTTCATGTTCAGGACACACATGGGTTGAAAGTGAAGAGATAGAAAAAGACTTTCCAGGAAATCATAACCACAAGAGAACATGGGTGGCTATACTTACTTCAGATAAACAACTTTCACTCAAAATCAGTTACAAGAGACAAAGAAGGACACTATATATTCAATTCAACAGGAGAATATAGCAATTGTAAACATACACATATCCAGCATTGGAGCACCTAAATATTTATATCAAATAAAACATACCTGAAAGAAGAAACAGACAGTAATAAAATAATAGTAGGAAAATTCAATATGCCTATTTCAACATGGCATAAATGGTCCAGATAGAAAATTAGCAACAAATACACCCAAAACCATCTGAAGAATCAATGTAATCTTTACCAAAATTTCAATGGCATATTTCACACAAATAGAAAAAATAATTTAAAAGCTCATATGGAACCACAAAAGAGCCCAAAAAGCCAAAACAATCTTAAGAAACAAACCAATGAAAAGCAAAGCTAGAGGCATCACACTTCCTGATTTTAAACTATACTACAAAGCTCTGGTAATCAAAATAATATGGTATAGACATAAGAATAGGCACATAAACCAACAGAATAGAATAGAGAATCCAGAAATAAATCCATTTATACAGTCATGTGATTTTTGACAAGTAATCCAAGAATACTCAATGGGAACATTTCCCATAGTTTTCTAGTTCTGGAAAAAGTAGATACTCACATACAAAAGTGTAGAATTGGACCCCTATCTTATACCACTCACTAAAATTAACTTGAAATGGATTCAAGACTTTAATGTAAGCCCTGAGACTATAAAATTCCTAGAAGAAAACACAGGGGAAAAAGCTCCTTGGCATTGGCCTTGGCAATGAGTTTTTTGGATATAACACCAAAAACAAAAGCTAAAGTTAACATCTGGGAATATATCAAACTTCAAAGTTTCTGTATAACAAAAGAAACAACCATCAGAATGAAAAAGCAACCAACCTACAGAAAGGGAGAAAATATTTGCAAACCATGTGTCTCTCACAGGATTAATATCCAAAACGTGTAAAGAACTCACACAACTAATATTAATTATCATCATCCTCTTCATCATCATCATCATCTTCATCTTCATCTAATTTTTTAAATGAGAAGAAGACTTGAATAGTTTTTTTTTCAAAGAAGACATACACATGACCAGAAGGTATATGAAAAGATGCTCAACACCACTATTCCTCAGGGACAAGAAAATCAAAATTATGATTATCTCTTCAAAATTATCATACAGTATAATATTCTCCTTACAATTTTTGTCAAGATTGACTTTAAAAATACTCTGAAACTTGTATTTCTGCTTTATTTATTTAATTGCTATGTAATTTTACATTTATGTTTTTGTTAAAATTCTTAATATATTAATACATTAAAATTTACAAGTTATACAAACTTATTTATTTCTTTACTTACAGTTATTCCACCTCAAATACTTTTTAAACATTTTAAATCTTCCCACTACAAACATGCTTCTTAGGTACTTATGTTGAAGTTTTCCTGCAAGTTGAGTTACCACAATATTTCTGCTTTGTGTTAAAAGACCTTTTATATAATCTTGTGTCCACTTGTTTTTTATTTTGTTTTGTTTTCTTTTTTTAATTTATTTTTTAAATAGGTTTTACACCCACCGTGTAGTCCAGTGAAGGCCTTGAACTCACAACTCTGAGATCAAGACCTGAGCCAAGATTAACGGTCAAATGCTTAACCCACTGAATCAACCAGGCACCCCAATCCTATCCACGCTAATTTGCATTTCTCTGAAAAGAATAGAGATCATTTATTTATTTATTTATTTATTTACCACACAAATTTCTTCTTCCATAAATCTCTACGACTTACTCCATTCCTTTTCTTAGTATTGATTATGTGTTTTTTAATATATTTATGATACTAATCCTATGTCATTTATTTCACTGAAAATATCTTCTACCTGTCTGTGTTTTCTTTATTTTGCAGGACGATTTTAATGATTACTCTGTGTTTGAGAAAGAAAGTCTGCCACTTGGTAAGTAATATTAATTGGAAAGCAAAAGTGGAGCTGTTTGGCTGAATCTGCCCTATAAGTAAGCATTGTAAATACAAATCTTTGATAGTAGATTGACCATAGTTTGACTGGTAGAAAGAACTCATGTTAACAATTCCTCTAATCAAACTCAAATGCTATCACCTTTTCTAATTTTATAATTCATTTACCCAGCTCTGAGACTGTGTTAAAATCAACCATACTTCATTGTTCTTAGCAAAAAAGAACATTTCCCACTTTTTTCCTTTTTTAGCTGCAGCAGATGAAATGATTATTTTATCTTCTTCAAATAAATGCATTCTGCCTATCTTCAGTGAAGTTTCTGGGTAGTCCTTAAGGAAGGTGTATTATCTTTGAATGATACTTCTATGGGCATTCTTTTACATCCTTCCTCCTAGAAGACTCAGGTATAAAAGGTTACTTGCCCCTATCCAGTAGACTATTTTTCAACTATTTTGTCAAGTGGTTTTCCCAATATGGCTATGCTTGGGTGCTCAGATCTTTTCTATTGATCTTCAAGTAATTACATTAAAACAGGTATTAAAGGTTTTGCCAATTTTGTAGCCTCCAGTATTTACTATGTCATTTAATTTAGATATGTCACTTAATTTTCTAAATCATTTTTCTCACCACAAAAAGCCTTTGAAATATTTCTTCTAAAACAAAGCCTGCTTAATCCCTGGAACTTCAAATTGGGTCCAAACACCATTCTTTTCAAAGAGTACAGCTTTAAGAAATTATTTCAGCTTTATAACTAAAGAAAATCCTCAAAAGTAGCAGTTCTGATCCAAGCAATCATGTTTAGCCACCAAGAACACATGTACACTATTTGATGATGTGCTATTTTGCAAAGAAATAGAGCACTTTATTTGTCTGGGAAAATAATTCAGTGAGTTATTTGAAGTGGTGGAAGTAATCCCAATGAGAGCTTAAATTTGAAAGAAAAAGTGGCTAAACTGCTTAGCACATTAAAGATGAGAATAATTTGGAATGAAACAGAAAAAGAGTAAGGGGAGCCCCAGGAATTTAAGGACTAGTTATTGCTAGAATGAGTGGTAATAGAATTACCAGCACTAGCACAAGAAAGAGGGAAGTTGGAAGTATTTGGGGTTGGAACATTATATCCTGGAAAATATAAATTCTCAGTGTAAAACATAGGAGAATATATGAGATTATTATACCAATTGTGGTGCCTTGCTGTGAGAAAGTGGATGATATGTAGTTGACAAAGTCACTTTTCAAGTTTTCCTAATACATAGCCAACCATCCAAATCTTTTGTGACTATATCAGTTTCTTTAAGAAATTTGACAGCCTTGTTGAGAATATATACTGGAACAGCATGAAACTGCTGGGGTACCCTTTAGAAAACCAAATAAAGAGTGTAAATCAAAATATTATAAACCATGCCTAAGGACAGAGGAAGAGTATAACAAAGAAATTATTGGAGTGCTTCCATGAACAAAAAAGCTTTCTAAGAGCCAAGTGAGTGGACTGAGGTGCTTAGGTGTTGATGATCCAATGCTTGGAGCTAGTAAAAGGAGGTTGTTGGAAACATCTATTTTCCTCTGTATTTTTTTCTGGAAAATATTTCCACTAGAGTTAAAATTTGTGGACTGTGTTAGTAGCAGGATTCTTAAGCATTGGCAGTCAAGTGAACAGACGGGACAGCACTTTAATCAGGTTAGATGGAAGAAATGTTTTAAAGATGCACTGAAGCACAAATTCAAATGACACAGCACAACTGTGTGCTGTAGGATCGCAACAGCTGCAGCCAGGCCTCCTGGCAGTAACTTATGGTTACTGTCAAGCAGTGCTATCAGACAAATTTGATTTGTTGCAGTTAAACGATGGTGTCAAAAAGAAAGCAAAGGTGGCTTGTAAGCTAACAAGGCTAAAGGCAAAGTTCATTCAAAAGCAAAGCTGATTTTATTCCTTTACATAGTCACTCCTTTTATATAACTTCCTGAAATGTTTCCCCTTGGTTACATCTACATCTCTTCTCTATTTATATTTCTTTCATGAATAAAAAATGACTTCATTTATATAAATGATTAGCACTAATCCCTGCTGCCTCCCTTTTTCAACGGAGTTACCTTGAACACTGTTTTTGAAATGACCCATCCACTGCTGGAATTCTCCTGTGCTCTGATTACTCCATGAGAGACCAAAAGGCACTTTTTTATGGAAGTAAGAATTGAAGGGTCCCCACTTGCAATGCAATAAAACATTTTATGTTTTATACTTTAAATGACATATGGTAACTATTAATATTTTTCTAAGTAAACATTTGAAAATACAGTATCTTAAGGATTCTGCAACCAACATGTCAAAACAGAAAGAGATGTACTATCAGCACAATTATATTGCATAATTTACATAAATCATATCTACTACATGAAAGAGATGCATTTGCATGTGATGTCACAGCAGTCTACATTCTTATATAAGCTAGGGATTTATCTCTCATTGTCTAGGCCAGTGTTGACCATTAAAAACTCTCAGATGGTGAGATGTTTGATTATGGTAGCTCTCTGACTTCACAAAGGTCTTCATCAATTCTCAACAAACCAATCAGAGTGATATTTTCAAAACTTAAGCTAAAAGATTTTATTCTTCTACTCAGAGCCTGAAAACCAATGGCTTCCATCTCATTCATTTATAAGGCTTCATCCAATTTTGTCCCTGATTATTTCTCTGAATTCAATTCTTGTTATTCTCACTTCTTCCATTCTCACTACATTGGCTTCCTCAGTGTTACAGCAATGCACTGTACACACTCCTGCCTTGGGATATTTGAGCTCTTTTTTCCTTCACTAGCATGCTTCATTCCAGATATTTCCCATGTCTTGTTTTCTTACTTTTCCTTCTAATTAATCCTCTAATAGTACTTCACAGTTCAGCCTTCTCTATCTACATGATTTAAAATTACAGCCCTCATCCCACCCCACACTTCATTTTATCTTTATCTTATTTTCCTCCAATAAATTTAACAACTTCTGGAATATGAAATTTCCTAGTTAATGCTCTTCATATACAGTGGCTATACAAATATTGGATCTATATGGCTACTTGAATGTCTGGAATGTATAGAGATTTTATTGGCATTTTTAGCCACAAGCATAGAATATTACATGACTAGAGATATTTATGTTACTAAACTCTACAAATCTTATTAGAGAAAGAAACCTGGTAAAGTATCCAATTTAATCCCTTTACTTGGCATCTGGTTAAATATAGACTGGATAGGTTAAATGACTAGCCAAGGTAGCTGAAGATGGATCTGTCAGCTATAACATCAAAACCTGAGAAAGCCCTCTATTTCCAGGATTGAGGATGAACAAAACACCATAAAACAGGGTTTAGAACATGGCTTTCATATGATAATGCTGCATTCTAACCCTTTCTTCATCACTTATTAGCTTTCATTTAGTCTTTAGGGTAGAGCAATTAAGTCTCAGTTGCCTTCTCTAGAAAACTGGGAAATAATAGTATTCACTTAATAGATGTGGATTGAAGATAAATCAAATTAATTTATATAAAATATCATGGCCTGGCACATTGCAAGCATTTCAAAGAATGTTAGTTACCATTACTTTTTAGATAAACAATCACTTAATGCATTACACTCATTCCACTACTAAGAGTCTTGTGTCACTATGATGTAGACATGGAATATATCGTATATTTTTATTTGTGCCTATAACTTAACAATGCTCATTTCCAACATATGCAGTAATAGTGATCTAATGAAGGTCAGTCCAAACAGCACATCTATTGATTGATTGATATTAGCAGCTACAACATTGCTAACAAGGAAACTCTAACTGACATAATTATGCCATAGTGGTATCTTCTTTAAGGATATGCAGTCATAAGAATAAAGCCCAGTATTAAAACAGGGACAACTCTTTATATAAGTATTGTTTAAAAGAACAATGATAGTACAGACATTTGTTTTATCATCTCTATAAATAAGAAGAGTTGAGCTTTCAACAGCATAATTTCATTCCAAGGACAATGATACACACAGTATTTTCTAGGTTGTATAGTAAAATATGACATGATCTTAAACATAACTTTTACCACTAGAGAGTATCTAAAGATTTTAAGAATTTTGGGGGGTTGTTATTTGTTAACTTTTTAATTAACAAATATGTCAGATAAATATGTTTTAAGTTTCCAAGATTGATTGATATTGGAGGCAGGTAATAAGCATTTTAGAAGTTGTGTTCACTGTAATATTTGACTGATAAAGATGTTCCTTTGAAGCCAAATTTGAATCAGAGAGATTGGCTATTTTATGACTTATGCCTCTAGGTGTAGATTTGCAGCCCAGTGCTTCAGTGCCTTGATGGGAGGGTGGGGCAAGCATAGCCACATGCACAGTTGTATTTAAGTGGACCTAGAAAGGAGCCCTCATGGACATAAGCTCTTTTAATCATCTTTGACCTAAGCAACTATTGCACCAGGCAGCAATTATATAAACAGATGTGCCCATTATCATTGCCAGTGAATACCACTTTGATCAGAATATGTGGCTTAAGAGATATTTTCCCTCAAACAAGAATTCATACTGTCAGCAAAGAAACACAATATATGGGGTTTCAATTGCCCTATTATCTTATTGAGCTTAACTAGTTGTTGTTGAATATAAGATGGAAATACCTTGAATTAACTATAGGTAAAATTCTGAGGGGTAGAGGGGGGACTTGGTTTAATTTAGAAATATTCTAAAGATTTTCTATTAAAGCCCGTTGAAGTGCAACTGATATACTTTCCGTTACACACACAGACATTCAAGCTCTTTCAGCAGCCATAAAAGATCCGATGACACATAAAAACCTAGATTGCAATGTCACTGATTCTTACTATTTACAAAGTGAATTTTAGATGCTTAGAATCAACAAGAATGATGCTCATCTCTGGGACACAGAGATTTACTGTATTTTATATTCCATAGTAAGAAACACATATTCTTAAGCGACAAAATATTTGTAACTTTTATGTACTTATATTTAATATACAATATGGGATACCATTTATAGTACCATGTTTCAGTGTCAAATAGTTTACTCTTTTTATATTGCTTCTGGTTTCTTTTATGTTTTGGTCTATGTTGAAAATAGTAAAGCAAACTTATTTATGAGGGCACATTGCAATGATGAGGTCTAAAGATTGCACGAAGTAGACATACATAAATATGTCAGCCCTTATAAAATACTTACTTTGATCTGTAAAGTATAGATATAAGAGGAAATGTGGTAAAAGGGAAATGTCTTGGACTTTGAATCAGGCAAGTATGGTATCATATTCTCCATTTGGAATATTTGTGACCTTAGGTAAGTTACTTAACCTGTCTATATGACTCATCAATCTGTTATTGTTTGTAGGTTCAGAAGAGGATATATTTTCACGTAAGGCAGGTAAGGCAGCTCCCTTCAGATGTGGGCAACTTCTGAGGAAGGAGGTGATCCCCAAACTGCAGTAGGCAGTACTTAGTGCAGCAAGTGGAATGAAACTCTGTTCTGATGGAAGATATGAACAAAGTACCACAGCACTACAATTGCCAATTATTTTGTTAATTCTCTATTTCCAAAATCAACTATTTCACCCCAAAATTACAAACTTCTCCTCTCTAAATCTTACTGATTACATTTGTCCAAAAATTGTCCTCCTGTATTGTGATTATTTGAAACTGCTTTGTAATCATTGACTTCTTGCATAAATATAACAAAATAGAGAAACAGGGCTGTGCAGTTACGAGTGTGGTATATGGATCTAAACTACTTGGATCCGTGCCTTAGTTCCACTAATTATCAGCCATGAGAAACTAGTGAAAGTTGATCTCTCTGCGTCTTGGTTTCCTATTCCACAAAGTGGTGATAGTACTGCTTCATAGGTGGTGAGGATATGATGAACTGAATAACGTGTGGAAAGCTCTTACCAGCACCTGGCAAAAAAAATAATAACTATGTGTCAGCTTTTATTACTATTTTATTTATATATGCATGACTCTATTTATTATCCAGTTTTGTGTGTTTTATTATAATAGAAGAAAATGAATTCAAACTCCCCCATTGTCATTGAGTTTTATAACATTCAAATATCCCAAAATTACTTTGTTACATAAAAAATCAGGGTGGGGCCGGGTGGAGAACACCTTTTCTACCTGATGAGTTTATTTTTGAAAACCATGTAAGATAACATATATGAAAACACTCCATCCTGCAGCCAAGAAATTTAATTTGGATGTTCCTAATATGCCATGCTTTCCCATGTCCCAGACTGGAATTTTTCCTAGAATTTCTCCTTGTCTCTTTCCCATTTTTTGACTTCTACTTGCCTATTAAGCTTCAAGTTCTTCCCTATCAAGATTTCTTGGTACCATAGAGCTTCTGTGATATCTGTAGCTAACAATAGCATCACTTTCATCCCACCATTTTTTGTAAAAGTCTCTTTTGTTGGAAGTTTTTTATTGTTGTCTTTTAGCGTACTTGACAAGATTGTTCTTGTAAAGGAAGTATGTATTCATTGTTCTGGTGTTCCCAAACCTATCCCAGCATCTGGATCATTTACTAATGAGTGGAGCAGGACAGGATGGAACAGGATGGGGTGGAAGGGGTATGTACTGAACTGAATCTTCCACAAAGAGTTGGATCTTGGGAATGATTTGAGAGAACTAGAAAATACTCATTTCTACTTTAGAAATAGAAATTTATCTCAGTTTTCTACCAAAATTATCAAAACTAATTTTTCCTAGATTGAATTTCTCAACACTACTTTGAAATTATTTTTATTGTTTAGCTTAGTAGCTCAACAAAGATTTAGGCAAATTCCCCCTTTTATCTCTAATGACCTTCTTTCAAAGTATGTTTATTGTGCAGGTGATTTTTGAATGTTTTTTTTAATAAACATGACAAAAAATATTTAAAAGTCAGAAGACTCCTGGAAGTGACTTAGTGCTTTACATAAATTATGTCTTCCTAGCTGTAAGTACACACAGACACACCCCACAGGTGATAATGTCAATGGTGATTAAAGTTCACATTTTTATGTATAGTTACAAAGGCAACTGAAAATTCCAGCAGATGTGTTATTTCTTACATTTCACTCATGCTTGTATTTGGAACTGTGAAATTTTCTGAGGACTGCAACAGAGTGACAATAGGAGAGTAAGATACAGAAGCTTTATCAGTATCTCAAAATTAAGGAATCACCATCATCCTTAAAAAAATATTATTTAATTAGTATTTGCTTACAATGGAGAAAAAGTTTCTTTTGTTTTTGTTTGTTTGTTTGTTTGTAAAGGAAACAGTTAACAAAATCAAAAGACAACTGTTTGTTTTTAAGTATGTTCTGTTAGTATTGTAACAGCCTGGTCTCATTCTTTTGGGATTTTTTTCTGCCATCTTTATGGTGGTCTTTTTGGGGGATCTGACTACTACAGTATCTTTAAATTAGTAATGCTTTTGACATTGCATCTATTGTAAAAAGAAGATTGAAATATGATAACAGGAATTGCAAAAGAACTAATGGACCAAATATAGAGAGTAATGCATTCTTTGCCTTTCTTATGCCTTTCATTGACTTTGCAGAATGAAGAGCAGTGCTTCTGGGTCAAGTGAAGTTTCACATGCAAGGTTTAGCAAGTTTCATTCCTATTTAAACCTTCATTAAACCCCCAAAGTTAGTTATGCTCTTCTAGGTATCAGTGGTTTATACTTTAATAAGTAAGGGTAGCGATTCTGCTTAGTGACCCACACATATTTTTGCAGGGATATAGGGATAATGATGTTGCTCCTTACTTCCAGTGATATGAAGTTCACTCTCAATTATCTAGGAGTGATTGTCCATTTTGCTCATTATTTCTAACCTTTACTTTTTCCTTTTCCCCTGTCCTAATATTTTTGGACTTTGCATTGTGCCAATAGAAAATGAAGAAGAAAAAATGATGAAATACAGAATATAAATGAGTATTTTGTTGTCATTTCTATCTTTTTAAAAATAATTACATCAATTTCTGGTCACTTTACTTGTCTTTGTGGACTTTTCCTTGCATTGTCATCAAAAGAAATGCCTAAGTAAATTAACAGGGTGGTCATTCCAAAGGAAACAATTAAAAATACCTAGTAGGATAAAGTTATCATAATTTTAGCACACCAATTATTTATATTGTTTCTATGAAAGAATGGATTTATAGTAATTACAAGTTAGATTACAAGTTATCAATTAAAGTCACTCCCTATAGAGTCTCTATGTGAGATCATTTATTAGACTAATTTAGGTTAATATTCAAAGCTAAAATCAATTAAATTTATATATTCTATAATTATGACATGTTCCTATTTTGTATTTGAATTCATCTCCAATTATTTTGAATTTATGATGTGTTCTTTTATTTTTTCCAAAGCAATTTAAGCACATTAACTATTCAGTAACTATCCTTTATCTATGTATAGGATAAAGACAATTCCTTTTCTCTTCTACACCAAAACATACTGCATACTAATACAAAGCCAAATTTCTCCCAAAAATGTTTTTTCAAAAGTCTTATGCAATCACTATGTTGTATACCTGAAACTAGTATAACATCATGTGTCTACCATACTCAAAAAATAACGGGTAAAAAAAAGTTATATACATTTCAATCTCACAAATCAGTATAATCTGGTACCAACATTTCTGTCAAACCATGACCCCCCCCCCTTTTCCAATTTCTATACTCTGTGCTATTTAGATCATCTTCCCCACTTTCTCACAAATATACCATGGAGTTTTAAAATCTATGTTCTGATATAGCTTTTATCATCGGTAGTATACTTGTTTCAATTCTGTGTCTATCCTCAGAAAGTATATGTACTATGAAGTCAGACAGACATGGTTTCATGTAAGAAAAACAGTCATTGTAATAAAAAATTATGAAAGCAATAGAAAGTAAACATATAGTAATCATGGTGTGTAGTATATTTGTGCATTATCTCATTTAGTTCCTTGTAACAATGCTATTATGAAGTACATATTACTATTATTATACAGATTTATGTCCCAAGAAATTAAGACCTAGTGGTTGACAGACTTGCCCAAGGTCACAAATCTGATAAGTGAAGGATGCTGGGACCTTAACCCAGACAGCCTGATCCAGTGTATACTCTTTGAACCAGATATCTATGCTTTTCTTGACATTCATATGTTTGGACTTTATGTAAGTGACATAACCTCCCTGATTCTTTATTTCTTCCTTTTTAATGTGAATTTGTATTTGTTATGTGCATGTTGCATTTTGGCCATTCTCAAAAAACCACAAGAATATGGTTTGTAAAAATGTAAGATTTGTGGTCTAGGTAGGTTCAGAGTAACAAAGTTTCTTTACTTCTAAGTGTTCTTAGCAGATAGAGCTAGAAAATACCACACACACATACATCTGTATCTGTTTCTATATGTAATGATTATATTACAGTCTACAAGTTTATACTGATCCCTTCACTGTGTGTCACATACCAGAGTTAGTTCCATTTTTGTAACTCCTTTCTGCAATGTTTGTGAATCTCAATTTAAGTGTATGTTAGTCTATTAATAGTTTGTGAAGACTGATGTATGGTTAAATTTTATTCAAATAGTAATGATACCATTATCTGTTTTGACCTGCTAGGATTAACTTCACATTTGTGGAAAGGTAATCTTTTAGAATGTTTTTGAGTATTTCCTGCTGAATTTTAAATTTGTGCTAGTTTTTGGTCAACATGACCACATGATAATTTAACTATTATTAGATTTAAATTAAAGTTGAAAACACAAGAATAATATACACAATCAAGAGTTTGAGGGTATGTTAAATATTTGATTTTGTTTTAGAATTTTTCTTGCGAAGTGGAAGGAGAAAATCAGCATTGCAGATTACTGACAAATGTATTTTCCTTTTTAAAATTTTTTTTTAATTTAAATTACTGTTAGTTAATACACACTGTAATATTAGTTATAGTTGTACAATTAGGTGATTTAAATGTATTTTTCTTTTTTTTTTTTAAAGATTTTTTTATTTATTTGACACAGAGAGAGAAATCACAAGTAGGCAGAGAGGCAGGCAGAGAGAGAGAGAGGAGGAAGCAGGCTCCCCGCGGAGCAGAGAGCCCGACCCTGGGATCATGACCTGAGCTGACTGCAGAGGCTTTAACCCACTGAGCCACCCAGGCATCCCTTAAATGTATTTTTCAACATATCTTTAAATACTTTATTCCTAATACAAATGCTTCATTAGTATCAGATAAATGTCTAGTAGGTTTATTAGACCTGGAGCCTATATATTGCCTTGAGAATCATAGTAGAACACTCAAGGGTCTTAAATGTAGAGATTATTAAATTTAAACAACTGTGGATATGGTCCAACCTTAACTAATGGGTTTTACCAAATGGTTCCAGAATATAGGGCTGGGCACCTGAGGAGAACAGATTTATGGCTGGAATGGCAAAGGTCTATTTTTTTCCTCCGGACATGCCTGGATTTTTTTTTTTTTTAAAGATTTTATTTATTTATTTGACAGACAGAGATCACAAGAAGGCAGAGAGAGAGGAGGAAGCAGGCTTCCCGCTGAGCAGAGAGCCCAATGCAGGGCTTGATCCCAGGGTCCTGTGATTGTGACCTGAGCTGAAGACAGAGGATTTAACCTACTGAGCCACCTAGGAGCCCTGATGCCTGGCTTGACTCTTGCCTAAGAGAAAGAGAATAGGTTTTATGATGTGTTGTTTAAAGCCTGAAATTTTCCTAATGATTCTGTCCCACACAGGATTAGCTTCTTTACTGGTAGCTCAACCAGCTCAAACAGTTTAAGGAGCCTGGCTTAACCATGTGAGGGACTATTTAAAGTTTTTGTTTGTTTGTTTATTTGTTTGTTTGTTTTTCCAGGCTGCTCCCCTAAAGCTAAGATTTCTTATACAAACTTGGCAGTTCAGCCAGAGATTCTAAAATTCAGGTGCACATAGACTATCTCTCAGATCTTTGATGTTTGTCTGAATTCTATTTCTATTGTTGTTCTGTATGTTTTACATTTAAATAAAATCTACATATGAACATACTTTATGGACTCTTTCAGGTCAGTGAGTACTCCAAATAATACTGGAATGTTATTTCAGGCAGCCCTAATATGGATTGAAGGTATGAAAATGTTAGTAAACAACTCCAACCTAATTGAACAAAAATCCAAAAACTTAGACCCAATATTGGATAGGTAATTCAGAACAACCTGAACACATGGCTTTATTCCTCTTGAAGGTATAAATCTTTGTAAGATTCAAAGACATATTCTGACCCAGCTGAAAGAAAATATGGCATGTTCTTTATTCTGTGTTTTAATTGGGAGAAGTTGTAGGGTCCCTGTGATGCCTGATTCTTCCTCTGTATCCTACAGAAAGAAAATTGATCCCTAAAGGGAATATTTGCTTCAGGATTGATTTGGGTAAATAGAATAAAAATTTATCTCTACATTTTCTTTTATTTGTTGTCTCTTACAAATGTGCCAATTGTAGTAAGTGTAGGAATGTTCTCAGAAGGGAGATGATTCAGTGTTCAAATTCTACCTCTAATACCAGCTAAATGATATTTTGTTACATTATAGTTCTTAACTATAAAATGAGAATAATAACACTACTTCCCTCATGGAGTTTTGTGCATTAATGAGACAATGCATTTGAAAGCATTAATATAGTGCTGGCTTATAGGTGTTAATAATTGGTGGCTTTTTTGATATTTCTAGTCACATACTTAGACTTTAAATATTCCCCTTGAAATTTGACTAGACAAAAGTAATTCAGCATTAAGTTAATTCTAATACCTAGTCCATATGCTTAAACTATCTAGACCATAAGTCATATTTAACTGGCTAAATTTAACATATGCAGAACCATCAAATTCCAGCCAGGTCTAAAATGACTGTGCTTGGGGCAGCTGGGTGGCTCAGTCCTTAAGCATTTGCTTTTGGCTCAGGGCCTGGCATTATGCTCCATGCTCTGCGGTAAGCCTGCTTCTCCCTCTCTCCCACCCCCTTCTTGTGTTCCCTCTTTCACTCTGTCCTTCTCTGTCAAATAAATAAATAAAATCTTAAAAACAAAATAAAATAATAAAATAAAATGACTGCTGATTGCATTAAAAACTGTGCATGTGGTCTCAGAAAATGATGCAGGCCAACCGGTCTCCATATGGTCTCAGAAAATATCCTTATAACCACCCAGTTTCCTTTTTTTTTTTTTTTTTTTAGAAGGCATATGCTTTTCTCTGGACATTGGGAGGGAAACAAACCATAAGTGACTCTTAATCTCACAAAACAAACTGAGGGTTGCTGGGGGGAGGGGGTTTGGGAAAAGGGGGTGGGGTTATGGACATTGGGGAGGGTATGTGCTTTGGTGAGTGCTGTGAAGTGTGTAAACCTGGTGATTCACAGACCTATACCCCTGGGGATAAAAATATATGTTTATAAAATATAAAAAATTAAAAAAAAAAAAGAAAGAAAGAAAAAATATATATATATAGTGGTCCCAGTTCCAGGCAGACATTGCTGGTTGCTCTTTCTGCATGGTAGAATGTTGTGTTTGCTTTGTGTTTTTACTCTTTATAATATTTAAGTTAAAATTATTGTGATTCAAATTTCAGAAGAGTTTTCTCCTGCTTAGTTGAGTACTTGAACAATGACATGTATTTTGTGTCTTAACACTGCCATATCTCTTGAAGATTTCTGGGGAAAAGAGATAAAAATAAAACTATTTATATAATTAATAACAAATATAGAGGTTCTAATCTTAAAATTTTCAATCAGTTTCCATTTGACTTTGAAATAAGACATTGACACTCTATAAATATTCAGCTGATATAGCAAAATAAATAAAATGGTAGCATTTGCTTTCAAGTTAGAAAATATACATGCACAGCAAGAGATTTAAGTACACCTGACCTGTGTTATTCTTTTCAAAATACTTCTTTATGTTAAAAAAAAAAGGCATTCTAGATGATTATTAGTTTCAGAGCCATTTAAAGCACTTGAAAATAAGTGTATTACTTGAGAATGGCACATTAAAGAGGACTGTCAGGACTTGGTGAGGTTTTATTAATGACTCAGGTGATATAATAAAACATCCTACCTAGTGAAAGCTCATATCTGTTTGGTAAGAATGGTATTTTAAATTGAAAATTAGATATTTCTCAGGTGATTTTGCCCTTTTGAAAGAAATAGTGAGTAGAAAAAAACCTACCTTTCTTTCAATATTAAATTAAATGTCACAAAGTCACTAGTACCTTCAGTTTCTTTTAAGAAAATCCAAGTAATTGGAATTCCAAGAACTCTGCGAACATTTTTATAAAAATAAATAAATGATTGAATTTATGTATGAGATACCAAATTTAAGAGAAATATGACCATTGCAAAAATGTAGTTGGATAAGCATATATTAAAACGAATAGCTAAGATTTTTGCCTTAAATGGAATCAATACTTGGTTTCATCTCCTATATAGTCTATAATAATGGTAATGCTCTTTTTTTTTTAAAGATTTTATTTATTTATTTGACAGACAGAGACCACAAGTAGGCAGAGAGGTGGGCAGAGAGAGAGAGAGAAAGGAGCAGGCTCCCACTGAGCAGAGAGCCTGATGTGAGGCTCGATCCCAGGACCCTGGGATCAGGACCTGAGCCGAAGTCAGAGACTTTAACCCACTAAGCCACCCAGGTGCCCTATAATGATGGTAATACTTTAAGAGAGGTGAAGTAGGCAGGATTCTAACATGGCTATGAATATTCCCACCCTCCTGGTATATGCATCCTGGACAATTCCCTCCTGTAAAGTATGGTCAGCACAGTAATCATGATAGGATAACACTCTTTGATTTTGTTCCTAATCAGCTGACTTTGAATTAATCAACGAGTTAATAAAAAAAAAGGGATTATTCTGAATGGGCCTGACTTAACCAAGTGATTCCTAAAAGATATAAGAAGCGTTAGTGGAGGGGCACATGGGTGGCTCAGTGGGTTAAAGCCTCTCTCTTCGGCTCAGGTCATGATCCCAGAGTTCTGGAATTGAGCCCCACATCAGGCTTTCTGTTCAGCAGGGAGACTTTTTCCCCCTCTCTCTCTGCCTGCCTCACTGCTTACTTGTGATCTCTGTCAAATAAGTAAATAAAAAAGCTTTAAAAAAATAAAAATAAAATAAAATACAGAGATGAGTAAATAAATAAATAAAACATGGACACTCTAGGGAGCTATTCTTGACTGAGATTGCTGACTCGAAGAAGGATTAATATAGGACAAATTTCATTTCTTTAAATACTTTATAATCTGCTGGACAGATAAAATTAAGAACAAAACAAACAACTGAAGCTGGCATGTAATCAAAATTGCATAGACATGTATATATTGAATGACAGAACATCAACAGTACGTCATCAGAAGTGTATTATTATGGCCATAATGCACCCACACTAAAACATCCGAATGAATTACATATATTTTAGAAATATTTCATTAAAATGACCAAAACAATGAGTTGTTTCGTTAACTTCAGTTTACCAGACAACTCAATTAGTTAAACATTTTGGTTAATTATGGGTTTGTAACAATATATTTATTTCTTCCACGTGCATTGGTGAGATTAATATCTTACAACCAGTCAGTTCATTTCCATTCAAAGCCACTTATTAGGTAGCTATTCCATATAAGATTGTGTCAGAATAAATAAGGAATGCTCCCCATCCAAATGACATCTATAATTAGAGACACATAAGGAAATGAATTTAATACAATGTGGTAAAACTCCTATAAAAAGAGGATAGAGAAAGTGCATTTGACTCAAGCTAAGAGGTCAAGTAAAAATCCTGGAGAGGAGGCCATCTGACAAATGATGCAGAAAATAATGTGGGAAGGAAAGGACATTCTAGTGGGAGCAAAATGGATTAACAAATAGGAACTATGATGGAATCTTTGGGAAAATATATGTAGTTTAGGCTTAATTAGATTCCAATATAAGGTAGAAGGTGGCAAAGATAAGATGGAAAGGAAGGTGAAGACCAGATAATGAATGGCTTTATATGTCACATAAGGAGGGAAAACTTTATGCTGCAGTCAATAGGAATAATGGGAAACACAAAAAAGGAGAATAGAGAGAAGAGTAGCAACTAATATTCCTTAACTAGGTTCTTATTGACACTTGATATTAATAAGTGTGAAAGCAGGGTACATGTTCAATTTTATATTAGAAGTAGTTTTGGTAACCTATAGCCCTCATAATAAGAATGAGAATCAATAGGCACTATATTAGAAGAGAAGAACTTCTGAAAATTTAGGCTGTGTTACTGAAATGCATTATTTATGACCACAAAAATGAAGTTAATAGTGAACATAAAAACTATACATAATTATTAAATTATGAGTTATTTAGAGCTTGCAAATCTAGAAGATTTACGTTATGAAGTTTCATATAATATATAAAGCATCCATAAGAATAGCTCCTTTTTATAGCTGTGAATGTTCAAGTAAGTGTATGTTGTGAACTGACCTAGATTATCCAAAGAACAAGAATGACAAATCCAGGTTGAAGGCCAGAGCAGCTTCAAACTTAATCCACTACTCTGTATAGTGAAACATGGGACTTTTGAAGAACCTTGCTAATTCCATAGGAGCTTATGTTATGCTAGCTTCTGTAATTGATCCTACATAAAAGACAAAAATACTGATGGCTCAGTACTCCACATATCTGTGGGTGTTGTATCCTCCTGGATAATTACATGAGCAAAGAAAAAAGGACATAGCGTCCTCCTCACTCTTTCCTTTAAACATTAAACAAACAAACAAACTAAAAAACGCACAAAGGAATTCCAGTCTTTTGATAAATAAAATAAAGATATAACTAAAGAACAGTGTTTTTCAAGTTCACTTTTATAACTTAATCATATAACTGGCATTATGCATTCAGATAAACATATTAAATTAAATTACTGCATTTAAAAAAATGCAAACTGGTTGCATTTGAGTAATTAAATATATTCAGCTCCTGAAAAAAAAAAAACACCCAACTACATAATACAAGATCTGGAATTTATTCTGTATGTCTTTGCTGTTCTTTGCACTCAATTCTTTCTGACATCTAATGGGAATCTATATACTCCTAAAGTATAAGAAGAACACTGTGTTTGGAAATAAAATGTTGATAGCTTCTTCTATCTCTCTTTTTTTACAAAGAGTGTGTGTAAAATGCAATCATATTTAAGGAGATAAAGACATTCATAAGTATAGATAGAAATAGGAAAATTTTGATATGTATGAAAAGAGACTAGTAGTATGGAATCATAGATGAAATTCATATGACTAAAAATAGCTTATAGATTTTTAGAAAACAGATGTAAATGGTCCTGAGATTCAGTAGAATTAGGAATATCAAATATATTATATTTAATATTATATTTAATATTTAATATTTAAATACCAAAATATTAAAATTAATGATACATAAATTCAAATCAATTTTATAGAAGTTTGAGAGTCATTATTACAACAATCACTTTTAGGCAAAAAAGGAAACCAAAGGCAAGAGTAAGAGTTTCATTTGCCTGGATCTGAATTTTACAATGCAGAGAACCCAATGATCCACTTGGACAATTTATTGAATTATTTATTTATTTTTGAACAATTTGTTAAAAATATTTATTTATTTATTTATCAGATAGAGAGAGAGAGAGTGCATGAATGAGAGGGGCAGAGGGAAATGGAGAGAGGAACTCAAGCAGATTCTTCTCTGAGCATGAAGTTCACACAGGGCTTGAGCCCACGATCTTGAAATCAGGAATTGAGCAGAAACCAAGAGTTGGCTGCTCTTCTGACTGCACCACCGAGATGCACCTCTACTTGAACAATTTAATTTCCAAAAATATTAGTCATTAATAATTAATTATCAGGACTCCATTACTAAATAAACAATGCTTACCAATGTCAATATGCAATGTATTAATTTTTTCCAGTGCTTGTTTATTGATCATTTACACTAGCTATTCTGACAAAGCAAATTCAAATGACCAGAGATTCATATTTAGTACTGAACCATCAGTTGTTTTGTAAAGTTAAACGCATAAAACTATTAATTTTGTAATCACAGTTACATAAAGTATCTTTTTCAAATTTATTTTTGTAATATGTCTTCAGGTGCTACAAACTACAATAGTTTTACATGTGTTTAGGTACTCCAGCCTCTGAAATAACGTCAGGATCAGATAGCTTTATATTTAGCAAAATTTTTATAAATTTATGTTGAATTTTTCAGTGAAATTTAAAAATTTAAAGTATAGGTACCAATGTATTTTCAAATAAGACTATTTTTTCCCCCAAGTATTATCAATTAAGACTTGTTTTATTGTTGTTGTTGTTGTTGTTTTGGGTTTTTTTTTTGTTGTTGTTGTTTTTAGATTAATGAGTTGCTTTGTTGTGGTGGTCTACAGTTTCTTCTTTAAGATAAGATCATCTAAAAGGATTTGTACTAACCCCAGGTACATTCAAAATCCAAAGAAATAAAATAAAAAAAGAAAGAACAAAAACCCAGATTCACATTCACTTTGTCTCAAGCACAGCCATTAACATGTCAAGAATTTTCTTGCCTTGAGACCTTAATATATATATGGTTATGCCTGATTAACATTGCATTCTAATGACACATGTCTTAATTTAACCACTTTTTCCAAAACAAGGACCAATGTAAATATCTCATGTGTTACACCTTACACTGTTACTTTACAGCAATTACTATTCTTTTGTAATTATGTAATTTGTTATTTAAAATCTTTCCACTCATTATCTGTAAAATCCATGAAGGTAGTAATCTTCTGAGACATTGATTGTCTCAGGATAAATGAATTTAGCATATAGCAATCTACTAAATACTTATTTCTCACATGAATAAATAAAAGAAAGGGGGACATTTTCCCACATAGAATCAAAGTAAGCTTATTTCTCATAAAGGTTAAAAAAAAACCAGAATTTATATTCAAACCTCCTGCCTCACTAAAGATTCACAATTTGTAAATCACATATAGCAGGGTTTACTTGGGTAAAACCCATGCTGTGAGAAGTAGGGATGTGATGATGGTGGAAGATAAAGTCAGAGATGATTTTTCAAAGTCTGTAAAGGAGAGAGTCAGGGTTAACAGATTTTGAGATTTTGAGCCACAAAACATGGTTTCCATCAAAAGGAAAAAAAAAAAAGGCACAACATTAGGAATACACTCAGGGATATTTTGCATAAGTTTCAATTTAGATTTTTTGGAGAAGGGTGTGTCAGGTTTATAGGGAATCCTGTTAGAAAATTCTATTTTTTAACTTATATTCAGTTAGCCAACATATAGCCCACTATTAGTTTTGATAAAATGTTCAATGATTCAAAAGCTGTATATAATACCCAGTGCTCATCATATCAGGCGCCATCCTTAAAGCCCATCACCCAGTTACCCCATCCCCCACCCCCATCCTTTTTCCACAAGCCTCAGTTTGCATTCCACTTTAATGTGAAACTATAATTCATGGAATGAAAGAGTGAAAGAGGGAGGGAAGGAAGAAAGGAGAAAGAGCTGATTTGCAAGACACTGGTCAAAACCACAATAGTAGCATATATTCCTGTTGTGTTAGAATCATTCTCCCTGGTTACAAGAACAGAAAGCTGCCCAGTGACGGTTTTCCTTGGCAAAATCCTTGAGAGGTTGAATGGCTGGACATTTTCAGAATAACAGATGGCAATTCTGGTTTATAAAAGTTACATAAAATTGAAAATCCTAGTGGGGGTGGCAAGATCCCTGTGACTTGTACCTGAGCCTAGGTCATAAAAACACATAAAGTTAGAAGTTGAAAAACAAAATTGAGCAGTTGAGATATGGATCAAGACACTCTACTGAATAAGTGCCTTGTGTAAATACCAAAATTATAAAAATGGAGAAAATGAATAAAATAAAAGCAGTGAGCATAAAGGCTTTAATAAAACTCTAGTTTGATTTGGCATGTCATAAATGTCAAAAGGGGCATCAGCCAAAGACATTTTATTGCTAAGGCCCTACAGCTCAAATAAATTCTGTTAACTACTGGCCTTTGAGCAAGAGTAAAGAAAAGAATAGTAAATACAATCCCAGTTATCCCAGGGTCATAGATTATAACAAAATAACACAAAAGCTTTCCTTACCCATTATTTTGCAAGTAGAAATGTGGGAACAGAAAAGATCTTTGTTATTTCTCTGTGCTCTGAAGAAAGACACCATCTCAATATGTTACAGTTTTTTGTTTTTGTAGTTCAGTACCTGTGGGGTGCAGAGAATATAGAATTTGGAATGGCTAAAATCGGCATTCCTCTTTCCATACATTAAGAACTTATTGCTATTTGCTAAGTTTCCCAAGTTAATAAGTTAACATAAGTTAATGCCAGTTAGTGCCCTTTTACTTCCAGATTTGGCAGTAAAAAGATAGAGGAATAAAGATTTCTGAGAAGTTTCCATGTAACTATGATAGAGTTTTTAATCTCTACTTTCTGTTATAATGCCTGTGAGGGAAAAAGAGTAACAAAATGGAGGGTGGGTATGTCCCAAGAACTAGATCACCTACTTTAGAATTCTGTGGAAGACCTTACCAAGATAACGCCATGTGTGCTTCTAGCAAATGAGTATTTGACATGAAGCGTAAAGGCAAACCGGATGAACCAAAGTCACCTTCTGCTTCACTGTGTGTGAATCTATTCTTTTTAGACAATCTAATAGAATATGTAAGTTACTATTTAGCTTATAGCTGTATTCAGCTAAATGATTAAAGAAATATCTTTTTCTTCCTGTTTTTTGAATTACTTTCTCCAAAAGGCATTATGTCCATTTTAGCTGATAAATAATTACCTTATTATTACTAAGAATGATAATATTATTTTAGACAAGAGCACTTAGTTTTAATACTACCATGATTAAAATAATAGAAAAGGCCCATAGTTTTCTGAACATGGTATTTTGTTGTTTTTCTTTTTCTTTTTTAATTTAATTTAATTTTTTTCAGTGTTCCAAAATTCATTGTTTATGCACCACACCCAGTGTTCCATGCAAAATGGGCCCTCCTTAAAACCCACCACCAGGCTCACTGTTGCTTTTCAAATATGCAATATTTATGTATTATAAATTTATACTCAGAACACATAACAAATCTTTATTTCTCCAAAATTACATTTTTTAAGTGTTGTCTGTATTCATCAAATAAATTATCTATCAATGTTAATGCATCTTCCTCCCTAATGTTACAGTGGATGAACTTTCATCTCCCATATATTAGGTGATAGGCTTTGTTTCACTGGAAATGTCTGAACCACATATACGAATGTCTATAACTATCATGTTTCAAATTCCACCATAGAATGTTAAATGTTCACTGCTTAGTTTGAAATATGCTATGTAACATCTAGAACTTATTTTTGGAAAATAAATGACTAAAACTGATAATTTAAAATAATACAAGGAGACTGATTTTTGACAAAGAAATGTCTATTATCCTCTCCAATCTATATAATAATACTCCAATATTTTGGGCAGCAACAGAGTGCCCAGTTGGCAGTACTGATTTTCTTAGTTTCCCTTGAAACTTATCTAGAAAGAACAGAAGCTTTACTAGCCCAAGATCTATTAAAAAAAAAAAAAAAGTTAAGCTAATTGAATTCTTTTCATACTACAATAGTTAATTTCATTTGTTCAAGGGAAAGTTGATTGATTTTTTGAAATTATGTAAGAAAAACTAAAACTTAGCTTAGATTAGAATAGCATTACATTTTTGCATATTTTCTTACTATTTACTATAAAAATAAAAGGATTTATCTAATTTTAATGTCCTATTTAAAATGAAAAATTTCCAATATGTCAGAAATGAAGTAATCTATTAGATGAGAAATCAGAAAGCATGCCAAATATAAATAAATTAATTTTTTAAAAGTATTTAAAATTATTTTACATACAACCAAATAAAGTAAAAATGTACCTTTTTTTTTTTTTAAGATTTTATTTATTTGACCAGAAGAGACACAGCAAGATCAGAAGCACAAGCTGGGGGAATGGGATAGGGAGAAGCAGGCTTCCTGCCGAATAGGGTGCCTGATGTAGAGCTCAAACCCAGGACCCTGGGATCAGGATCTGAGCTGAAGGAAGATGCCTAATGACTGAGTCTAATGACCCGGTTGCCCCTCTTTTAAGTTCCTTATGGCCAAAGCCAAAATTTCTTGATAATACCTGAAAATATCAACTTAAATATTTTATCTTTTTTGCAGAAATTCTATAAAGAAGTTACAAAAAAATAATCCGTTTCTTAAGTATTTTTGTCCATTTCTATAAGAGTACTGCATTGTTTTCTTTGCAGTGACTTTATATTATATTTTAATTTGTGGTAAATCTTATAACCTTTGACTAGTCTATCTGTTTTAACACTTTTAATGGCTATTCTGCAACTTTTGATTTATTTCTTGCATGCATGAATAATTTAGGATATTTTATCCAATTATGTTTATTGGTATTTAACTGCAGTTAAACTAAATTTACATATTTTTAAAATTTGTATGCTATCTATTCTACCCATTCAAGAAAAGATTTCTACTTTCCATTTGTTTAGATTACTTTATATTCTATAGTAAGATTATGTTTTATCATTTAGTTGTGGTGATCTTTATGTTAAACTTGTTACTAATAATTTAATAGATTGTGTTGACACTATTAACAGAACTCTTTGTCCTACTGTCATGTGTAGAAGATTTTAAGTAAATCTTACTTATTTCTTAATCTTATGTAATACACAACTTGCTAGAATTTCTTAATTCATAGAGTCAAAAGAATGAGATTCTATTTATGATCTATTTCTAGTTTTGAAATACTTTATTGCTATTGATATTCTTATTACTTTGCTTTCATCAGAACCTCCCAAAAATATTTAGTCTAGCATCTGTGAATCCTCAAAATTAATCAACCATACTCTCTTTTCTGATGGCATCACACTGGAAAGAAACATCTGGTAAAAAACTAAAAACTAATCAAGACAAGGATAATAGAGATGGAGAAATTTTAAAGTCCAAATAAAAGAAAATAAAAGAAAAGAAGGGGAAAAGGAAGAAAGAAAGAAGTAGGGAAGGAAATGTAATCAAGAAACCTCAGAAAGCAAATTGCCACATCTTTGAAAACAACAAAAGAGGAAGCTATGAAAAGAAGAATGACGAGGAATAGAAGCAGGAAGAAGAAGGCCTCAGAGAAGGAGGCAGCTATCCAGAATTTGTGACACCTTCATAATTTTGGAAAAACTATTTTCAAGTAAAAAAAATGAAGAGCAGAAATATATTGATGTTAAATAACATACAAAATATTGCCAAAAGAGAATAAAGAGAAGAGCATCCCAATAATGAAAACACATCAGAAAGACAAATACACATAACATATTAAAACCATCATCTACTATTTCACCACAATTAATGATTCTTAATTAACTGATAAAAGAGAGGGAAAAATAGCACAAATACAAGTGAGACATACTTAAATATTCACACAGTCACATATATTAAATAAGAATTACATATATTTTTACAAAGCAGAAATGAAGTGTAATAAGGAACAATATAAGAATGAATAAGTATGTCAGATAATCCTTAAGGCATGAGTGGAGGTGGATGGCGTGGCATTTATTAAAGCATAACCACCAACATAAAAGTCCTGACAATAGCGTCTGGTCTACTAGACTTTCTTACAGATTTAATTTCTTCTGTATTTTAAGAACTTTATAATGACTGAAGGAATGTGTTTTCAAAATATTATTTGGTAAAGCAACAGATTGTGATGGAAAAATCTGTTTTCTGTAGGTTTTATTTGTTGCATACTTTGACTTAAAAATAAAGTTTTATATTCAAACCAAAAAAAAAAAAAAAGCTAATGAAAGAGCAACAGTTTTTTTTAAAAGAGCAACAGTTTAAAATAAAAAAGAAAACATAAGAAATGAGTAGTCCAAAGAAACTCATATTGCAAAAAGTCAAAGAATACTTGATATGCAGATAAAAAGAGTCCCTGAAAAAAATTTAAAAGAGAACAAATCAAATATAATACCTAAACTCTTACTGAAATTAGAAAAATATGTGAACCTATATTTTGCAATGATTCACCATGTACCTAAATTACCAATATTAAGATGTAGTCAGGTAAAATTAGTAGACATTACTGAAAAACAACAAACAAACAAACAAAAAAAAACAGATACAAAAGAACAAGTGACTTACAAAATAAATATGAGATTATCATCAGACTTAAAATACAATATATTTTATGCTAAAATTAAATGAAGCACATATTCAAGATAATTATAGAATAATACATATAACAACTTAGTAAGAACTATTCTTATGAATAATATCTGAGAATTCTACAAGTACATCAATCTAAACACTAAAGAAATATGGACACAAAGAAACTGAAAGAAATTTAAAGAAGGTTTAAAATGATAACATATTATAGGAATGGCTGTTTGGTCTATTAATATAGCTAGAGTAAAACTACTTAAATATGGAGAGAGATTAGGAGAACATATGTGAAAAATACTTTTAACTATTTTCAGTACATTTATTGAGGCAATAATATATTACTAGTTTTCCGAGACAAATATGTGTCTATTGTTGTTAAAGCAAATGAGTAATTACAAGACACTATTCTGCCATTTTTTGTGTACTGGAGAACCAAGATTTTCAATATAGAAGGAAGAATAGATTATAAATTTATAGTAAGTTATAGATTTATAATTATAATTTTTCTAGTTGTATAAATTATGGAATTATAGAAGTGGTTAGTAAAACCCTTTAGTTCTGTATTTTAATTGGTGGTAAATTATATTCACATATTTTATATATGAATTAATATAATATAAATTTATAAATATAAGTATTTATATACAAATAGAAATATTTAGGTGTTTTTTTCATCTGTCCACTATGCAGTTCTATAAACAAGATCTATCCAACAGAAATAAATAATTCTACCATCTACACCGTGAATTTAAAAATTATTTCACATCACAATAAACCAGGAATTCTTGGAAAAATATTGACCTCAAGTTGGAGGTAGAAAATGTATAAGATGAATCTGAAACTGATGTCATAATAGATGGCAAAGACACTACAGTGGAAGCTAGGGTCGTATCCAAAGACTTCCTTTTTAAGAGCCTCCCACTGACTGAACACCCACAGTAAGAATAATGGTTACACTCAACTAAGATCAATCTAATAGACTTAAGTCATTTGCTTCACACTGATATTTAAAATCATGTATAATTAAATTTAAGGGACAATTATTATCTTAAAAGCTGGAGAATAAAGACAGTCAACCAAGATTTAGTCTGTATTTCTAATATCTGTAATCATAGGGTATAGGAAGAATTGTAGCTATTTATAAGACAATTCCAAATAATTCAGTTACAACATCAGTATTTTGCAATCCCTAATAAATTAATAAATTCAGGACTTGAGCTTCATCAATTTGCTAACCACAAAAATGAGGACAATCAGAAATATGTTCCTGAGAAAGACAGCGTTTCCCACAAGTTTTGACAAAGAGACTGGACATAAACCTGACAAATTATTTGGATGTAGCTATTGATTTACAGGATGCACAGAGGACAGAGAAGCAAGTTTGAGTGCCTTTGCACTCAGCAATATCTGACCTAGGGAGAAAACATTCCAAGTCAAATGGGTTGTGCAACAAATTTTAAGAAAACTAATGAAATGAGGAGGAAAATACATAAAATAAAGTGGCTTAAAGACAAGTCATTTTTAAAAATAGCATGTACCTGCATGAACATTTGGATAATAAGATAATCTTTTATTTTTTTTTTAATTTTTTTCAAAGATTTTATCTATTTATCTGACAGAGAGATCACAAGCAGGCAGAGAGAGAGGTGGAAGCAAGCTCCCTGCTGAGCAGAGACCCTAATGCAGGGCTGGATCCCAGGACCCCCAGATCATGACCCAAGCCAGAGGCAGAGGCCCAAACCACTAAGCCACCCAGACGCCCCAGGATAATCTTTTAAATAAAAGAAAGTAATATGTAATAATACAGAATAAAAATCACTAATAGGGTTGAGAGAGTTCATTGTGGGGTGGCCAGCAAGGTCTTATTTCTTATTTGTTAGTAATTACAAGGATATCCACCTTAAAAAAAATCATATGAAAGATACTTAAAATAATTTGTCATTAGGAAATTTTAAATTAAAACAACAGTGAGATAACACCACACATTCACTAGAGTGTGGCTAAAATTCAAAAACCTAACAATGCCATATGTTTAAGATGTTTATGTTGCAAAGCAATAGGAACCTCCATACAATGCAAGTGGGAAAGAAAAATGATACAGCAATTTTGGAAGATTGTTTGATAATTTCTTATAAAGTTAAATATTGTGTTAAGATATCATCCTGCCATTGCAGTCTTAGATATTTACCCAATTGAGTTAAAACAGAAATCTATGTAGGAACCTGCACACAAATTGTTTAGAGTAGTTTTATTTATAATCAACAAAAATTGGAACCAACTACATTGTCCTTCCTGAATGGATAAACAGACTGCAGTACATTCATACAATGGAATATTATTCAGCAATAAAATAAAATGAGCTATCAAGTCACAAACTGACTGAGGAAGCTTACATTTATATTATCAAGGGCAAGAAGGCAGTCTAAAAAATTATATGATGTACTAGAAAAGGCAAAACTATAAAGACAGTAAAAAGATCAGTGCAATGGTTGCCGTGGATTTAGGGGGAAGGAAGGTGACCAGATGAAGTATGGAAATATTAGGGACATATTCTGTATGATACTGAAATGGTGGATACATAAAATTATGCACTTGTCAAGGATACAGAACATTATACCATAAAAATTGAACTTTTATGTACACATAACAATAAGTCTTTCCAGTGCTCAGGGGATCCCGAGAAAAAATGTTAACTATACCACATGAATCTAGCTGTATTATGAATGTATGAAACACCCCACTCAATGTGCTTGAAGGTAATACAATAGATAATATTGGAGATGCAAACTCTAACAAAAAAAAGACAATGAGAGTTTTCTTCTTTAATTTCTAAATAATTGATGATATGTCCTTTGTATTTCTGTTATGGTCTTCTGTTTTTATTTTATTGTGGTCTATGAACATACTCTGTAAAATTTCTATTAAAAAAACATGTTTCAGTGTGCAGTTAATGGAAACAAAGTTTATCATAATGGAGGTAGGGGGATGGGTTAAATAGGTGATGGGGATTAAAGAATGCTCTTGTAATGAACACTGGATGTTACATGAAAGTGCTGAATCACTATATTGTAAAGCTGAAACTAATATTATACTGTGTGTTAACTGACTGCAATTTAAATATGAACTTAAAAAAATAGAAAATAAACATAAAGGAACTAATCAATAATAATACAATAATAGTACGGGTCTTTAACAGCCAATTTACATCAATGGACGGATCATCTAAACAGAAAATCAACAAGGAAACATGGTTTTAAATGACACAGTGAAGCAAATGGGTTTAACAGATATATTCAGAACATTCCATCCTAAAAGAACAGAATGCACGTTCTTTTCAAGTGACTATGGAACATTCTCCAGAATAGATCACATATTAGGCCACTAAACAGGCCTCAACAAATTTCAAAAGATTGAAGTCATACCATGTATCTTTTCTGACCACAATGGAATTAAAACTAGATGTCACCATAAGGGGAAAAAAAAAAAAAAATCAGGAAAGACCACAAATACATGAAGGTTAAATAACATGCTACAAAGCAAAGACCAAGTTAAATAGGAAATTAAAGAAACAAAAAGTACATGGAAACAAATGAAAATGAAAACACAACAGTCCAAAACTTTTGGGATGGAACAAAAATGGTTCTAAGAGGGAAGTTTATAGCAATACAGGCCTACCCCAAGAAGCAAGAAAAAACTCAAATAAACAACCTCACCTTATACCTAAAGCAGCAAGAGAAAGACCAATAAACAAAACTCAAAACCAGCAGAAGGAAGGAAATCATAAACATTAGAGTAGAAATAAATGATATAGAAACTAAAATAATAGAATGGATCAATGAAGTCATAAGTTGGTTCTTTGAAAATAAAATCAGTACAAGTGATAAACCTCTAGCCAGACACAGCAAGAAAAAAGGAGAAAGGATTCAAATAAATAAAACCACAAATAAGAGAAGAGAAATAACAACAAATACCACAGAAATGCAAACAATTATAAGAGAATATTATGAAAAGCAATATGTCAACCTATTGAACAACCTAGAAGAAATGGATAAATTCCTAGAAACTAATAGAAATTTTGAAAAGACTGATTACGAGCAAAGAAACTCAATCAGTAATCAAAGACCTCCCAACAAACAGAGGTCCAAGACCAGATGGCTTCACAGGAAAGTTCTATCAAATACTTAAAAGAAGAATTAATACCTATTTTTCTCCAACTATTCCAAAGAATGGTAAAGGAAAGAAAACCCCCCAATTCATTCTAGGAAGCTAGTATCACCTTGATACCAAAACCAAAGAAAAACACCACACACAAAAAAGAGTACAGCCCAGTATCTCTGATGAACATACATGCAAAAATCCTCAACAAAATACTAACAAACCAAATCCATAAATACATTTAAGAAATCATTCACCATGATCAAGTGGGACTTATTGCTGGGTGACAAGGGTAGTTTAATATTCACAAATCAATCAATATGATACGTCACGTCAATAAGAGAAAGGATAAAAACCATATGACCATTTATTTCAAAAGACAAAGAAAAAGCATTTGACAAAGCATAACAACCATTCATGATAAAAACCCTCAACAAATGAGGTTTAGAGGGAACATACCTTAATATAATAAAGCCCATGAAAAATCCACATCTAATATAATTTTCAGTGGGGGGGGGGGGAACTGAGACCCTTTTCTCTAATTCCCTACAAGGATGTCTAAACAATAACACCAGTTTTTTTTTTTTAATTTTTTATTTTTTATAAACATATATTTTTATCCCCAGGGGTGGAAATCCTAGCCATAGCAATCAAACAACAACAACAAAATAATGGGCTCCAAATCCATAAGAAAGAAGTAAAAATTTCATTATTTGCAGGTGCCACTATATCATATAGAGAAAACCTGAAAGTGTCCAGCAAAAACTGCTAGAATTTGTAAACAAATTCAGTAAGTCACAGGATACAAAATGAATCTACAGAAATCTGGTGCATTTCTATACACCAATAGCAAAGCAACAAAAATAGAAATTAAGGAAATAATCCCATTTATAATTGTACCAAAAGCACTAAGATACTTAGCAATAAACTTATACAAAGAGGTAAGAGATATGTACTCTGAAAACTAAAATACTGATGAAAGAAATTGAAGATAATACAAAGAAATGGACATTCCATGCTCATGGAATTAGAAGAACAAATATTGTTAAAATGTTACACTACCCAAAACAATTTATACATCTAATGCAATCCCTATTAAAATACCATATGTCCATATGGTTCATAGAGCTAGAACAAACAATTCTAAAATTAGTATGGAACCACAAATAGCCAAAGCAATTCTGAAAAAGAAAAACAAAGCTGGAGGCATCACAAATCTGCATTTCAAGCTATATTAAGAAGCTGTAGTCATCAAGACTGTATGGTACTGGCACAAAAACAGAGATATAGAACAATGAAACAGACTAGAAAACCCAGAAATGGACCTGCAACTGTATGGTCAACTAATCTTCAACAAAGCAGGAAAGAATACACAATGGAAAAAGATATCTCTTCAACAAATAGCGCTGGAAAAACTGGACAGCAACATGCAAAAGAATGAAACTGGACTACTTTTTTATACCATATACAAAAATAAATTCAAAATGGATTAAAGATCTAAATGTAAGACCTAAAACCATAAAATCTCTAGAAGACAGAATAAGAAATCATGTCTCTGACATCAATCATAGAAATTTCATTTTCCAGATAGGTCCCTTGAGGCAAGGTAAACCAAAGCAAAATTAAACTGTTGAGTCTTCCTTAAAATAAAAAGCTTCTGCACAGGGAGAAGCTAATCAAGAAAGCTAATGCCAACCCATGGAATACTTGCAAGTGACATGTCTGAAAAAGAGTTAGTATCTAAAAGCTACAAAGAACTTACAAAACTAGGTGCACCTGGGTGGCTCAGTCATTAAGTGGCTGCCTTCAGCTCAGGTCATGATCCCAGGGTCGTAAAATAGAGGCCCACATCAGGTTCCCTGCTCAGTGGGAAATTTACATCTCCCTCTCCCACTCCCTCTGCTTCTGTTTCCTCTCTCTCTGTGTCTTTCTCTGCCAAATAAATAAAATCTTAAAAAAAAAAAACCCAAAACTTATAAAACTCAACACCCAAAAAACTAATAATATAATTAAAAATGGGCAAAAAACATGACAGACATTTCTCCAAAGAAGACATCTAGATGGCCAACAGACATATCAACAGATGCTTATCATCTGTTGATAATGTAGTCAAAACTACAATATCACCTCACACCTGTCAGAAGGGCTAAAATTAGCAGCACAAGAAACAGGGCAGTGGTGAGGATCTGGAGAAAGGGGAACCATTTTTGCACTATTTGTGAGAATGTGAACTGGTGCAGCCACTCTGGAAAGCAGCAAGAAGGTGCCTCAAAAATCTAAAAATAGATCATCCTACAATCCAGCAATCACACTAATGGGTATTTACCCAAAAAATAGAAAAACACTAATTCAAAGAGATACATGAACCCCTGTATCTGTAGCAGCATTATTTACAATAGCCAAGAGATGGAAACAGGCCAAGTGTCCATAGATTGATGAATGGATAAAGAAGTTCTGAGATATGTAGATAGATATAGATGATAGAGATAGATAGGTATGGATATAGATATAAATATAGACAGATAATGGAATATTATTCAGGCATAAAAATAATGAAATATTTGCCATTTGCAACAACATGGATGGGGATTAGAGGGTATCATACTAAGTGAAATAAGTCAGTCAGAGAAAGATAAATACCATATGATTTCACTCATATATAGAATTTAAGGGGAAAAAAAAGGATCAAGGGGGAAATAAAACGAGAGAGAGAAACCAATAAACAGATTCTCTTTTTTTTTAAGATTTTTTTTAATTTATTTATTTGACAGACAAAGATCACAAGTAGGTAGAGAGGCAGGCAGAGAGGAGAAGCAGGCTCCCTGCTGAGCAGAGAGCTGGATGTGAGGCTCAATCCCAGGAACCTGGGATCATGACTTGAGCTTTAACCCACTGAGCCACCCAGGTGCCCCAAGAAACAGATTCTTAATAACAGAGAACAAAATTATGGTTACCAGATGGGAGGTAGGTGGGGGGACTGGGTGAAAATGATGATGTGAATTAGAGTGCGTTTGTCATGATGAGCACTCGATGATTAAAACTAAAAACTTTAAAGGCTTCAGTGTGTTTCATAGTTTGGAATGTGTTTTTTCTTGGTGAATATTATATATGAGATTGAGAAGATGGTATATTCTGCTATTATTGGATTAAATGTTTTATAAATGCCAATTAGATCTAATTGTTTAATATTGCTGAGAAGAGAAAAATAAGATAAAATTGATTCTTATGATAGTACAGGTTAAAAATTCTGATACTGTTATGCAAGTAAACAGGAATTGAGTATTAACTAAATGGATAGTGTATAAATGGGAGCCAGGTGTTTTATTGTTGGCAAGGAAATTTCTAGCTCTGCAAAAGGAGACCAAATGATCGAGGTGATAATAGATTCGAATTATAGACATCAGTAAAAACTAATGTTTAACGTGGATACAAATGTGTATATAGAGAAATAATTATAGATATGAGTATATACACATGTAAGTATAATTACATATATTTCTTTGCTTTTTCAGTTGAGAGTGCCTAAAATAAATGACAATGTCGTAGCAATAGGCACATTTAGCACTCTGATATGGTTTCAGTTTTCCAATAAGACACTCAAGATTCCTTGGGAAATAGCTGATACTATGACTGGCAAGAACTATACAAGATGAGCCTGAGGTATCTTGTAATGTCAGAAAGAGAGGAAATTCTCAAAAACAAACAAACAAAAAGCAAAGCAAAACTGTTTTTGTCAAAACTTTGTATGTCAATGGAACACAGGAGACAACTAAAAGACCTCCCAGTGATAAAAATAGAACTTTTAAAATAATCCTATAAATAAAATGTTGGGCTATATCCCAAAGAATAAAATAAAAGTCATGAATCAACATTTACATGAATAAATAAAAAATAAATAGAGGAAAAGACACAAATCTCTTGCACAGACAAACTCCATGTATGTTATGTAGACATTCTACTCTGTAAGAGGAGGAACATAACTCCCACTTCTTAAGCCTGGGCTATGTATACTGATTCTCCTCCAAAAAGTTTGGAAAGGAGGAATAAAACTACTATACAGTGGAAAAACCTGACAAACACTAACTCAATCATATGATCAAAGCCAACTTCATCAGTGACAAGTTAGTTTGAATGTATGTACACTTGATATGATGTAATGAGAAGAACACTTTTTTTCCTTGTATTTTTCCTCCTAAAAACCCATTACTCCAAACTAATAGTGCAAAAAGTATCAGCCAAATTCCGATAGAGGGGTATCCTATATATACCTACCAAATATTAATCAAAACTTTTAATGTCATCAACAAGGAAAGTCGGAGCAACTGCCACAGGCCAGCAGAGCCTCAGGACACATGACAACTGAATATGATAATATGGATGGGACCATGCACAAAAAGGACGTTAGATAAAAACTAAGGGATTCTGAATAGACTATTTTTTAAATAATATATCAACTTCGGTTCATTATTTATCACATATATGCCACACTAAAATGTTAATGATAGTAGAAACTATACTAGGGGAGGTGGGAGGTGTATCGACACCCTTTAGTATCAGCTCAGTTTCTCTGTAAATCTAAACCTGTACTAAAAATAAACTTTATACATGTTTCAAAAAGAAAAAACCACATAACTGGCAAAACCACATAACTGACTATAATATTAAAAATTGATTTAGATGTACCTAAAGAAACTAAACTGATGAGTGTTCCAGTTCAGTTACTATCATTAAAAAGGAAATTACTTGCAATTTTCAGAAGATTACTATGGGGTTTGCTGTTAACAATTCCAAATGGAACTTTCTTTTTTATCACTTCTTATAAATAAAGTCAAGAAAACTTACTATTATTGCAACCATGATTTACTTTCTGGTAATAGGTACCTCCTAGTAGACCCAATGAAAATTTCCTACATAACCAATAATTTAACATATCCGTAAGGAAGCACTCCCAAGCATTATGTAAAGAGTTTTCAACAACTGGCATAAAAAGGAAATGAACACTTCCAATCTTTTATCACCTCCTTCACTCTATAATTTTAGGCTCCAGGAATGTATTTAATATTCTCCAATATATTTTGTGGTCTGGAGACAGAATGAAGGGAAATAATACCTATTTTCTTTCCACCCAACTAACTTACAATAAAAAAAAAAAAAGAAGACATTGTAGGGGCACCTGGGTGGCTCAGTTGGTTAAGCACCTGACTTCAGCTCTGGTCATGATCTCAGGGCTCTGGGATGGAGGCCCACATCAGACTCCCTACCTAGGGGGAGCTGGCTTCTCCCTTTCCCTCTATGGCTCCCCTGGCTTGTATTCACTCTCTCTCTGTCAAATAAATAAATAAAATCTTAAAAAAAAAAAAAAGGCATTTAAAATACACAGAGACCTCCACAATAAATTGAAGATCAGTTGCATTGAATTTAACCTAAAAATTTCATCTTATATAACAACATTATTAAAAATTTGTATGTAAACTTTTATTTGAAACCTTTTTCCTTGACATTTCTGGAAAATAATGATCTCATTTAAGTAGCTGATAGACTTCTTTATGTTATATAAACCCATCATTTTTTTACATCTTAATTTGTATACCAGCAATCTCGGAATAAACATGTTACTTCAATTTTTTATTCTCTCCTCCAGACTTCTTTATAAAGTTGCTTCTTTAAGTTTATGTTACCTCAAATCATTTTCAGAAATAAATAGATAAATTAGAAATAAATATACAAACAAAATGCATAAACAAACAATTATCAAACAGCAGGATTACTAGAAAATCCTGTATTCTATTCACTTCTGGTGCTAGCATAACGCTTTAGATCAATTATCTGTGATTAAGAAAGGGTCAAAATACTTAGTAAAGAAACATATCTCTGATTCTCTTGAAATTTCCTGTTGCCACTGATAACCATGCAGTGAGAAATTTCAGTATTAAAAGAACCTAAAACTTGATCAAATAGTTTACAAAGGTCTCCTAGAAGCAAACTTCTAGGCTATTGCCCACAATATTGATATGATTCCTCTTTTTTTTTCCCCTTTTCTTCTGTCTTTCTCTCTTTTCCTTTTTTTTTTCTTTTTCACCTCAAGGTTACATTTATTCATGCCAAAGGAAAACACAAAGGAAACAACACATCAAGTATACAGCAATACTTCATGATGGGAACAAGCTCTAATGGAGCTTGCTGAGATTTGCATACAGACTGACATTCCATCTGATGTTTACTCTGAGTAAGGCTGATTAATGATGACCGTGATCAGGTGCAGAATTAAAAACTTTCAAGTCTTTACTTCTTTTATCAGCACTCTTGATTTTATAAACGATAAAGCCCATAACCCCATTCCTACTTTAATCTGCTGTTATGCTTGGGCATAGTAGGACTTCATGGGGACCCAAATATATTTAACAAGGCTCTGAAGCATCTCGGCACAGGACCCCCAGCTCAAGCCTCCCTGACACTCAAAGGCCAATGACTCCGAAAGGTCACCAAGTGATATGATTCCTCTTTAGGATGTAACATTGCAGTTCATGACTTACCTTCACTGTCTTATCCAGTATCTAAGAAAACGTCCACATATCTTTCTGAAACTTCACAACAGACAAATACAGTGATTGATTAGTCTATCTTGTTTTTTTATTTACATACCTTAATTGACTCTCTTATTAGTCAACTTTATCTGATTGTTCAATGTTTACTAGCATTTGTGGAAATGTTTCTGGGATTTTCCTGAAAAATAACATAATAATAATAAAAAGCCTACCTATCCCTTCATAATCTTACTCAGACTTGTATAAAATTCTAAATGTCTTTCCATCAAATTGGTAATAGAGTTCTGAAAACTTTAAGTAAATTTATAATCTCAAAGAAAAAAATCTTATTTTGAATTCTATATTTTTCCCAAAATTGAAGTCAGAAATGCACTATTCAAAAATCATCTGATCTTAGAAGAATTGAACACAAAGTAAAGACATGCAGTGTACACCAATATAATTTTTTCTGTATTTCTTTGTGTCAAGTAATGCTGAGTAAATCTATTCAGTCTGACAGAGCAAGCCAAATGAGTTCCATCAAATCAATATGCTGGTAGTAATCCCTAAGTTTCCAAAGATTTCTCAGAACATCTGGTAAAGTTGAAAGCATGTATATGCCAATTCCAATTCATGTACATCCTGGATTAATATCTAAATCTGGGAATTGGTAAATACCTAATCCTCACATTTAACTGTGTAAAGTCTTTAATGATTAGAGCTTAGGACAACATTTAACAACATTTACCCTCAAAATACAAAGGGAAGGAAAAAAAAAACACTTCCAAAATTCTAAGACCCATATCTATTCTTTTCAGAATCTATTTTGATAAAATAATGAATGAATGAATTCAAAAGTATCTACAACATCTTTCCTAATGTCTAGAGAGAGAATCCTTTGTGTGAACTTAAAATCTACATATAGATGCTTGATAGTTTTAGTATCATCTATCCTACAATTAAAGATACAAGGTAATATGTCTTTAGGAATGATAGAACTTTGAAATAAATTCACTTGAAGTTACTGTCAGATATTTTATAAGAACCAATGGGTAGAATTAAATTCAAGAAAACTGGAGACTATTTCACCCTTGAAATGTGGAGAAGGGATGAAGAAACAAGAGACAAGGGCTGCTGACTTGAATTTATTGATAGTTTACATGTTTAGCCAGACTTGGTCTTTTTCTTTCTGATATTTGTGCATTTGCGATCCTTGTTCTATCCTATAGAAGGAGGATTTTTGTTTCATGTATGTAATAATGGAAAATGTCTAGAAGATCTCAGAAGTAAAGGAAATGTCTACTTCATTCCATCCCTGCCCTTAATTTATAGACCTGATGCAGAGGCACATGTTCATTACAAATGAATATGGTTTCAATTCATTCATTCATTCATCCATTCAGGCAGGCAGTCAGTCATGTTCAATAAATACATGGTTTTGCCTCCTCTGCATATGAATTAGAAATTGAATGGTGAGTTAAAATGACATGTTTCTTACTTTTGTAGAATTTAATAGAGAATACAACAGCCATATGCACACAATAGATTTAGGATTCCAATCTGTACCCATTGCTACAATGAGAAAGTAGAGAATGAGCTTATCAACGTGCCTGATTTAGGCCAAGGAGCGGTAAAAACGATTCAACAGGCATTTCAAAGAAAAGGAAGTTTTATTGTTTTGTTTTGTTGTCTATACAATAGGAAAAAGTTGAACACGCAGAGGTTTGATGCCAGGATTTCTTTTCAGAATCAGGAGAAATTCAGCTTAATTTATTCCACTGCAATATGGGAAACCTATGGCCCTGGTACACAACAGAATGCATGCAGGATAAATTGCTTTGGGCAAACTGCTACAAGGCCATTGGAGAAGATCTTTCTTCCCTTCCTCTCCCCTCCCCTCCCTCCACTTCCCTTCCCTTCTTTTTCCTTTCTCTTTCTCTCTCTCTCTTTCTTTCTTTCTTTTCTTTTTTTTTCTTTTCTTTTCTTCTCTTTTGCCTTTCTTCTGCCTTCTTCTCCTTTTCTCTTCTTTTACTTTTGGTTCTCCCTGTAGCCTCGTTCCCAAGACTCTCACCTAAACGTTCAGCTTCAACTGTTATCCCCACAAGGCTGATTCTTAAATTTATGATTTTAGCCCAAACCCATCTTTGCGTTTTCAGCCTGAAATTTACAACTTCCTAATAGATGTGTTTATTTGAATATTCTTATCTTTTCTTAAATGTTATATATCTGATGACACTTTTCATTTTTCCCTCCTTCCTTATCCCAGATGTTGCCTTATAGTTCTGGAAATTTAGGAAATATTGAGGATAATATAGATCCCTTTCCTATTCATTCATTCATTCTCTGTCCCCCACCCTCTGTGTGTGTGTATGTGGGCATGTGTGTACATAGGTAGGTATGTAATTTCCTTGACTTTCTTTATGATTTTCTATGTGTGCCACCATAATCAGTAGAATACAATTTTGGTTCTTACTTTTTGGGTTTTGGTTGACTTTTACTCAAGCAGAAACATTATCAAGTGTTTTCATTTAATATTTATCCACTATATGGGTATAGCTTTAATACTTTTATTTTGTTTGTGCCATAGAATTGTATGCCTATAGCACAACTATCTTAGTAATTCTACAATTGTTGCACCTATGAGTTATTTCCAGTTTTTGGTTATCACAAAGTTTATCTTTGTAAATGTTTTCTTAGTGTTCATATGATGTAAATGTTCTTGTCTGCAAGGTCCAAAATGGTAACTGCTAGTCATATATAGACATATAACACTGATAATATAGTTAATATAACTGAATTTTTAGTTTGATTTTATTTAAATTTAAATTTAAATCACCATGTGTAGCTCTGGCTTTTGTATTAGACAGTACGTCTCTATGGACTATACCTAAGAGTGGAATTTCTGGGCGGTATATTATATTCACTTTCAAATTTTCTAGGTAATGCCACATAAATTTCTAAAAAAGTTTGTAAAAATTTCCACAATAATGTAGCAAATTTCCTATTAGTTAACATCTTTGCCAACATGTTGCAATCTTGGGCTTTTATATTTTTCTCAATCTGACCAGTATAAAATGGTGTTTCAGTAAGGTTTAGTTTGCAATTTTAAAATTACTAATGAAATGATATATTTTCAAATTGTTATTCACTTTCTTAACTGTGTATGTTTGTGTGTGTGCACATACTCATGTGTGTATATACAACACAGGTTGCATGCTAAGTATCTTTTTTTTAAAAAATCTTTGACTTTGGTTGTCTAACATTTTTTCCCCCATAATGGAGATGTTCTGATATATTCTAGATATTAATTTTCCTTCTTTCTTTCTTTCTCTTTCTTTCAAACATATGCTCCAATACCATTTTCTTCTTCTCTTTGAATTCTCTTTCCATTTTTATATGTGTATTTAATGAAGGAAAGTTAGTTTTAATGTAAGCAAGTGTATAAATCAGCATTTACTAAAAAGATAGAGGTTTGTATTGCATTTCTTCAGATCTCTAAAACCTATCAATTTGTATTGATTCTAGGTTCCCAGAAACCTAGTCAATGCCATCACAACCCAGCTTCATTTCTCATATAAACTGCCTTCCATTAATTGCATCCTCATTTATTTCTTGTGTTTTCCACTGTCGTTCAAACAATATCCTCATTTTCTGCAGGGTATGGTATGTTAAGCTAACTGAAGAAATGGGTAAAATTTAAAGCCCACAGAATGAAGTTTTTAACACACTCCAAATACTGTATGATTTCCATGCAACAGGGATTTACTAGAACTAAGAAATCTGAGAATTAACTAGTCTTGCCCACATTAATTTGTTAATATTATTAGTAGGTCTATTGCTTTTCTCTGTAACTCTATTTTCAAGTTAATATGATTTGTACTAGCTCCACTGACTATGTCTTCTGAGAGATGGGCCCCTCTAATCAAGAACATTTATTCAACCTAAAAAAGTCATGATCTCAGAACCCTTGAAATGTAATCATTATTTTTTCAAATTTTTATTTAAATTACAGTTAGTTAACATATAGTGTAATTTTGGTTTCAGGAGTAGAATTTAATAGTTTATTCACTTACATACAACACCCAGTGCTCAAAAAAACAAGTGTCCTCAATACCCATCACCCATTTAGCCCATCCCCCTCCCTCCAACAGCCCTCAGTTTGTTTTCTATAGTTAAGAGTTTCTTATGGCTTGTTTCCCTCTCTATTTTATTTTTCTTTCCATCCCCTATGTTCATCTATCTTGTTTCTTAAATTCCACTTATGAGTGACATCGTATGGTATTTGTCTTTCTCTGAGTTGTTTCGCTTAGCATAATACACTCTAGCAGCAAGATGTCATTTTTTTGATGGCTGAGTGAGATTTCATATTAATTTATTAATATATATATCTCATATCTTCTTTATATGTAATCATTTTTACATATCTTCTTCTTTATATCTTCTTTATATGTAATCGTTTTTAACCTATTAGATCATTGCTTAGTAAATAAGTTGTTTTTCTTTCTCTCACTCAGTAGAGAGTACACCCTTATCCCATTGATATTGGGCTTGGATATTTGTCTTGCTTTGACTAACACAATGTTAATACAGGTTTTCCAAATAAAGTCCTTGAATAGGTTTGTGATCCAGTTTTATGCCATGAGAAACATATATCCAAGGTAGCCACTTCATTCTAGGCTCAGGGCAAAACAAGTTGTAGTCTAGTGCAAGGCAATGGATCCACAATCTAAAGTAAAATCATCTAGTCAAAGCAATCCTATGTCAAGGGAACCACAATTAACCCAGAGAATGGATGATTGTATTGTAAGCCTCTGAGATCTGGAATAGCTTGCTAAACAATATTACTGTAGCAACAACTAATACTAATACTGATAACGCTGGTGAATTTTATGTGTCAACTTCACTGCACATGAGGAGCCCAGATCAGTTTTGAGTGATTCTGTGTTCATTTCTTAATATTAACATTTGAATTGGTAACAACAAAATAGAATACCCTCTCCAATTAGGTGGGCATTATAAAATCTTTTGAGAGCCCAAACAGAACAAAAGCAGAGGAAGGTATTTACTCATTTATGTTTTCCTTCCTGCTTACCTGCTCGAATGAGTATGTCTCAATTCATCTTTTTGTCTTTTGACTGGGATTTAAAACCTCAGGTTCCCTAATTCTTAGGGCTTTGGACTTGAACTGAATTATACCACTAGCTTTCCTGGGTCTCTGGCTTGCTTGGCACACTATGGGACTTCTGTCTCCAGAAATACATGAGCTAATTTGTCATAATAAATTTCTTTAAGTGTATATTAAGTATTATAAATATTTATATAAACATATTATAAATAAAATATTTTATTTTAATATAAACATTTATTATATGTATTTATATATGTACTATATAAAAATACTTACTAATTCTGTTTCTCTGGGGAACGCCTGTCCAAATATAGAACAGATGTTCTACACCTGATAGGTTCTATATCTGATAGGTCTGTGGCCTCTATTATCTCTATTGCTTTATCAGGTTCATTTTTTCTGCTCTCACACTTTGAGTACTGCCCTCTCCTCTCCCTTAGACCCACTTTAATCTATACATTTGTTAACTATACAGAACTCTTGAAGGTGAGGATATTTTTTCTTAATTATTTAGGAGAAAAGCACAAGCTTTGATAACACATTAAGTCAAAAATAGCTTAATAAATTTTCTATAACATAAAATAATGATATCAAAGCCAACACAAAGTGTCTATTAGTGAAAAAAATCCCAACATTTATACCTGACTTTGTAGCATATGTCTACACTGGGAAAACTTCCATCAGTTCAAATTTTAACTTAGTTTTGGAACTTGTTACACAATTGTCAGTTCACCTTGTGCTTTTTAAATGTGTGTTTCTATCAACAACTTCTATACTTACTGATCCTTGTTTGAGAAAGTCTACCTGGAATTCCCAGTCTTTCCTTCACAGTTCCACTCAAATTTGATATAAATACCAAATGTAACTATCTTAGTCGTGTAATAGAATTTCTTTGTTTTTCTATTGCTGACTTCCTATCTTAGCTCTAAGAAATAGTTTCTCAGAGTGCCTGGGTGGCTCAGTGGGTTAAGCCATTGCCTTCGGCTCAGGTCATGATCTCAGGGTTCTGGGATCAAGTTCCGCATCGGGCTCTCTGCTCAGCGGGGAGTCCGCTTCTTCCTCTCTCTCTCCCTGCCTGCCTCTCTGCCTGCTTGTGATTTCTCTCTGTCAAATAAATAAATAAAATCTTTAAAAAAAAGAAAGAAAAAGAAATTGTTTCTCAAAAACTTTTTGGAGAGGACCTCCCTCTGGGAAACAGTTTTGTTTACCCTCTGAGATCTTCCTTTTCCCCTCTGTTAGAGTTCTCTGAGCCCGAGTAATCCTCACTGATTTTGTCATGAATAAAATATCTTCCTCTTTCCTCGCTCCACATTTGAAAGCTGTTAGTTCCAGATATATTATTCTGGTGCCATTTCTATTTCCTTTCACATAAGACTGGTTTGGCCTTCCAGTTCTCCAAGTGGTTTTCTGCTTTTCTCCATCCTCTGATACTTCCTGGTTTTCTCACTGACATTTCAAAAGCTAAGATTAACTATCGCACTACAGTTTTCTGTTCATGAGAGTTTATAATGAATCATATTCTATAATAGAGTCTTTGGTATCAGAATATATTAGAAATAATATCTGTGTGATTTTTGGCAATTTATTTAGGATCTTATGCCTCCAGTATCTCATCTGTTAGATGGAAATAATAATAGTGTTCAGGTACATCATAGAGTTCTTCTGGGAAGTAAATGTGATAGTTTAAGTATATCACTTGGGATAGCCTTAGGACATTTGAAATATTTGTTAAAATGCTACTGCTAATATTATTATCCTTATTCAGGTGCTATGAGAAGTAAATGATATATTCTATGTAAAGCATTTAGCATAAAACCTGGCCAATGGTAAGCATTTAATGAATGTTATTCTTATCATCAAAATTAAAAATAATTTGCCTGTCATTTAAGGTCTGTAATCATTTCCAGATACTTCTGGCTCTCAAAGCTGAGATTCTTCGACGGGGGGCGGGGGGGGTCACCTTACTTAAAATAAGAGACACACATTCAAATATTACCCTTACCCTTTAGGGTAAGGGTACCTACTGGGGTACCCACTGAGTACCTGCTATCCCCTAATATGTTGTAGTTTGAGATAGAAATCATCCATGCTCTCTTCTTTTCTATTGAGATATAACTGACATACAACATTTTGTTAGTTTCAGGTGTATGACATAATTTAATATTTTTCTACATTATAAAATAATCATCACAATAAGTCTACTTAACATTCATCACTACACATTTTTTTCCCTTGGAAATCATGATCCCTTCTAACTAATAAAATATAAAGAGAAAAGAAAAAGATGAAATCCAATAACCCAAACTATTGGCTCTATTATCACACAGGAAAATTTTCAATAAACCCTAAGCCTACAGTGCTTCTTAATAAAACAGGTCAAAGACCACAGCATGTTACTCCATGCTTAAAGTAGACCATAAGGAGTGGGGTGAGGTCACTCTGTGTGGTTGATTCAGTACAATTAGCTACTATCCAGTGGCTTAGAGTATTGAACATTTGATTAATATCCGGTTTCTGGCAGAAGAGTTAATGTAATAGATCCCATGATCTTACAAGTCAGTGGTCCTATCTCCTGGTAAAAACATGTCCCAGTGAGCATCCTAGATTCTAATCATTCAGATTAGTATTACTACTACTTTCTGGAAGAGTGAGGGGTGGAAAGATTATGGTCATGTTCATTTCAAAACTCCCCTTGTTCAGAAAGAAGTAGACTACTTTCCTTTTATAACATAATAGGAAATAAGCATTGTTGAGAAGAATCTTCTCAACACTTACCAGATTATATTATAACCCTTTATTTCTGTAACATAGCTCATTATATGCTTTACTCTTGTCTTCTTAGTAATTACTAAAGTATCTGGCATATAGTAGAGAATCAATAATTGTTGAGGAATAAATATATATTTTGATGTTAATATAGTCACAGTTCACCAAAACCCACTGTGTGAATTAATCAGGTTTTATCTTTTCAATTACTTTTGTTCAAAAATCATTTTGCTTTTTAAAATCTGTGGTCATGAACAAAAGCCATCATGTTGCTCACTGAAATTCTTTTAACTTTTAATCTGCTTATAACTGAGAGAAGTGGTTTGTAACATCTTTTAAGGATACTGTGAATTCACATAACTAACACTAAAAAAAGACAAGATTTAGATGTTTCATAAAGTAATATATATATTCTTATGCTAACAAAGCCCTTTTAATTAGGTTGCATCAAACTATATTATTAAGAAATCTTGAAACAAAATGAAGAATGCTGAAAACATGGGGAGGAGTTTTATGTCTATAAAAATACATGCATGTACATACACAAAAACATACAATTGTACTTGACTTTTTACGTTCCATGTAAAGAAACTTCTTTGGACTCAAACTCTGAGAGTCAACATGCTCAGATAAGTCAGCTCTGTTCTCATTTTCTTTTAAGAAAGTTGACCTGTGTGGAATAGACAGCCTAGTCTGTTGTCCATTATTTTTTAATGGGTTAGAAAATCCATTTAGTGTATATCTGAGACATATATTTCAAGCCAACATGTATCACTAATAAAGTCGATATTCTTTTTTTTTTTTAAAGATTTTATTTACTTATTTGATAGACAGAGATCACAAGTAGGCAGAGAGGCAGGCAGAGAGAGAGAGAGGAGGAAGCAGACTCTCACTGAGCAGAGAGCCCGATGCGGGGCTCGATGCGGGGCTCGATGCGGGGCTCGATCCCAGGACCCTGAGATCATAACCTGCGCTGAAAGCAGGGGCTTAACCCTCTGAGCCACCCAGGCACCCCCTAAAGTTGATAGTCTTATCTTACCTCTGTTTTTGTATTTATCAGTTAATTCTAAAATTATGTGGAAAAAATTGACATTCCTTGAAAACTCCTGTATCTTGAACACATACGAATGTATACCTGTATTTGTACCTGTACATGTATATGTATATGCATGTGTATTATATTATATTTTGTGTATTGTGGTTATGTGATGTGAATATGTATGTGTGCACATGCACAAAAATATTTGAATTGATTTTATGACTTCTTAATCATTAACATATATTCTATACAAAATTATTCCAGTTCAGATATTAACTTACTGGATAATCAGCAAAAGAATTTTTTAACGTCTTTACATATCTCCAAAATAGAAATAATAATAATAATCTTAGAATTAAATTTAAAAAGTACATACCTGGCTGTAACAGAAAATTACAGTACACCATCAGGGAAGGGAAAAAAAAAATTACCTCAGCTTTCAAAAAGCTCTGTGTTGAGGGGCATCTGGGTGGCATACTTGGCTGAGCGTCAGACTCTTGGTTTCTTTGAAGGTCGTGATCTTGAAGTAGTGGAAATGAGTCTGTGTGGGGCTCAGTGAGGACTCTGCTTGGGATTGTCTCTTTCTCTCCCTCTGCCTCTCCCCTTCCTCTAAAATAAATAAATAAATCTATAAAAAAAAAACCTGTGTTGATCCCAGTAGAAAAATACGGAAGCTGGGGCGCCTGGGTGGCTCAGTGGGTTAAAGCCTCTGCTTTCGGCTCAGGTCATGATCTCAGGGTCCTGGGACCAAGCCCCGCATAGGGTTCTCTGCTCAGTGGAGAGCCTGCTTCCTCCTCTCTCTCTGTCTGCCTCTCTGCCTACTTGTGATCTCTGTCTGTCAAATAAATAAAATCTTTAAAAAGAAAAATACAGAAGCTTACAGGAGAAGGACATGGAACACTATAGGGAAACCAGATGCTAATATACTGTAAATGAAGTGACAATTTTAACTTCATGCATTGGTTTATGAACATGCAATGATGGCAAAGTAGCAGATCATATATTGGGTTACATGGAAAGATAAAAATATGGATTGTCCATGGGATCAATACCTATAGAAGAGAGAAGAAAGAAGCGGAATTTGTCTAGATGGGGAAATTGAACAACAGTGAGGTGCAATAACTGTGTCAGCCAACCCCTAGGTTGGCTCTATAGTTAGAATGTGCACCCCAGGAAGGCAGGGTGCCATTGGCTAAGGTGGCTGTCCTTAGGCACCTCTTGAAATAGCTTACAGCAGGGGGCTGTCCAACAAGAGTTATGCCCAGCATCTAGACAAGAGTTCTTCTAAATAGGGATCTTGATTTGCTGAACAATGTTCATAGAAAGGTGGATATAAGATGCCACATTAATAAAAATCTTAGGGAGTGGAATTTGTCTTGGTACAAACTAAAATATTCTTGGGAAGTCACAGGAAGAGTATAACTTTGTATATGACAACAATGACTATTTTTTTTAAAGACTTTTATTTATTTATTTGACAGACAGATCACAAGTAGGCAGAGAGGCAGGCAGAGAGAGAGAGGAGGAAGCAGGCTCCCCGCTGAGCAGAGAGCCCCATGTGGGGCTCGATCCCAGGACCCTGGGATCATGACCTGAGTCGAAGGCAGAGGCTTTAACCACTGAGCCACCCAGGTGCCCCAACAATGACTATTTTAAGTGAAAGTGTAAACTAGCCTAAAGGACCAAAACTAAACAATAAGTCTTATGTATCTATAATTCAATATAAAATATTTCAATATCAAGGGCATATGTCTATATATAAATATAAAGATAAAAATAATGATAAATACAGATACAGATTATTGCCATACTGGTCTGATATGGCATTTAAAAAAATCAAATTCTAAACTGTAAATATTAGAACTCCCTTTATATCCACTCAATATTAAAGGGCTCATAAATTAGCACAATGATTATTAGAAATGATCTTTCACTAGTAAAATAGCAGTGGTAAAACTATTCAGATAATGAATAAATATTAGTAGAAATTTCCATTCTGATAAGAAAAGTGAAAGAATCTAGTGTACTTAACAGTCCAGTTCGGAATGGAATACAAGCCTTCAAATCCTATCCCTTCTTTGTTAGAATAGATAATTTTTCAATCTGATTCTCTCCAAAGGATAAATAATCCTGAAAAAAGACTTACCAGGCAAGGAAGTTAGCTGATTGCCTAAAAGGCAGAAAATACAGGCTTTCCCAGGTTTTGCAGAAAAGGTTGCATTCATGTGTGTAGGTGTTCATGTGTTCATACATGATTTCTTGCTTCTAAGTGTGACAAAATTTGATCTAAGACTTTTTATTGTAACATCCCTTGTAGGGGTAAGTTTTTGAAGAGAAAATGTTGAGCTCAAACTTACTGGAAGCTACTAATGGTTATTCAAAAAGTCTCATAAATCTGAAAAGCAAATTAGTTTAGGCCAATTTATAGTGCAAACTAACAATTTGGAACTTTAACAGACTGAGTTAGAATACTAAAATGTAAAGGTTTTTTTGTTTTTTGTTTTCTTTTCTTTTCTTTTTTTTTTTTTTTGGTTAATATAAGAATTGATATTAGAGGGGTGCCTGGGTGGCTCAGTGGGTTAAGTGGGTTGAGCCTTCTGCTCAGGTCATGGTCTCAGGGTTCTGGGATCGAGCCCGGCATCCGGCTCTCTGCTCAGCGGGGAGCCTGCTTCCCCCTCCCTCTCTGCCTGCTGCTTTGTCTGCTTGTGTGCGTGCTCTCTCTCTCTCTCTGTCAAATACATAAATAAAATCTTTAAAAAAAATAATTGATATTAGAACTTCCATTATACACACTGCAGAAATCACAAACCTATGTATTGCCACCTTCCAATAAAGATTATAAGGGGCAATCACAGTAAAGTTAAGCCTCTTAAAAAAAAAAAAGGAAAAAAATTGGTTGGTAAAAAAATAAGTTAAACAATTTGAATTCACACTGTAGCTAAAGACTGATGCCATATTTTATAAAACATAAATGAAAGTGATCACATTCTTCTGCTGAATAAAAAGATCTAAGGAGAAGCAAACATCAAAATACTAATGAAGGACATATTTCAAGGATGAGATTACAGCTGTTTTTTAATTCTTGTCTTCATGCTTTTTACCTAGGAGTTTTATCTTAGATGATAAAGTATGACCTGTGTATTTTTAGAAGTTATTGAATTTAAATAAAATAATGTATTTAAATTCATTTTATTGACTAAACCATTATCATCTCTTGCTCTCTGTCACTGACTTCATTAATGTTCTTTTTTTTTAAGATTTTATTTATTTATTTGACAGAGGAGAAGGCAGAGAGATAGGAGGAAGCAGGCTCCCTGCTGAGCAGAGAGGCTGATGTGGGGCTCGATCCCAGGACCCTGAGATGAAGGCAGAGGCTTTAACCCCCTGACCTGAAGGCAGAGGCTTTAACCCACTGAGCCACCCAGGTGCCCCTTCATTAACATTCTTATAGACTTCTTCTAAAGATCTTTAATTGTTTTCTAAAAGCTGCATCCATTCATCCTCCAAGCCTCCAATCCACTCTAATTGATCATATTCTGTTCCTTCATATAAACCCCTTATCAGAGCTGATCAAGCCCTTTATTTCTTTACCCTCCCATATTTAATCCATATAAAACTGCAATTCTCTTTTTTTAAAGATTTTATTTACTTATTTCAGAAAGAGAGAAGCTGTGTAAGAGAGAGAGAGAAGTAGCAGGGAAGAGGGCCAGAGGGAGAAGCAAGCTCCTTACAGAGCTGGGAGCCCGACACAGGGCTAAATTTCAGATCCCTCGGATCATGTCCTGAACCAAAGGAAGATGCCTAACCAACTGAGCCACCCAGTCACCCCTAAAACTGTAATTCTTTAAAGCACTCCAGCCAGGCCTCTTCCATTGTTCAAAGTATATAAGAAACTGCACATCAAATCATGGGAAATTTGAGAATATTTACTCCTGTGGCTTTCACTATTATTATCATCTCTGAAAAAGGAAATTGGAAAGTTGCTGAATCCTTTATTCCAGAAAAAGTGAGACTATTTTTTAAAACTACGTGGTTAGTCTTTATTTTTTTACAGAAGAGTACAGTGTCAAAGAAATTATATTATTTATTCATGTAGTGCTGGCAAAATGCAGATTTTCCATTCAAAGTATTTATTGCTAATACTAAAATATACATTTCATCTGGCACCCCAAATACAAGACATTACAAGATAGTAAATCTAGAGGTTAACAACATAAAATTGTTTAATTATTTCAGGGCCAAACTATAAAATATTAATTAACAAAACAAATTTGAAAGTCATGTCCATTTTTGCAGACTTTTTTTTTTTTAAAGATTTTATTTATTTATTTGACAGAGAGAAATCACAAGCAGGCAGAGAGGCAGGCAGAGAGAGAGGAAGGGAAGCAGGCTCCCTGCTGAGCAGAGAGCCTGATGCGGGACTTGATCCCAGCACCCTGAGATCATGACCCGAGCCGAAGGCAGCGGCTTAACCCACTGAGCCACCCAGGCGCCCTAGACTTTCTTCTCTTAAAGATTTTATTTATTTATTTGACAGAGAGGGAGAAAGATACAGACACAGAGAGAGCACAAGTGGGGTACCAGCAAATGGAAAGGGAGAAGCAGATTCTCTGCTCAGGGCTCAATCCCAGGACCCTAAGATCATGACCTGAGCTGAAGGCAGATACTTAACTGACCGAGTCACCCAGGCACCCCATTTTGTAGCCTGTCAATAACATTTTTGGCTAATGGATTTATTTCATTTCAGAGGGCATGTCCTGTTCCTGCTTTGTACCTGTTTATCATGACAGCTAGTATAATGTTTTTCAATAAAGGATCAGGTAAATATTGAAAAATTGAGTAAATAAGAAAAATGAATGAATAAATGAGTGGATGGATATTCAAACTATGTAGGGTTTCCTATATTCAGGTTTATTTTTGATGTCTAGAACTCGTTTAGGTGTTACTCTGGCATCGAATTTCACGGTATTTCTAAAACTACATTACAGAATTTTAATTACATTTATATTTGGTCTAAGAAAATGAAAATTAAATGAGTAAGCAGGATTACTTTTTCATCTTTCTTCCTATGTCATAAACACAGCTGTTATTGTATTTAATTATATATCTGCTCAGCATTCCTTATTCAATGGTCTGAACACTGAATGTGTGTGGTTCCAATGCGTGCTGTATTTCTCATGATATCCCCCTTTGATTAGAATCCCTAAGGGCAATTATGAAAGAAAAAATCTTATCTGAGGCAAAATAACAAGTGAAATGTATTTCCAAATGGGAAAAAATAACTGAAAAAATAATGATTCATAGAACATATAGAATGCATTTCAAGTTGTGTTAATATGTTCACTTTGATTGATTACTATATTTCCTTGCTATAGAAAATCCTACTTGCTAACCAGTTGATGTGAATTGAAAGATAAATAGAAAGGCACCAATTGAATGATGTTTTGTACTATTATCAGAAAATTAGTTATTTTTTATTTAGAAAAGCTCACCCACACAAATTTTGGTTAAATATGTTTATCACTGCCAGCAATATTTGGAACAAAATACTTGAATCTATAAGTATCCTATGTAGACACCATCAGTTAATTTATAAAAATCATGGGATAATTTTAATGTCTAATAAAAATACAAGCAACTTTTATTCCTTCCATTTCTAGAATGGAATATTTTTATATGGAATATTTTACAGTTTTTCTGTATTTCAAGAATATCTGAAATACTGTATGATGGTAAGAAGAAATTATATTATAAATACATAGTAATCTACATTTTACCAATATGCCTAATTTTCACTATTTATGCAGACAATTGTTTTATTTCTATTGTTAGTGTGCAAATCACCTCGAAGTTACAGACCCTACAAATCATAGCTACCTGACTGTATTAATAAATCCAGAGTGTTTAGCTACATTATTATTAACGTGTCCCTAATACTTCTTGAGTTATGATTAGGTGTTATTCATTTTAACATCATTTAGAAGTGAAATGCATTATTTTAGAAAGTAAAATAGTAGAACACTGAGGTGAAGAAATCATTCCACATACCTTACCAAATCATGGTTATATGTAATTTCATTTTGTTTTACTTTTTACTATCCTTAGCTTTGGACTTTAAATGGCTATGTTCACTATGGAAGAATGCTTCAAATTGTGGTTGATTATAATAGTTGACTATCTGCACTATCTACAGTAATGTTTCTCTAGCAGAGCACAGTAAACATTACATTCCTCTTGTTACACATATCACCATGGCCTGTGCTATAATTGACATATATAGTCTCTGAAGTGAGTTACACAGAGCACCTAGCCCTCAGATAGTCCACAGCATTTAGCCTAATGTTCTTAATATATTGGAGCTCAGAAAACATTAATTGAATGCATGATTGACAATATGAAATAATTGAAACTGGTTTTGCCATATTTTCGTTGATTTGTTGTTTTTATTTATTTATTCATGTACTTGCTTCTGCAGATAGAGAAAAACAATACTACAAACTCTAAAAGGAAACTTTTTCTCCTTTTTGTCACTAATTTAATCCTTCAGTCCTTCTGGAGGATTTATGCGTTGGAACACATCAAGTCATCACTTCTTCAGAATATTGTGTGAATTTGTATTTTAAACTCTATATTTATTCCTCAGAAGACATACTATTAATTACATAAAAGATTCTATAACCTCCTTGAGTACTATTGATGCACCAAATCTTTTAAGGCAGAGGAAAGATCACACTGAGAGATACAGAAGCTTCAGGCTAATAAGGATTAGTTCTGGCAGAGACTCTTTTTTTTTGTTGTTGTTCTATTTCTCTAAACTACTCTCAAATTCAAGCAGTGGAAAAGTACAAAGGACAGTAACATTCAGTTTAAGGAGTAATGGCCAATCTACCGAGAAAGCAATGTTTTGAGTCTAAACCAGTGAAACTGGATTACATGCAGAAATGTAAACTAAGGAGAAACTGACCATAAACTGAGGCTGTTCTCGCGAATCAGATAGATACACAAGCCGCAATTTTCTACCTTGTAATCTCTGTTACTAAGGGTAATTTATTTAAATTCCCTGAAATGCAATTTCTTCTGTAAAATGGGATAAATAGTAGTAGTTGCTTCTTAGGGGTTGTTGTTTGCTTTTATTTTCTTTATGGGATTGCATTAAGTGATGCATTATAACCTAGAATTCATTACTGAAATAGCATTTATTTCATAAAATCATTAGTATTGCAGTAAGTCTCTTTGTAGGCCGAATTTTAAATCAAGTACAAACATAAACCTTGTGAACATTAGTTGAAGATTTCCGTCATCAGGCAGGGAAGGTTGAATCTATGCCATTGTGGAAGAAAATATGGGAAGTGAAATGAAAACTCAAATGGGAATCAAAAAAATCAGCTGTGGTCCTAGATCTGATTCTAACTAACTCTGTGACCTTGAGCTAATGACTGAATGTTTCTGGACCTTGTGTTTCTCCAGCTGAAAATGGGAAGATTGGTCTAGATGACTTCTGATGACATAAATACTGTCCAAATAGTAGGCTTCATAAACACTGTTCTTAGAACATTTTCCCATGATGTCACTTTATACAATGGCACGATTGTGCTAGCTCCATGAATCCAAGAGGGGTGTCCATGACGTGTTAGCCTGTGAGTAGGTGAGAACACAAGCAGAATGCTAAGTCTCCTGCAAACTTGTCAGAGCATCCGTATGTCTGAATTCCCTGTGCCATTTCGCATTGGTAAGGTTCATTCTGCTCTTTGTTTTCACATTCTTTTTCTTTCTCCTATCAAAAGAGCTATTTTTCTCCACCAAGAAGAAGAGATGAAGCTCCATAATATTCCCCTAAATGGCTTTCCTTTCTCCAGCAGAAACAGTCTTGAGATTTCAGCAAGAATACCACATTCTAGGAGATGTATGGAATGGATGGATATAAACTTCTATACTGTTTCTATAAACAGAAATATCTGGTAGAGAGAAACAATTGTTTGCCCTTTTCTTTGTTAAAAAAAAAATTAAAAACTGTGTTCTCTAACTTCTCAGAGAGCTTCAAAGCTGTTTCCAAAAACAGAAAGAATGAGCAACATAAGATAGGTGCTCTACAAGCAATTTAGGATGAAAAGAAAGGGATATAAATTGCTAAATAAAATTTTGTGTACCTATGTACATTTCTGGTTTTTTTTTAAAGTATATATATGTTCATACTGTGTTAGTTTGACTCTGATATGAAGCAAAAGGAACAGGTTTAGCTTACTCTTACTGGTATAGGTCTTTTATTATAAACTGTGCAGTAAAGAAAAAATGCACAAAAATTCTTCAACAAATAAAATGAAAGCATCAAGATTAAGTGAGAAATTTATGATACTGTGTCAGGTCTAATGGCACCAAAATAACTCACAACTTACCTCATGTCTTTTGGCTGCTGTAGTATCTACTCCATCTGTTTCTCATGTTCCTACCCTTTTTTTTTTTTTAAACTTACCTTCCATAAATGTGAGAAAACTTCTCCTTATTTTTGGTTTCTACTGTGAAACAGTTTGTTCTGAGTACTTCACGTATATGATCTGGGTTTTGCTTCACTCCACTGCCTGCAAAAATTCTTTGTATGTCTTATGTTAATCAAACCCCAAAAGAGAGATTTGTTTGGGTCAGTTAACAGAGATTCTAAACCAGCCTTTCTCATAAAACCACTGGCCTTCCTCATATTTAATGTAACTTTTAGTCAGTCAACAGTCTATGGCACATCAGGTCGGAGGAAATCCTTCTGGACATCAAACCTAAGGCACAGCTTCCTACATACAAAGAAGTGCAGCTGAGCATGTGACTTAAATGGGAGCCGTAGGTACAACAAGGATGCAGAGGACTTTCCATCATATGGCACTCACTTAGAATCTATTTTTTGATAAGTACTAATAATTACTTTTAAAATACATAAGTGAACATACATACAGCACACATACAAATGGATATACTACGGGCATTTATTTACATATTTGATGTAATGACAATTATTGATGACATGTTTTTGTATTTCATCCATTGAAAATACTGTGCATTTTATTAGTAAACACAGATAATTGGGCAGATAGAATGAACAAGGGATAAGATAGTAGTGTTCTTACTTTGAAAATTTCCAATGTTATTTAATTTTCTTTACTCACATACACTTAATTATCTTCACCAGATAATTCTTGGAAAGCTGAACTTGGGGTACATTTTTTTTCCTGAGGGTGTAACTTTAATTTCATTTATTTACTAACTTATTTCAAAAGTCATTACCACATTGATCAGTCACTGGGGTGAAATTTTGTGGTGCTTTATGTGCCAAAGGATAATATATTGCTTTTTAAATTAAAGTTTCCATTTCTACGAGTACCTAAAAATACACTATCGAGGGCAAAATGAATTCTTTGCAATTCTGTATTAAGTGTTGTCTGTCTTACTCAACTTCATAAAAAGAATATGCCTCTTCTTTCTACCAGCATCATCACATTTTCTTAAAACAAGATTAATCACCACAACTTGTATGATTGAACAAATCAACAATGATATTAATCTAACTTTTCAAGAATACTGCTTAAACTACTGAATCAACCAAAATTTATTTAGGTTATCTATTTAAAATGTCCCAGCCATTAGTTAGGAAATAGCTTACTAGTCCTGACTTTGGTGTCTCTTCTCTGGTTCCCATGATAGCAGCTGTAGAAATGTTATTTATTCTGTTTGCTTTATTTGTATATACTTAGAAGCACAAAAGTTCACTATCTTTGCTGTTACTTCTGTCAACCAAATGTTAAGGCAGCTGTAATACACTAATAATGGCTTGTATTTGAAGCATAACCATTGAACTCAGTGTTGATGTTACTTATGCAAAGTCAATTTTTAAAAATATATTTATTTCCATGATTAAGTCCTATGTGAATGATGTATTTAGTTAAAGTGATTAATATATGAAATTGGTAAGCATCTGAATTCATGGAATTTGGGCTTAATCTTGGTTTCACTGCTTGGTAAGAAGTGTGCCTTTGGGCTAATGGCTTAACATGTTAGTCCCCTTATTTCCTCATAAATTAAGGTAGATAATAATAATATTCACTATAATAATGTATGCAACATGTTTTATGTAATTCTTGAGAGTACCTTAATTAATATGAGCTCTTACAACGTCAGGGAGCTCAGACAAGAGGACTGACTCTTATTTTTCATGCCCATTTCCCAGGCCACATCCCTGGTGGCCTTTTTCTCTGGCCCACAGTTGCCAAGTGTCCTTCTTTACTGTTCCGATATAGGTAGAAAGCATACAAGCTTAAAAAGTTAGAATAATCATACATGGGTCTCCTTGAAATAGAATGAAGAGGCAATCAAATATGTATTTTTAAAAGATTTTATTTATTTGACAGAGAGAGACCCAGAGAGAGAGGGAACACAAGCTGTAAGAGTGGAAGAGGGAGAAGCAGGCTTCCTGCTAAAAAGGGAGCCCAATGTGGGGCTCAATCCCAGGACCCAGGATCATTACCTGCGCTGAAGCCAGATGCTTAACGACTGAACCACCAGGCACCCCCAATATGTTTTTTTTTTTTTAAACAAAAGTTTTAGTGTTCAGTGCAGACTCTCTTCCAGGCCATTTCTATACTAGAGGAAGAAGCTTAGGCATTCAGTTACACAGAGGAGTTCAAAAAGTGCCTTGAGGATGGCTTTACAGCTTGTTAGTTTTCTAATATGAGTGGCCAATTGAGGAAAGTGCAAATTAATATGGCAGCTGTAATACACTAATAAATGCAATAATATGTTGCATTTAAGTTTAATATGGGTCATATGGTCACAGAGTGCAATGATAGGATGCAGCAGTTTGCTCAAACCAGCTTGTGTAGCTTGCAATATCCAATCTGTAAATATTCAGAAAATGTGTGAGCCAGTTTTTAGACATAGTTATGTTAAAAAATGAAAATATGCATTGCAGTTCTATAAATTATATTTTAAGTGTTTTAAATACTTAAAAGCCATCACATCCCAATTATTTTACTACATTTTTCTCTTACTTGGGCTCTTATATTTACATCTCTTACATTTCTGTAACTGTGTTACTGCCCATCTTTTCTCAACATTGTGGTAGGCCACATTTCACTGGAAGCTTAAAATTGGCTATAATAGGAATAGATACACCAAGGAAATCTACAAACACTGCAGATCAGGACTTGTTTTTGTTTTTTAATTGTGTAGACTTAAAAAATTAGGACTGTTAATAATGTATAAAAAAACTGAGTATTGTGTCTTTGACCATTAACATTATGAATCCATTCCTTCTACAATAACGGGTCAATACAGAATCCTATAAAACTTAGCTTCAAGCCTTCATCTGCATGTAACTCTGAAATGTGATTCCTGTCCCATGGCTACCTATAAGAATTGTTCAAGATTCTATTGCAAAATCATCCCAATTCAACTTGTCCTGTTAATACCTGCTTCTCTCACTCTTTTAGAGATGTTGTTCCCAAGGGTATTTCCAAATAAACATACTATATGCAGATGTCTAACGATCTGCTTCCTGAGAAACTCAAACTGAGACAGTTGTTGTCTGGAGTGATTTGAGGAAGCAAATTATAAAATGGGATTTTGCAGCAGGCTGACAATGAGGACAGTGTCCTTGATGGTGTATGGAATATGGATAGCTCCAGGTGTGTGGTCATGGTGCAGATGTTGAAACTGCAACTGGGAATGAAGTAAGGTGACATATCAGTGTAAGTGTATGAATTGTCAGCTGTAGTATCTCAGGACATTGAGAGGTACAAGAGAATTAGTAATTGTAAGGATTATGTAATAATGTGGCGGCTGTTGGTAGATTCATTCAAGATAATGAAAGGTTGAAGCTAAATAATCACCAGTTTATGGCAAAATGCAAAAAACAGAGGGACTAACTGGTAGCATATAAAGAGGTAAGCCTCTCCTTCAGCAAGAGGGTGAACAAAAATGAGAAGCAGTCCTAGGATTTAGTTAAAAGGATAGCAGAGTGTCAAAGCAGTTTAAATTCTCAAATCCAACAAATCTGTTAATGCCAAGATTAATGCTTTATAGGACAAAGTGGAAACTGTCAGAGTCGGAATAGGGGCGTGAGGACTGATGCACTGAAAAATCATGAATCTATAGATTCCCTGGAAATACTGTGCATCTACCAAAGTGGCCAACTACTCTCTATTAGTAAAACCCCCTGCCCATCCCCAGTTAAAGACAATACAAAGTTTCTATTTTAAAATAAAGCATATACTACTCCACTTCCAGCTGCCTTCCTGGCCACCAGGGAAGGATCTGAGATCAAGACACTACAGAATCTGAAAAAAGTGCTCTGTCTGTTCAAAGAAGAAAGGGACTGGGACTATTCGCTGAAGAAGCTGCAGGAGGTAGCCAAAATATTCTGGCAAGAGCTTTAGGGGATCATGTATCAGATTGGATCTTGAGGATGGTGGGAAACAGTACAAAACTGGAGAAGTTCTTTATATGGCAGCACTCTCTTACAACACAGGATTTAACACTCCAACAAGGATTCTGGGAGATATGCTAACATCCTGCTAGGATGACTTTCGGAAGCTTGGAAAAACAGTATTACGCAGTAAAACCGATAAGCCAGAAATGCATGGCAGATGGTAGAATAAAGGATCATAAGACTCAGATAAGTAGGGTTATTAGAATAAATATATTAACAAAACCCCTCCACCTACTCTTTCTGATAGGAAGACACAGAAGATATCCTGTTCACTGAAGCAAAGAGGATGCAGTGTTGAAGAGTTAGCCTGTCTTATATCTTTATTACCCATTTTGAAATTGTTCCATAGTTCCTGGATACTCTTTTTTATTTTTATTTTTCTCTCCTTGTATTTTGGTTTGGGGCGTTTCTATTGATCTATCTTTTGGCTCATTAATGCTTTCTTTTTCTATGTGCAGTCTACTAACAGACATATCAAAAGCATTTTTCCTTTCTCTTAAAGGTTTTTTTTTTTAATTTTTATCATTCCCTTTTGAAATTTTACTTACACTCTCTCTTTACTTATATTACCAGTCTGTTCTTGTATGTTGTCTACTTTTTTCCTTTAGAGCCCTTAGCATAGGTCATAATTATACGTCTGATAATTCCCAAATCTATCATATGTTAAATCCAATTCTGATGCTTACTTTGCTTCTTCAGATTAATTTTCTTCCTTGCTTTTTAGTATTACTTGCAATGTTTTTGTTGAAAACCCTCATGATGTATCTGATGGTGGGAATGGAGGACTAAAGGAAAAATCTGCTTCTGCCTTTCTCCCCTACTCTTAATACTGCTGTACTACACTTCTGATATTGGATGTGCAGGTTTTCCCAACCAAAGAAATTCTGCAACACCACAGGGATGTCCTGCAATTTATCTTAACTAATTCTGACATTATCTGGAGTAGTGCCAGTCCCATAGGACTTCCCCCTTCCAACCCCACCCTGCAGATGCCAGTTGCAAATACAGGTTGTTACCTGTGTTTCTGACTGACCTGAGTTTCCTACAACCCCATCTTTGGGTCTGATTAATTTGTATAGTGGGTCACAGAACTCAGGAAAAAATTTATTTACTGGATCACTGGTGTGTTACAAAAGATCTTAGAGGATTAAAAAAAATAGTAGCCATATGAAGAGATGCATAAAACAAGTTATGGGTTAAGGAACACACAACTTCCATGGTCTTTTCAGGCATGCCACCCTTTCCTCATTTCCACACATTCACCAATCTAGAAGCTCTCTGAACCTCTCCTTTTGCAATTTTATGGAGGCTTCACTGCTAAGCATCCTCGATTAATTCATTGGTCATCGGTGATTAATTCAACCTCCAACCATTCTCCCCTCCTCTGAGGTCAGGGAGTGGGACTACAAATTCCAACTCTCCAGTTTTTTGTTTGTTTGTTTTTTTAAAGATTTTTATTTATTTATTTATTTGACCGATAGATCACAAGTAGGCAGAGAGGCAGGCAGAGAGAGAGAGGAGGAGGAGGCAGGCTCCCTGCTGAGCAGAGAGCCCGATGTGAGGCTCGATTTCAGGACCCTGGGATCATGACTTGAGCCGAAGGCAGAGGCTTTAACCACTGAGCCACCCAGGCATCCTCTTGCTATCCAGTTTTGTTTGCTTCTCCTGGCAACAAGCCCCCATCCTTAGGGACTTTCCAAAAGTCATTCCATTAGCATAAACTCAGGTGTGGTGGAAAGGAACTTGTAGGAATAACAAGAGAGCTATTTCATCTTTATGGCTCTGGAGCTATTTGAGGAAGAGATGACTGTGTGTGTATATGTGTATATATAAACACACACACAGAAGATCCTCCCATTGTTTTTATCACTTGGGAAACTCCAAGCGTTTTAGGAGCTCTGTGCCAGAAATGGAAGCAATGACCAAATACAGATATTTCTTATTAAAATTGCAGTATCACTGGAGGTAAATAGATATTTAATGTGAGGTTTTATATTAATAGGAATAGGCGTTGAATTGTGTTTACTGTTTGCTGTAGCTGTAGGTGACAGAAATTTCAATCTCCTCTAGTGTCCAGACTAAGCTGACTTCTTGCTTCGGTATATCCTACTCCACCGAGAGATTTTTGCATCTTTCCACTATTCATGTTGTAATTCACAGCTATTTTACCAGAGCCCCATCATTTCATTGTTAAGGCTTGAAGAAATTAAAGCCTTCTTTAATCTTGTGATGAAATGTGGGTATTTTAGTTAGTGAGTCTGAGTCCCTGAGATGTGAACTGCACAATGGTCTTAGCTTTCTTTCTCCCCTTTATTCCATTAGGTAAGATAGAAAGGCCAGAGAGGGCTGGAGTATGAGAAATACCCTTCTCTCAGGTAGGATTTAATCTCCAGTAACATTTTTCCTGGAGAGTTGGCCTTTGTTATGGAAAAGGTTCTGACTTTATTTCACAACTCTTACTCTATCCTTCCCCTGGGAGAGCCAAGAGCTGTTCTTTCTTGGCTCTTCACTGTGAGAACTTGCTGGGGTTTCTGGACATTAACCCCACCAAAGTGTGGGAAGCCCTTTAAGACTTGAGCCCCAGATGTTTCTTACTCTCGTATTAGTCCCCACTCTGCCTTCAGCAATTCATCTAGATTACCATTTAATTATCCCAACCAGTTAATGCTCAACAGCTTTTTCTGGTAAACAGATCTTATCTTTGACTGGATTAACTTCTCCCTATAGATTTTAAAGGGCATTTTTGCCCTGTGACCTTTTCTCTGAAGGGTTAAAGAGCCATTGATTTTGAATTTGTTCATGCATTTATTTATCATAAATATGAGACTGATGATTACTAAACGTTTTACACATTGGAGATGAAATTAGGAGTCATTTCATACCTTTTTAATAATCAATGCTCTGGGGACATCTGGGTGGCACAGTTGGTTAAGTGACCCACTCTTGATTTCAGCTCATTTCATGATCTCAGGGTAGTGAGATCAAGCCCCACACCAGGCTCCTCACTCAGTGGAAAGTCTGCTTGAGACGATCTCTCTCTCTCTCCCTCTCCCATGCTCCACCCCAGCTTTCTTTCTCTCTCTTTCTCTCATATAAATAAATAAATCTTTGAAAAATAATGCTCTAGTCAAGAGCTGAAGTGATGTTGATAAGTTTTTCCTTTTTCTTTAATTGTGCTCATCTTCTCTGCACCGATCATTGTCCCATTATGTAACATTCCTATACACCACTTAGGCATAAATTTTCAGGCATGGTGTTCTTCTAGACCAGATTTCTCAAATGAAAGATGCTAAGTACTACCTTTCCCCACACAAGCTGGTTACAGGTATATGTTCTAGGTTTGATCAATAAGATGTTCCTATTAGATATTATAAATCCTATAAATATTATTCATTTCCTGGATGAAATACCTAGGAACAGTAGAGAAATTGCATGGCCATTGTAGAAGGCTCCTGTTTGAAGTGAAATGAAAGGTAATTAATGATGTCTGTGCTACAGACAGAGGTCTTACCAGTTACTCATATCTGACCTCCTCTTTGTTTTACCAAACTCACTTTCTCTAAGTTCTTGACCATTTTTCAAGCCTGTGAATTTTCAATCTATCCTGTATCTAGATATAAATATATCTATAAATATATACATATTTATAAATATATATCTAAAATATATTTATAAATAAAAATATATATATATAAATATATCTATAAATATAAATTCATTGTCTTCTTAAGCAAACCAGGGTCAGTTTTTCTTACACACAACCATGAGAATTGACTGACATAATAAACCTGTATTCAGAACATTAAAATTATTTATTCATATTTGTCTATTGAAAACATAAAACCCATGACAATAAAATTTTCATTATGACATCAAAGTTGTTTTTCTAAACCTTTTACTTTTCTGATAGGAATAATATAATTACAATACCTAAAATCTAGTATTTACTGAGCACTTTATAATGGAAGTTTATTTACAATTTAGGTAATTCATTATTAACAATATCTGTAGTAAGAAAGGTTTTTACTACTAAAAATAAGTACTATAGTGGAAGTTATAACTAGAATTAGTTATTAAAATATTCACAAACATAATAACTCCATCAGGAAAATATGATCTTCTAAAATATAGTAAATTGATACTCATTTCAAGACAAAGCTATTCCTCGTAAGGTTAATTTCATATATACAACCTAGGAACACAAAGATTGATTCTTCTATATTATACAAATGTAAAATACCTAAATGACAGTTTCAGAGAAAGCAGAAATTAATTAAGAAAGAAAACAACTTGAATAAAGATCCTTTCACTTCAGTTAAAATATATTTATTCTACTAAACTTTTGCATTATTTTTACTATTTTTTCCCTCAATCTGAGTAATGGGATATATTAAACACTTGGTGATGTTTAGCATAAAAATAAGGAAATGAAAATCATGAAGTAATGTCAAAGGGCAATGTTTTTTAAAATAAAATATCCACAAGCACTATTTTACAAATCACAATTTATTAATTATTAGGTTTTACATTCAGCTTAAAGTTGCCTGTGAGCTGAATTAATTCACAGTAACTGAGATTACTTGAAAAGCTCTAGGGAGACAGTGAGAAACTAACTAGGGCTATGGGAAAAAAAAGGCATTTTGTTATAGGTATTTTGTTGAACTGAAATATTCAAATGTGTGCTAAGTGATGAATGAATTCTTCTGTTTCTTAAGGCACTCTTTACTATGCCAACCCACTTGGATTTTAATTGCAAACATACCCACACATACACGTGATACAATCGTATGCTACATTTATATATGTATATATCCAGGTATTCAGTTATAAAAGTATAATTCCTTATAGGAGTATTCCTATTTAAAAGTATAATTCTTTATAGGGGTACCTAGGTGGCTCATTCAGTTAAGCATCTGACTCTGGATTTCAGCTCAGTTCATGATCTCAGGGTCCTGAGATATAACCCTACATTGTGCTCCTCACTCAGCAGGGAGTCTACTAGAGATTTTCTCTCTCCCTCTCCCTCTGCCCCTTTCCCCACTCCCTCCATCTCTTTCTCTCATAAATAAATAAATAAACAAACAAATAAATAAAATATATTTTTAGAAGTATAATTCTTTATATACTTTGATCCCAATGAGATTATCAAACAAAATTAGAAATGGTGATTGGGAAACACACATTCAATAAATGTGAGATATCATATTATATGTCATAATTCTTAATTAAAAAGGAGTAAGATTTAAAATCAAATGGAAATTAAAATAAAGTTATACAAAAAGCAATAGTGCAACAGGATGGGCGGTCATTTTGGAGATCTCTAAAATTCACAGACATGTTAAGCACTTCTGCAAAGTTAGTTGAGCTGGATTCAATGTTAAGAAATCCTCTTTAGAACATGTAAGTCTTCACACAATCTTGATATTCGTGTTCTGATACAGGTAGGTCTTAAGCTGTTATTGGTGATGGTGGTGATGGTATGTTAATGAGTTGGGAAACTTGACAGAGAAAATTATTGTAAAAATGATTACTTTCTTTTGCATCTCCAAATTCATAACATGTGAAAGATCATAAATGTTATATACAATTTTGTATATATTTTGTTAATCATCAAACCATAATCTTCAATCAAAGTGGTTTATTCAAAAGAAAATAATTAGGTTTCTGGGTTTTTAAATTTAAGCCAATGCCATACCTAATTTAATATTTAATTTCATTTAATTTGCCTTGTTTTCCAACCCATCAACATATCTTCTCAGTTACTTTTTACTCTACACACATTCCAATTTGCAGTCCTTAGCCTCATGTCTCACAGACAATGCAGCAGCATCCAGTATGTCTTAGAGTACTACTCAAGTACTCTTGTGCTCACCTGAGCCATTCAACTACTCTGAATTTTAGTAAAATCTCCCTCAAGTGATTTTCTTTCTCTCATTTTCCAGCTTCTATAATAGTTCCATATAGTGCATGCACATTAATTTTCTCAAACCTGCAGTGCTCTTGTTAGGCCTTTCCAATGGCTTCCATGGCCAAGAGAAAAATGTCTTTCACAATTTTACATCCACCTATCCTCATTCCAAAATGAAATCCAAAAGTTTTACTTATAATACCAAAACCCAGTTGTTATTTTCTTTTTCTTTTGTGTCTTTTGCTGTTCCTCATTCCTAGGATAAGCACCCCTCTCCCCAAATAGAGTTTAGAAACACAGAAATTTAGCTTGGGGTGATCTAATGATATTTTTCTGTGTCTACTTGAAATCTTTGGTATATATTGCCTTGTCTGAGAATTCTATTTTTTTTTTAATATTTTATTTATTTATTTGACAGAGATCACAAGTGGCAGAGAGAGAAGGGGAAGCAGGCTCCTTGCTGAGCAGAGAGTCTGATGTGGGGGCTCTATCCCAGAACCTGAGATCATGACCTGAGTGGAAGGCAGAAGCTTTAACCCACTGAGCCACCCAGGTGCCCCTTGTCTGGGAATTCTTGATCTGCTCACCTTCTGTTGAGATCCCTCAAGGTCTCTGTAAGTTATCTTTTTGTGGATCCATACCTAGCAAAAGTAATAAAATCTTTTCTTACAGTACCTTCCAATTATATATTTCATGAGTGATTATCGAATAAATAAAGGAACAAAGAAGAAGCAACAGAAAAATTTTAATAAGTTAGTAAGGAAAACAAATCAATACTGCAAGTTGAATTAAACTTTTTTTTTCCTTTTTCTGTGTTCCATTACCATCAATCCCTTGTATTGTTAAATGGGGCCATCTTTGATTTGTTTTTAGAGCCAGATTTTCTTTTAACCCTCAAAAGTTAAGGCATCTGTCTCCACTTCCCATATACTCAGTCTTTGTACTAAGACAATCATTCTGTGATAGAAACTGTGGGCCTCACATGGCAAACTTCCCTAAAAGTTGGAACTTCGTGGAACTTCGAAAATACAATGCATTATTGACCTGATTGTCTAACACCCAACAGATTACTTTTTCTAGGGCTTAGTTTCCATATTATCTTTTGATGTTCCTGTGGAAGAGGTGAGTATTTGCAACACCAGCAGCCTAATTAGGAATACTCTTGTCACTAGGGGATATCTCAGACCTTCTTCAAGCTCAATCATCATGTCCTGAAATATACAGGGTGGGGTAATGCATCTTATAAATGCCAATTTATTTAGGTTCTAATCACACATACTTCATCAGCTGACAAAAGAAAAACCTCAGTAGGTACACCACTTCAAAATCTGGGACAACTTACATGTAATTTCTGGAATCAGCAGGGACACACAGCTGGAGAAAAATAAAAAGCTTGCTGTAATTGAAAATTGCCTTGAAGCTTGTTTGTGATTAAAATGAAGTTCAGTTCCTTGAAATCTTGTTTAGCAATTAAATCTGTTTTACTTAGGCATTGAAATATTGTCTATTGTTCTAGAATGATCAAACTGGTACAGACATGTCTTAGCATTCAATGTTACATGAAAATGTGAATTTAAAAAAAAAAAGTTGCCAAATTGATCACCACAAGAAGCAGGCTATCTTTCAGAGAAATTAGTGGAATAATCAGCTCAGTTAAATTATCTGTCTAACTTGAAAATTCAGAATTAAATGGGATCATTATATTAGAAAGAAATTTAATAATGACAAAGCTAAGTATCATACCTAGATATGAACTACTTCAAGGTCAAATGTTCTACACATACACTTCTTTTGTTCAAGCTTTTCTAGTTCACTAATTTCCCTTGTGGGTCTGTTATGCTAGTATATGCAAATAAATTTGTGGTTAATAACATCTATTATCTTCAACTAGGCTCCAAATTTCATTGTTTCCCAACAGCTGCTTCAAATAAATAAAAAAAGAAGGTAACATTTATAAAGGGAAGGAAATACTTCCTGCTCTTCTAAAAGGACTTCATTCTCAGCAACTAAATAACAAAATGAAATTTATTTGATTCACTTTGCAGCTCTAGGAAGCTGCAATCATCCTCCAAGTTCTTGGGAATATGTTTTTTGACAGCTTTGTTTTTTAGTTAATATTTTCACTGTTGAAAGTCTTATGTACATTTTCCTCCACTTTAATCTGTTTTCCCATAGAGAATGTAATAAATTCTCCTGCAAATATTTGCATGTCTGTGTATCTCTCTTGGTATGCTGTTTACATTAAGGCTCTCATATAAGTTAGATGAGTTCACCTCTGTAGCTATGGCTTCATTATTAACACAGCTTGCATGGCATAGTTCAAAATCTTCCAAAGAGAAATTTCATATAATCACTGTTATTCTAAGTCCACATCACTGAATGAACATTGTTAATGTACTTCAGAAAGAAATAGAAGAGTTAATTTAGATTAGGTCTTTTAATAGGTGGATACGTCTGAGTTGTGCTTCACAAAAACTTTTTGAATCATTCTCCCTCTCCCTCAAAGGAAGGTTTCTGTCTGATGTTTGATTCTTCTTGATACACTTGATTGTAAATCACAAGCGGGCTTGCCTTGGCTTCTAAACCACAACTGTCTGCCTATGCTTGTTGGGATGCTCACCTCAAAACTAGTTTTAATCTTTTTGTAAAGGAAAATATGAATATATAAACATGAAGATACCTAGGAAATGAATATTTCACTATGGTTCCTAAACTTGAAAAGAATTACATGAATTGAGAGAGACAAAGCAGAATCTCGGATTTCAAAATGTTTGCTTTATGTCTGTTTCCTCTTTTCGATGCAAAATAAATTAATATGTTTGTATCCACTCCTTCTCAGGCTAACACAATAGCAGTTGCATTAATATTAGAAAGAACTGGATGTTGTGGTTCTCAAACATTTTGTTTTTGTACCCCTTGAAATAATTCTGGGAAAATATCTAGCCATAGCACATTTTAAATGGAAATCTAAATTTTTATCATAAGCGCAGATATTGACAAAAAGCATTATATTTTATGTGCTTTAAATATATTTTCATCAAATCTTAGAACTACAAATTTAGCTGATTCTTTTTATAGACAATGACCACTATAACCTAATTAGAAAAATCAACTCTTAAGGTCAATCAGCCAAAAAACGTCAGAAAAGAAAAAGTCTGATTTGATTTTTTTTTTATTTCTGAAGAACCTATTAATACATGCTCCCATGACAACCATCTCACATCTTTTGAATGAATTTATATAATAGAACATTAGATAGGTTTGATGGGGAAATTTGCTGAGTTTATTTTTGAGCTGAAATAATGTACTGTCCCCTAAAATACGTCTTGTTTGCTCTTACTAGACCCTCAATCATATGCAAGATATTCTCAAATTGTGCTTTTTTTTCAATCAGTCCTCAAGGTTTTGCCATCACTAGAATGGCTCTGTAATGGGATTCAAGATGGAAAATTTGCCTTAAAGTTGTGAAATGAAAGCAGACAGATGATTGTAAAAAGAAATATTGCAACAGAGAGCCAAGAGACCCCAGGTTTTTTTGAGGTAGAAAGTTGGATATCTGAAAAATAATTTCCTAAAAATTATATATGCTTGTGTATCTTCTAGAGAGACTTTAAGTATTCACAGGAGTATATATACCCCAGTTTGACTTTGAAGATTTGCTTGGGACAGCATGTAATCAGACTCCTCTACTTTCAGGTAAGAAACTAACACTGAGTATCAATGAATTACCTGCAGCAAAAATGGTGTGTCCCTTTACAGTCTGCAAAATTAGTTCTTGTATTGTTTTTTTCTTCTTGAAATTCTCCTCATCTGACTTTATCATATGCATGTTATTTGTCTTCTATAAACCACTGTTTCCTTTTTCAAAAATCCAGTGGGCCACTACCATCACAGAGTTAGAAACTGGCAGGACTTGTAGGTTTTCAAATCTAGGTTTTGAAATTTTGCCATGTATCATTCATGATGGAAAAGAATGTCTGGGAACATGTGATCTTCAGGGACGTTAGGATATATTCAAAGTATATGGTTCCTCTCTAGGTCACTCTGTCTAGACTAACACTGAACAAATTGTCTACTTTGGGTATATTTTATATAACTATTTAAGTTTCTTTTAAGTGAAGGATTAGGTGTTTTTCCTTCTGATTGTCTCATCAAATTGCTTAGTATAGTGGTTTGTAAATAATAAATATTTAATAAATATTGAATGACTTGTTTTAGTAACCTTGATTTTAAAGTTATAGGCTGAAAGATAATTGTCAGCTGGGAAATCTGGCTCCAAGCTACTCAATTAAAATGATGATCATAATCCATGTAAACAAAGCATACGGTCAAAATTAAATAGGAGGTGGATACCACAAAGCAAAAACGAATTATGTTGGCATGCATTTTTCTCGTTTATATATTTTTTTATTTGAAATTAAGTAGGGAATCGTGGGAACTCCAACCAGTTGCATAAAGATGAACAAATTCTTTAAATCATCTCTTCTAAATTTCAACAACCATAAAATTTTTAAAAATTGACCTGGCTGACAAACAAAATTATTTCTCTTTGTATGATTTTCTATGGTATTTTCTACTATGGAAACATGGTCTATTAGTCTATCCCAGGTAAAGAAAGAAATAAAGCATTGCAACAAAACATGATAAGTATTTTTAGAAGTGAATAACTAAGGGCCACAATAAAAACAACCTGGCTTTTTTTTTTTTTTTTTTGAAGTCAATACCATCTGTGCCGTTCTCTCTATATCTCTATTATTACCCACAGATTTCCAGAGCACTTATACCATCTTCTAAGATTAAAAGACTTATAATTTACTTTATCAGTCATGACTTTCTGTTCAGTGGCTAAGTTTATCAGTACCAAAGACTATTATCTTGATCTGTGTTACAGTTGGTTCTTTGACAAACTAACATGTATAAGGCCTTAAGTACTCTCGGATTTGTTTTCATCCTGAGATTTCAATTATAAATTGTATCCTATTTGCTTTGCATTTTACACATTTTAATTTATGTAATCCTCATAAGACTCCAGTGAGTTTGTTATAGATTGAATTGTGTGTACTCATAAAGATATGTTAAAATCCTTATCCCCAATACCTTAAAAATAATTTTATTTGAAAACAGGGTCTTTACAGAGTCCACCAAGATAAAATAAGGACATTAGGGTGGTCCATAACCCAGTGTGTACGGTACCCTTATAAAAAGGAGAAATTTGGATACAGAGACATGCACAGAGGAAAGACAATATGAAGAGACACAGGGGGAACATGGCCATCTATAAACCAGAAAGTGCCTGAGGCTACTAGAATCTATGGGAAAGGCATGGTGCCTTCAAAGGGACCGTGGTCTTGCCAACATCATGATCTCAGACTTCTGAACTCCAAAACTATATGCAAAATATGTCCGTTGTTCTAAACCATTCAATTTTTGGTACTACTTTGTTATGGCCACCCTAGTAAGCAAATAAAAGGTAGTTTATATACTAAAGAATTAATCTTGTCCAAGGAAAGGTCTGTCCTTTTCCTTCAACTCCTAGAAGGTGATCTCTAAACTCCTGGAATATCCTATCTGATATAAAATATCTTTCCTTATTCAGGGGCCTTGGCTCATGACAGATAATTTATGCCAATAGTGTGATTTATCTGGGGACCTGTGGGCCCCATAATATCAACTCAACCTCTGGAAGGCCTAGAAACTAAAAGTCAGCTTATGTGAGCAGTCAACCATGTCTATGTTAAACTGAGTCCTAGTAAAAACTCTGGATATCAAGACTCAGATGGGCTTCCCTGAGGGTATTGCCAATACTCTAAGCATATTGTCACACATCAGGTCTGGAAGGAGTTAGTGCTATCTGTGATTCTACTGAGAATAACAGGAGGCTTCATACTTGGGACTTCTCCAGACTCTGCCATATGTGCCTTCTACTAGTTGATGTAAATCTGTATCCTTTTGCTGGGAAAATAAATAAATAAATAAATAAATAAATAAAATAAAAATAAATGTGAGTATAACAGTTTCTAGTGAGTTCTGTTTATCTTACTAGTAAGCTTTTGAGCCAGGAGGTGGTCTTGGGAACCCCCAAACTTACAGTAGTTTTAGAAGTGAGGCTGGTCTTAGACATTTCCTAAAATCTATGGGTAGGTGTGTTGAGCTTTCTGTAATTTTTAGTGAAGGAAAATTCCAGGGGCACTTGAGTGGCTCAGTTGGTAAGCATCTGCCTTCAGCTCAGGTTATGATTGCAGAGTTCTAGGATCAAGCCCTGCTTGGGAATCCCTGTTTATCAGGGAGTCTCCTTTTGCTTCTTTCTCTGCTTCTCCCTCCATTTCTCCCCTGACTCATGCTCTGTTCCTTTCTCTCCTTCACTCTCAAACATGTAAATAAAATCTTAAAAAATTTAAAAAAAAAAAGGTAAAGGAAAATTTCAGAGGATTCTCTCATTGGTCTAAATCAGGAAAGAGCTGAATATAGCCTACAGGTCAAATAAGACCTTTTGATTATTTTTGTTAATACAATTTTATTGATAAATTCCACACCCATTCACTTACATATTGACTATGGCTGTTTTTGTACTACAGTAACAAGAGAGGTAATGAAGAAAACTTTTTATTTTCAAAGCTTAAAATATACAATATCTGACCCCTTATATATAAAAGCTTGCCAATCCCTGTACTAAACCATGGTATTCTGTTTGTCTGTGTTCAGATCAATGAAAGACTTGGCTGCCATATTGGTACGGAAATTTAGGACAGCATCTTTTAGTACCACAGCCAATTTTCTTATGTCGCTATAATTTGTAGTGCTAACTGTCCTTATATTTACTTGTTAATCCGACATGCTTTGGTTCACAAAAAGTACTTAATAAATATTACATTGATTTCAAAAAAGTCTTATTAGGCTTATTTTTTATCTACAAAATTAAGATCAAAATTATTTCTATGTCATACAAGGCTTTCCATGATTTGGACCCAGACTTCCTTTCCAGTTTCATCTACAACACTTTCAGTCATAGAGCCTCTGATTCCATCACATTGAACACGGCATGAACTTTCAAGGCTCATCGTTCAAGGTTGAGATGAAATGCCTTACTTCTTGAATTTTTTACATCTCTTCTAGTGTAAATAATTCACCATTTCCTTCAAACTTTTACTACTTTTATATGTCAACAAAACCTATCACAATATTTTTCAGTAATATTACAGATGCTTAACATGCATGACAAGTGAATGAATAACACTCAAGGAAGATTTCCTGAAAGATATACATGTAACCACTCATCTAAGTCTCATATCTTGTGACTTCAAAATTTAATGGAAGATTAAAATTTATTTCTTTCAGCCCTGTTTCCCAGTCATTAATATTACCTCACTTGTAATAAAAACACACTACGATTGCCATGACCATGAATATTTTTTTGTACATCACAAGACTTATCAGACTATTTGAAAATATTGTAGTTGCTCAAAATTCATGATGAATAACTGAATATTTGTCATGATCACCTTAGTGTACTTATAGCTTTCCCTCTTTTGATTGTGATGAAGCCATGCACTACTATCCTTTCTCCCAATGCATCAAATTTCATTTGCTCTTTATTTCATTCAGATTGATGTCACCATAAAATTCCAGATGCTATTCCACTTTTCCCTGTGTTGTAGTATACCTAGCTGAAAGGGAGAGGTTTTTTTATTTTCATTTTTATTTTTTAATGACCAACTGGTCTTCTTTAACTAGAAGAAGGTGATGAAATTGTATGCAATGGATAGATCATGTGTACTTTGTATTTGAAACAGCTGGGACTTAAAACTGTTTGGCATTTTTATTTATTTATTTTTATACCAAGTACTAATCCTTAATGCAACCAAGAAAAATTTTTCACTAGCCTAAAGAAGCTCACAGCTTTTCCTCCTCACCCTACCATGTATACATATGTGCTCACAGGACTGATTGACTAACCATTGAGAAATTTTAGGTCAAATAATTTAATCTCCTCATCTTATTATTATTCTTAGCTATTAATATGTTAAAGTATGCAAGTATAGGAATAAATAATATTTGTATTAGGTATATGAATAAAGTTACTGTGATAATTTTACACATTAGTTATCCAAGTAAGTTTCCTTGTGGGGAGGTAAAAAAAAAAAAAAAAAAAAAAAAGACAAACCCATGTATGTTCTCTATATTCAGCAAGTTTTCTTGAGGAGACAAGTCCAGGAAAATTTTACATTGAATTCCAGTAATTTAAATAGTCTGATAATAGTATGATACAATGGTTGGAAATAGTAGAGTATACATGCTGGACCCTGCTTTAAAAATCCTGTTAGACATGATTTCAATACAAGATGGTATCTCATTATTTACCATGACATGAAAAGACAACTGAAGAAATTCATACAAATATAAAATTTCTCCTATATTATTTATAAAATAGGAATAGGTTTAAGAAACAAATCAGTATTTTATGAGAAGGTTGGTTTAGCCAAGTAACTACAATTCTCTGCTGTGTTTTTTTCCTATGAAAGTCTGATAAGGGGATGTAACACCACCTATTACAAGTCTATCTAAAGTCATTTTAAGGTTATACTCCTCCAATGTTTCACTAGGTAATGGATTTTAGTGAATGTGTTTATTTAATAAAATTTATTACACATACATTTATTCCTGTGCATTAGTCTCTCTTACTTAAAAGATTATAGGAGTGCCTGGGTGGCTCAGTCATTAAACGTCTGCCTTCAGCTTGGGCTTTGATCCCAGTACCCTGGGATTTCTCTCATTCTCTTTCTTTCTCAAATAAATAAATAAAATCTTTTAAAAAAGGAAATAAAATATAAAGTTTGTGTCATAATGTCTGATGTCTGAAAGTAGTAATCATTATTGGAGTGCATAAAGGGAAATAAAAGTAATAAGAAATTTAAGTCACTTTTTAGAATTATCTGTTTTCATAGAGTACCATATTTAAATGTATACCCAGCCATTAAGTGACATATTTACTTTCCTTTTCTCCAAAAAGAGTGCGGTTTTAAAGTATATAAATTGACTTATTAAGAAACCTTAAAAATATGTTAAAATATATATCAAAATATATACCGATAATATGATAATATGGGGTGCCTGGGTGACTTAGTGGGTTAAGCCTCTGCCTTCAGCTCAGGTCATGATCTCAGGGTCCTGAGACTGAGCCCTGCATCAGGCTCTCTACTCAGCAGGGAGGCTGCTTCTCCCTCTCTCTCTGCCTGCCTCTCTGCCTACTTGTGATCCCTCTCTCTCTGTCAAGTAAATAAATAAAATCCTAAATATATATATATACATGTATAAATGCATATATATATTTATATACTTATATATTTATATATAAACATATAAACATATTTATATTTATTTATTTATATATTTATGTACACATTTATATATATATAAATGTGTATATATTTATATACTTATATATAAATATATAAACATATTTATATATTTATTTATATATTTATATACACATTTATATATGTATATATACTATATATAAATGTGTATATATTTATATACACATTTATATCTATGCATATATATATATTTTTAAGATTTTATTTATTTACTTGACAGAGAGGGATCACAAGTAGGCAGAGAGGCAGGCATATATGTGTATATATATATATATATATATATATATATATGCAGGTATATATATGTATACACACACATATATATATACCAAAAATATATACCAAAGAAAGGGGAAGCCACTTAAAGTACCACTTTATAATACAAACAACAGTAAATTTTCAATGACTATATTTTATGTATCTCATTATGCATACATATACACATGCTGACACACACAAATTGATTCTAATGGAGTGATATTATACATGGTTTTCCTTTCTTCTTTTTCCTTCACATATCCAATGATCATAATGACCTTAAGCAGTAAACCATATACATTGCATTCCTCCATTCCTTCAGTGTATCCAGTAGCATTTATAACACTCACAAAATTATATAAAATACCTATGAAAATATAAATATGGAATTGAAGAATTGCTATTGCTCGTATAAGGAAAATTGGATAATCTTTCTTGTTTTATTCTAAACTTTATGTTTTGCAATTGCCCCAATCAATGTAGTTTATGGCTGACTGCCTTTTGTATTGTAATATATCAACAGAGGATTCAATATATCAACAGAGGATTCAATAATTTTTGTATTTGCAGACTTCCACTTCCCTCCTTTTTCTTTAATGTCTTAGATTGTGGTATTATTTGGAATTCAGTAATAAAGAAGATACAATTGTCTATCTGGAACATATGTGTATATGTATACATATATATTATGTATGTTGTGTATATGTCACATATATATAACATATGTACACATATATACATAACAAAATAATATTGGTTTTTATATTTCAAAATACATTCTATATTGATTTAAAACTTTAAGTGCAAAATTTTATTTAAATATATATATATCTATATATATATCTATATATATATATATATAAAGGGGGATTTATAAAAGAGAAAAAATCCTAGAAATATCATTGAACAGAAATATAGAGACAATCTACGGAAAGAAAGACTTCAAAGGTAACACGATGTCAATAAAAGCATATCTCTCAATAATCTCTCTCAATGTGAATGGCCTAAATGTGCCCATAAAATGGCACAGGGTTGCAGACTGGATAAAATGACAGGACCCATCCATATGTTGTCTACAAGAGACCCATTTTGAACCTAAGGATACATCCAGCCTGAAAGGGAAGGGATGGAGAAGCATCTTTCATGCCAATGGGCCTCAAAAAAAGGCCGGGGTAGCAATTCTCATATCAGATAAATTAGATTTTAAACTAAAGACTGTAGTCAGAGATATAGAAGGACACTACATAATTCTTAAAGGGACTATCCACCAAGATGATCTAACAATTTTAAGTATCTATACCCCCAATATGGGAGCAGCCAACTACATAAGAAAATTATTAATCAAGATAAAGAGTCATATTGATATGAATACATTAATAGTAGGAGATCTTAACATGGCTCTCTCAGTAATAGATCATCAGTGCAGAAAATCAATAGAGAAACAAGAGCATTGAATGACACATTTATCTATGACAGATGGACCTCATAGATAAATATATATATAGATAAAATAGATTATTGTGGAGACTTTTAAAAAAATTTAAAAGACTCTGAAACTAGGTAAAGACCAACATAAACCATTATATATTACTACATTAAAAAATAACATTTTTATATAAAAATATCATCTCTATTGGTATATTAAAATTTGTTATTCATGTGACTAATGTTGGTAAGGTGTATATGTACATGGGTTTGTGTGTGCGTGTTGTGCTGAACGGGTAATGTAGAACTATAAATGTTTATGTTAATAAATAAGAAAAATCTGAAATCAACAACCTGACATTGTAACTTAAAGAACTAGAAATAAAGGAACAAACTAAACCCAAACCCAGCAGACAGAAGGAAATAATAAAGTTTAGAGCAGAAATAAATCAAATAAATAATAGAAAACAACAAAGAAAATGAAAACTGAAAATTGGATTTTCAAAAATAATAACAAAGTTAACACACCTTTACATAGATGGATGAAAAAAAAAAGAGAGAGAGATGCCTCAAATTACTAAAATCAGAAATAAAAGTGGAGATATAACTATTGATCTCATAGAAATAAAAAGATTATAAAAGGATATTATAAGCAAACAAATAGAATAACCTAGATCAAATGGACAAATGGACAAATTCGTAGAAATACGACCCAACTAGCACTGAATCATGAATAAATAGAAAATCTAAATAAACCTATAACGGGTGAACTAATTTAATCCGTTGTCAGAAATCTGACAATGAAAATCCCTGGACCTGATGGCTTCACTAGGAATTCTACACAACATTTAAGGAAGACCTAAAATCAATCCTTCTCAAACTTTCCCAAAGAATTAAAGAATGAACTCTTCCATTCTATGAGGCTAGAAAATCTTAATAACAAAGTCAGAAAGTGAAACTACTAGGAAAAAAAAAGAACAACAACAACAACCCACAGACCAATAATTTTTATGAATGTTCGATGGAATATACTTAACAAAGTACTAAGGTGTTGAATTCAGCAACCTATTAAAAGGAATATCCACCATGACAAAATGGAATTTATCCCCAGGATGTAAGTATGGTTCAATATATGCAAGTCAATAAATGTGATAGATCACTTTAGCAAAAAGAAAGATAAAAATTATGATCATCTTGATACACTCAGAAAAGTATTGGACAAAATACACCATCCTTTCATGATAAAAACCTTCAATAGATTGGGTATAGAGGGAACATACCTTAACATAACAAAGACCATGTGTATATACACACACACACACACACACAAATTCAGAGACAGAAGGAAATCCTGCCATGTGCAACCAGATGTACCTTAAAGATGCTACATGAAAGTAGTCAAAGAAAAATACTGTATGATATAATTTATATGTGTAATCTAAAAATTGTTAAACTCATAAAATCAGAGCGTACAATAGTACAAGGGCTGGTGATGGAAAAATGGCAGAGTTGTTGCTTAAGGGGTGTCACTCTCGCCAGCAAGAACGACCAGGAGACCTCAGCGAAGCAAGCTTTATTTCTGCGTAGCTGTTGGGATCTCTCTCTACCCCGCCCGTGCATGTCTATATATACCAAGGTTGCACAACCAATCACTCGCAGCCACATAGATACAAAATCCTAAGTTCCACCTACTGGCTTGCATCCAGCCGGCATCTTAATGGCGTGTTTACTTTCGGGCACCAAAAAAGTCGTGCAGCGCCCGGGGCCACCCCCCCGCGGGCCCAGCTGGAGCAGCTCCGCACCGTCGCCACCCAACATCGGCGGCGGCTTGAGGCAGCGGCGGCCGAGGCAATGAGCCCAGAAGCATCACCACGCATGTACTACAAGCCGCTGGGGCACCGACATCTCCCCCTTTTCTTTTATATTAGGCATGCAAGGCAGGAGATCGTGCCTGTCTTAGGTTGTCAGCTGCCATGAACATGCTTACCCATCATCGGATAATTCCCCCTGGTTGGACAACTCCTGGCTTAGGTTGCTATGTGCATGCAGCCAAACTTACCCGTCATTGACTACCGATCTAGCGCTGCCAGCCAGATTTGGGGAAATGTACCAGCTTCCAGTGCCATGCAAGCTTGTACTAGCGCCAACTGTTGCCTACATTGTTGTTTATGTAATGATGCAAAACGGCGGAACATAAGGATTTACAACAGATACCCAATCCCGTAATGGAGCTATGTCAATCTTATCTGCTTAACTCTTTCGACAGATTAGCAGCAATAGAAAGGTCATTATAGGCCACGGAGGTTATGCAAAGTCCAGAAAGTGATTGGATGCATCCGGTCGTCAATAGTTTCTGGAGAATGTCCACTTGTTACAGATATGGTGAGAGCTACAGCCACTGCAGTTGCTGCAGCTGTGGAGGCTGCTACAGCCACAATAATGGCTGCAGTGATCCCAAAGTCTCTTTTATGTCTTGAGAGCAATACAGGTGAATTGTTAGGATTTACAGAAACGGGCATGGGAATGAAAGTAGGTATACAGGAGGGAGGATGGCGGACTCATTCGTCAGTGGCATGGGGAACGGCCAGGCTTTCACTATTGCCCATTGGTGCATCTGTTGAAGGGATGCTGGTGTCGCTAGGATCGCTATCAGGCCGAGAGCATCAGGACGGGGCGGGCCATGTTGATCGATTCTTCTAATCAGTCGCTCCGGGACCCAGATAGGCACTTGGGCATCCTGTGGAAAAAGACAAACAGAACCTCGGTGCCATCTTAGGACCGGGTCAGGGCCTCTCCATTGGCCCGTGAGTATATCCTTCCACTTTGCCTGGGCTAGAGTGCGTTCGGTAACTGCCGCATGCCTGTCCGCTGCAGATGTACCATTATGGTTCAAGAACAAAAAATTTAAAATGTAAAGGGTGAGAGATGTAAGATCACGGGGTGACTTGTAGTCATCCCCTATTCCCCCTTTTCTTATTTTTTGTAAGCATCGTTTGAAGGTGCCATTGGCACGTTCAATTATTCCTTGACCTTGTGGATTGTAAGGTATACCTGTAGTATGGACTATACCAAATTGACTTAGGAATTGATGGATAGATTTTGATGTATATGCAGGTCCATTATCTGTCTTTATTTGTTTTGGGATACCCCAATCTGCGAAGCATCGTAGGCAGTGTGTGATGACTTGTAATGAATTCTCCCCTGTGAGGGGAGTAGCCATTACGATACCCGTATAAGTGTCCACTGATATATGTATGTACTTTTGTTGCCCGAATTCAGGTACATGTGTGACATCCATTTGCCATAGATGATTAGCTTGAAGGTCTTTGGGATTTACCCCTAAGGAAGGCTGAGGGAGTAATGTGGCACAATTCCCACAGGTCCTTACTATATCTCGTGCCTGTTCTTTGGTGATATGGAATCTATATCTTAAGGTATTAGAATTCACATGCCATTTGCTTTGGAACAGCTTCGCCTGTTCTAAGGTAGGGCAAATAAGTTGGAAACGACTATTGTGGTCTGCTAGAGCATTGCCCTCGGATAATGGTCCTGGTAGGCTCACATGCGCTCTGATGTGATCTATAAAAAATGGTGCAGTGCGCAGTTGCACAACCTCTTGTAGTTGCCTTAAGATCCATGGAATAGGTGAATCACTTAAGGAGAGGATGGCTGTTTCAATATTTTTTGTTGCATTTACCACGTATTGACTATCAGAAATAATATTTAGGGGAGTGTCTGAAAATCTTTGGAGCACTAGGAGCACTACTAGTAGCTCTACTTGTTGAGCCGACCTGGCAGGAACTATTGAAGTGTTATATGGTGGCGGCCATTCTGCAGGTGGCGCTATAGGCCTACATTCAGGGGTAGGAATTCTTGACCTTCTGACAGAGGGCGCTATGGAGTCAGATTTTTTCCCGGCTTCTTTGTATGTCTTTCCCTTTAAAGGTTCGTTAGGGACTTCCTCTTTTAATTTTAAGTGTGTCATGGCTTCCCCAAGCTCATCTTCAGAGGAGCTCTCCTCTGAATTTTCTCCCCCTCTGCTAGATCCTGCCTTAGAGGCTTCTCTGACCTGCTCCTCGATAACATTTTTAACCGTTTTATGGTTAGAGTCTAGCGGAGTGCCGTTAGCCTTAAGCACCTCCGTCAGTAATCCTCCCATCTTAGTAAACTTTGGTCCCATTATTTCTTGTCCTATGCCTAGAAACCCTTTTACTTCTCGTCCTATACTTAGGAACTTTCTCACTTCTCGTCCTATACTTAGGAACTTTCTTATCTGAAATTTTGTGCACACTTACCGGATCGTTGCGTTCACTGAGAACTCCTCGGTGTAGGTTTCGGGTTTCCCGGGTTTGGGCACCACTTGTCGCTCTCGCCAGCAAGAACGACCAGGAGACCTCAGCGAAGCAAGCTTTATTTCTGCGTAGCTGTTGGGATCTCTCTCTACCCCGCCCGTGCATGTCTATATATACCAAGGTTGCACAACCAATCACTCGCAGCCACATAGATACAAAATCCTAAGTTCCACCTACTGGCTTGCATCCAGCCGGCATCTTAATGGCGTGTTTACTTTCGGGCACCGAAAAAGTCGTGCGGCGCCCGGGGCCACCCCCCCGCGGGCCCAGCTGGAGCAGCTCCGCACCCGTCGCCACCGGACATCGGCGGCGGCTTGAGGCAGCGGCGGCCGAGGCAATGAGTGGGCACGGCAGAGCCCAGAAGCATCACAGCGCATGTGCTACAAGCCGCTCAAGTACCGACAAAGGGGCAAACCTGGAACTAATGTAAATAAGTCCTGGATATTTAATGCACATTATAGTGATTACAGACAACACTGTATTATAAATATGAAATGTGTTAAGAGACTGGATCTTAATTCTTCCCACCACAAAAAAGCAACACTAATTGTTTGATGTGAAGGAAGCGTTAGCTAAGTTTATAAGTGTAATTGTATAGCAATATATGGGATGTATAAATTAACTTGCTGTATACCTTAAATTTACAAAATGTTATATGTCGTATATACTTCCATTTAAAATACTGAATCAGAAAAAAATTTCATCAAACTGATCATTTAAAATGTGTGTATTTGTTACATGTAAATTATCCCTCAATGATATTGATAAAAATTGTTGGATTGGGGGAGAAATAGTCAAAAGGAAAAAAAAATAAAGTTAAATGAAATTAATGTGAGTCCATGAGAACTGTCTTTGATGACGTCGAGCATAACTTGGTCTTCTCTTCTTTCTGTCTTAAATTATATAGACTTTTCATTTCTTTTTCTTTTTTTTTTTTTCACTTAGCATGTTTTCAAGTTTTATTTATTTTACAGCATGTATCAGTACCTCATTTCTTTTTTTTTTTAATTTTTTTTATAAACATATATTTTTATCCCCAGGGGTACAGGTCTGTGAATCAGCAGGTTTACACACTTCACAGCACTCACCAAAGCACATACCCTCCCCAATGTCCATAATCCCACCCCCTTCTCCTAAACCCCCTCCCCCCAGCAACCCTCAGTTTGTTTTGTGAGATTAAGAGTCACTTATGGTTTGTCTCCTTCCCAATCCCATCTTGTTTCATTGATTCTTCTCCTACCTACTTAAGCCCCCATGTTGCATCACCACTTCCTCATATCAGGGAGATCATATGATAGTTGTCTTTCTCTGTTTGACTTATTTCGCTAAGCATGATACGCTCTAGTTCCATCCATGTTGTTGCAAATGGCAAGATTTCATTTCTTTTGATGGCTGCATAGTATTCCATTGTGTATATACCACCCTGAACGCGCCCGATCTCGTCTGATCTCGGATGCTAAGCAGGGTCGGGCCTGGTTAGTACTTGGATGGGAGACTTCTCATTTCTTTTAAATTTCTTCCTCCACACATCTAATATTCTCATATTTTAAATTTATGGCTGTGTAAGAAAGGGTTATATAAGAAAGCCAGACTGGAACAGCCTGATGTTTATCTCTAGAGATGCACTGGAAGAAATGTACTGCCCTCTGAGCAAAATAAGAATCACATGTGATTCAGGGGTTCCTGGGTGGCTCACTTGTTGTCTCTGCCTTTGACTCAGGTCATGATCCCAGGGTCCTGGGATCCAGCCCTGCCTCAGGCTCCCTGCTCAGTTGGGAGACTGCTTTTCCCTCTCCGACTCCCCCTGCTTGTGTTCCCTCTCTGTTTCTCTCTCTCTCAAATAAATAAATAAAATATTTTTTAAAAAAAGAAGAATCACATGTGATTCATAATATACTATTTGAAGTTCGTTGACAGCTTGTTCTGCATTGTTGGAGGATGTTCAATTTGATGGTTTTCACGACTTGACTTATGTAATGAGCTGTGCATTAAATACTCTGCTGTAAGTACCTGCCTACGCTTCCCTGAAATCACAGTATCTGGCTGAAATCTTGCCAGTTCTGTGAAGTCTTGTGAGATTGGAATCCTGGAGGAAAGGCAGTATGGTGCCTAAAAGAGTTAGAACCTCCATGATTTCTTGTAGGTGTTCATGTTGCACCATGTTCTTTACCTTTATTAGATGCTAATTAGTTAACTCTGTGGAGCCTTGTGAAGTCTATTTTCCCACTCTTTATAATTGGTGCAATGATTCTTAAGTCATTGTCCTAAACTTAAGTAACATAATTTATTATTTTTTTTTATTATGGTTACAACTGAAGTTAAGCCTCTAAATGTTGAAGTGCCTTCTTAGAAACTACTACTTTCAGTTTTTCCAACATGTCTTTCCTCCTCACTCCCCACTCCAGATATTTATCAAGAATAAAAGCAATCTTAAAAAGGAAATATCTCCATAATGGATGTTTTTTTCACTTGTACAAGCCAGGAGGAAATTATTTAAAAAAAGAACTATGGGTAAAATGATATGATTTGGGGTTGACCTGTGATGTTCTAAATATCAGTCTAGCTTCAGAGTGATACATTTGGAAGGACAAGCAGATAGTTTTGTGATCATTCAATTATATTTAATTTTATTCTTTTATTGATAAATGAGTAGCATTCTTTTCAGCTGAGAGTTCAGAGGCCTAATTTATACTAAGCAAAAAGGTAAGGTTTTATCAGTATAGAAAACCAAATAGCAGAGAAGACATTCAGAGATTTGACCTCAGGGAATATTTGAAGCAAATACTCAAGGAAGTCAATATTATCTTTAGCTCTTATCTCTTGCCTCTCTAAAAATCCATTTTATTGTCATTCCAGTTTATTTCTGTGGCACATGCTATATAGACTCATTCTTCCCATCTTTACCATCAGAACTAAACACCTCCTGCTCCTCTGAAAAAATCTAAGAGATACACTTTGATTGACTATCCTCAGATCAAGAAATTGCTGCACATGGAAGCAGATACTAGAATCTTCTGACATTAGCATCTCGAGGTTGGAATGAGCAAAGAGTAACTCCCCAATGAGAAGCTATCAAAGACATAATATTTTCATGGGCAGACTTCGATGAACAAGGCAGACATCCCTTCATGTCAACTACTTTTGTACTCTACTTTGAAAAAACAAAAACACTCGTGCATATACAGAATCATATAGTCATGTATGCATGTTTTTTTACTGAAATTTTAACTGAAGTATTTCGTTTAAGTGAAAAGGTACCGCTACTTTATAGGAATATAAATATTAAATAATCTTTACCACTCCATAGACATAAATAAAATGAAGGAATATCACACTTTAAAAATTGATTAATAACTATCTAGCACATTTATAAGTAAAATTTTGTAGAAAACTTCTTTAACATATAAAACATGCAAAAAAGCCAATAACTTTCAATTAATTAGTATCCTTTCCTATATATTTTTTTAAGGTTTTATTTATTTACTTGAGAGAGAGAATGGGAGAGAGAGAGAAAACATGAGAAGGGGAAGGGTCAGAGGGAAAGGCAGACTCCCTGCTGCGCAGAGAGCCTGATGCAGGACTCAAGGATCATGACCTGAACAGAAAGCAGTCGCTTAACCAACTGAGCGACCCCTATACCCAATATCCTTTTCTAATATGCAGAATAAATATAAAAGAATAACTCAGAACAATATTAAGCCAACACATAGACACAGTTCTAGTCAAAAGTCAATTCTAAATAGTGACAACTTATAGACAAAATTATAACTGAAAATAGTCAATTATCTTACATGCAAATGTTTTTTAATCAGGGACATGCAAATCACCTTCCAGCCGAATATTTCACAATTAGTTTTTGACATATTCTGTGAACTATACTAAAGCCATGCCCTTAGCAATATAATAGCTCAAATGAAACCAGGACAGCAGATAGCCAATTATTCATTTCCTCAGGTTAGGTACAATGGTGCCTGCATTTTCAAAATTATCAGGGCCATACAGACATTAGAGCTTAGGGATAAGATCCAACTTTATAACAATTTGCTAAAATATAAGACATTCTAATGACACAAATGTCCACCACAGTAATTAGCATCTTGAGTGATGATGCTATGAATACAAAGAAACACCATATACCTTAAATAAAAGTTAGATGACATGATATTAATTTGATGAAAAGAAAGCAAACTGTGAATGAAAATGCAAGTTTTTAAAAAAGATTTTGCTTTTATTGTAATACCATTTAACAAGAATATGATCATGACATAAAAGAAAATAAGACTAGAAATATAAACTTTTTATATTTAAAGTTTGTGCACATAAACATACCCTTTTAATGATGATGTATAGCTCCAAAGTCTTGGAAGCTAGGATTATGCCTGGGAAAACAGAAGCTGTGAATCCCTGACTGTCAAGAAATACAGGAACCATTTTCTTAGTTATTTTATTTCTGTGGGTCCTGAGTGTCAGCATTTCCTGCCCAAATACCTAAGCACTGTTCAGGTTTGTTTAGGGGCAAACTAACATTAACTCTGAGATTGACATTTAAACCTGTTAAAGATAGTTGCCATTGAAACAGAAATATTCACTTGAAATTGACTAAAGTGTTGTCTCTATATAGACAAAGCTACGTGAGGACCGAAATTCTTGCCAGAAAATAATTCGATGTCTATATGGAATCAATAAAATGGAGTTTAGGAAGAGTGATTTCAACAAGATGGTGTTATGTTATGTTATGTTATGTTATGTTATGTTATGTTATGTTATGTTACACTCTGATATAAACACCAATTTTAACAACCACCCACAGAAGAAAACACCTTTATAAGAATCTAGGATTCCAGATGAGATCCTCCAGCACCCCAGTGGAAACACAAATCCAAGAATAACCACACTGAAGAAAATAAAACCAACGTCATTTTATGTGCATCACGCAGTTCCCCATGTTGCATGCAGCTCAGCACCAAAACAAGTCCCTCAGTTCACGACTTTTCCCATGGAGGAAAGAAAGAGCAAAGTGACCACCTGCCTTCCCCAGACTTGTAGAATGTGGCTCTTGAGGCCCAATTCTGTTTCACTCCAACCAAAATATTGTGGGCATTGGGATGGCTGAATAGCCTGGGGACAGCTAGAAGCAGGGAAAAGCAGCAAGTGCTCTCAGCCACCTGTGCATAAATCTCAGGAATTGACTGGACTGCAGATTCAACTAACTGGTCTCACATTTCACCAAGAGTCTCACCCCTAAGGGGGCCTCACCCTCAACTAGCTGATTTGTACCCACAGTTGTTTCGCAAACTCTTCAGAAATTTCTCAGGTGTAAATTCAAACTCCCCTATGTGGAAGACAGGGAGAGACTAATGAAAAAGGCAGAACATTCCAATTTAGTAGGTGGCAATTTTAATCAAGAAGGGACTGACTTGGGGCACCTGGGTGGCTCAGTTGGTTAAGCCTCTGCCCTCTGCTCTGGTCATGATCCCAGGGTTCTGCGATCAATCTCCACATCAGGCTGCTTGCTCAACAGGGAGTCTGCTTCTCTCTCCCTGTTTTCTGCCCCCTGCCTGTGCTCAGTCTCTCAAATAAATAAATAAAATCTTAAAAAAAAAAAAAAAAAAAAAAAAAGAACTGACTTAAGAAGCTTGTCTTGGGGGCAGCTACAAAAGAATACATTTCCACACCTGCCCACCAGAATTTTAAAAGTTAATATAGAGGCCTTACCTGGGTCCAATCCCATATACCATTCAATTGGTTTGGATGCTTCATTACTATCTCAAGGCTGTATCTTTGAGGCAGCTTCTGGGAGAAGACAAGTGGAACACATGTTCCAAAGTCGAGGGACTATACCCTCAAAGGAAGATAAGGAGCCTGGAAATGTCTGGGTCTAGTTCATGGGTCAGCCACATCTTTTTGACTATCTCTCCCAACACTACTACTCAGCACCTTCTCACTTGGTGCCTCAGGGTCCCCTGCAGATGATGGCACAAGCTTCCACAGACTGTACATGAGAATTCCCATAGGAACCACATGGTATCAGCATCAGACTCAGCTCTGTTGGAATGGGAGAAGACATGTAACCATAGACACTTCTGAGCTCTGTCCCAGGAAAAATAAGTGGGGGTCTCTCAGTATCCACCCTGGATTTGCAGGATTGAAAACAGACACAAAGCTAGGACTTCTCTCCCAGAAAGGGTTTGAGATAATCCCAGAATTGCTAGCTTTTGGGATCCCTCCACTCCCACCCCCCCAGGTGGAAGAGGATGACTGGTGCTGGTTGGAGTTGGGTATCTCCCTTCTCTAACTCAGATTCTGAAAATACCCCAGTAGGTTAAACCCTGGTTAACTAGTTTCTCCTGAGGGCAGTTTTTGTTAAGAAGAACAGAGTGCTCTGACTTACTTCAAAATGTGTCCTTTTCACCTCTCCCTGCCAGAAGCAAGGGAGGACTTTTCTGATTTTGTTGTGAGAAATTGGATGAGCTCCTAGAGGTAAATCACACAAAAAGTCACCTTCTATGATAAAATCCACTTGGAGTTTTTAACTCTCAGATTTGTCTGCATTGAGTCTCCAGCGATCTGTCAGTTGAAATTCAGATTTCCTTACCTGGCACTTATTCCCCTGGCAGTTTCTGCTCATGAACCTCTGCTGCAGTAAGCCTCAACTTTTTGTATCCACTTGTTTCTTGACTCTTTTAGTTAATGGTTTTTCCTGGGTCCTCCTCTCTCTTAAGGATCCAAGAAGAATTGGATGCTTCTAACTCTGTTCAGTGTTTTAATTGTTGTTAGATCAGAGTGGCAACTTCCAAGCTCCTTACATTCAGCACCAGAAACCAGTGTTCCCAAAGTTAAGTTTTTATCACTATTGACTGTTATAACTGTAGTATAAAGTTAAACAATATATTTGTTATTGTTTATAAATAAACAACTTATTTACTATAACTATAACTAGAATATTTCCAATATCAAGTATTTTTTTTTTCTGATCACAGTGCTATGAGACTCAAAAACAGTAATAAGAGGAAAATTCACAAGCACATGGATATTAAGAACATGTTCCTAAGCGGGAGCGGGGGGGAAAGTCAAAAGAGAAATCAAAAGGGAAACCACAAAATATCTTGAGATAAATGGAAATGGAAACACAACATATTAAAACTTATGGTATGCAGCAAACAGTTCTATAAAAGAAGCTGATAATGATAAAACCTTACCTTAGAAAAAAGAAAGATCATAAATAAATAACCTAACGTTATCCCTCTAGGAACTAAAAAAGAACATTTTAAGCCCAAAATGAGCAGAAGCAAGAAAAGAACAAAGATTAGAGAAGAAATAAATGAAATTGAGACTAGAAAAAATAAACAGAAATAATAATTGATTTTTATAAAGATACACAAAACTAATAAACCCTTAGCTAGAGTAAGAAAAAAAGAAGACTAGACTCAAATAAATAGAATTATAGAATTATAAATGAAAGAAGAGACATTACAACTGACACCCAGAACTACAAAGGATCGTAAAACACTATGACAATTTATATGTCAATAAATTGAATAACCCAAAAATATGAATAAATTTCCAGAAACATACAACTTACCAAGACTGACTAATAAAGGAAAAAAAAAATTTGAAATGACCAATAATGAATAAAAAGATTGCATCAAAAATCTAACACAAAAGCTCCTAGAAGAAAACATAATTACTGATCTCCTGCACTAAAAATGCAGCAATTATGCCAGTCAGTGAGTCAATTTTGCAATATTCACTTCCCCCACACAGTCACCCACCCTTTTCTTACTGATGATAGAATTTCATTCTTCTTGGTGTGGAATTCGCTTTTCCCAAAATGACTTTTTGAGTATACGCTTATATATGTGACTTAAAATCCAATGAATGATACTGTTTCTCTATTTTTAAGATCAGTCTCCGTTCCTCAAAGTCAATTTTATGTAATAGTTCCAGATAGAAGTCAAGGAATTTCAGAACCAACTAGTGTAAACTGGGAAGCATTTTAACTCATTAAGTTATCAATAAAGAAAATAAAATTCAATCCATTCTACTCTCATTAGTTAATGTAATGATTTATTTTATTTCGTGTTTTCCGCATACTTACCCTGTTCTAATTTTTCAGTTAAATACACACGTAATGTCTGTGTTGAATTATCAGTGTGCGATCCACTATCTTATTGCAGTCATCTGTCAAGTCTCTTTTAGTCATACTAGTGCGTATTAACTTCAGTTCCTTCAAACTTCTTTAAGGTACTTTGTGTTTCTGTATACTAGCAGATGTGTTTGTCTAATTATTTCTTATTTTTTTTTCTGCCTCATAATTTTGTTCACATTTGCTGTGGAGATTTTAGAAATCATCTAGATTGTTTGGTACAGGAAGGAAATCAACCCTGTACTGACTAATTACTTGCAATCTTCCTGTTTTTCCTTGGATACATTTTCATTCTTACATACATTGGGCATTTTTGTTAACCCTTTTTATGTACAGCTCTGCTATACTTACAACCAGAGCTTGCTATACATTAAGTCAAACCATTTTTATACTGAAAGCAAGATAAAGTAAGCCACTGTCTCCCAGAAGAAAGTACATTTGATTCAGCATTTTAAAAATAAACTATAGTTTGAAAGTTTTACATGTAGTCATAACAGAAAGAAAATTGGAAGAGAAAGGAGAAAAATATATGAAATATATATATGTCTTAATTCCTTTTACCTCTCTGGGTTGTTTTTATTTTGGGGGTGGGGTTTGTTTGTTTGTTTGCTTGCTTTTTTTGTACTTTAAAATAGTCTTGGCATTTAGTTACCTTTACTTCTGTTTCACTCACTTCTAAAAATAGAACAGGAAAGACAAGGACAACAAAAATAGAACACAAATTTAGAGAACACAAGTTCTTGCAAAAATGCAGAAGCACAAAATAAGAGCTCTAATTGGGCATGGAGAGAGTAAATCTCAACAAAATAATTAATCATGAGTTTGGGTCAAAACCTAATGCTCATTTTCTCTTAGTTTTCATCTCATGACTCCATCTCTCAGAGCAGTTTTTCAAGACCTGATAGCAAAGGGAATTATAGCATTGCCTGATATGTGACCTGGAGATTTGGTGGAGTGAAAGATTTCGACATTGACCTTAAGTAAAAAGAATTTAAACTAATTAGAACACACACACACACACAGTTATGCTTACTAAATATTTTTTTTTTTACTTTTTTCTTCAGATTTCTCCTTATTCTAAATTCAAAGCTGATAAAAGAATACATGATAGAAATACTAATTGGGCCATTTTTATTTTCTAGGTAAGAAAACTGCTGATGTATACTGTTAATGTGTATTTTCTCTTTTTTCCTTTGTCACCAATCTTATTTATAAATTTTATCTTTTTAGTTTTAGTTTATACATTCTATCTTTTATTATCTAAGAGATGTCATATTAATACTGTCAGGGAAACTTGAATTAATTCTTATATATGACAATGGTTGACATTTTCCAGTTTCTCCATAATATTCCAGTAAAACATATACACACCGTTAACCTCTTTCTCTTCTGTGTTTCAGGGCTCAGATTTCTCTCATTAATCATCTGTACACCTAGAGATTCTGTTCTTTTCCAAAACTCACACCAGCCTAAAGCTCTAGAGATTTGACAGGCATTAGATACTTTTTTTTACTTCCAAAAGAAGAATCAAAATGTCTCATAACGATCAAAATGAGGCTTACAGAGAATATGCTTTAGAGAGACTTTGACTAAGAAAAAAACATCATCAAGTCCAAGAACTCCAGTGACAAATTTCAACTAAAAAAGAAAGTCCTTTTGTTTGACTGAGTTACTTACTCTAATTTAAATAGATAATGCATGATATCAGACATTTTGCTATTTTACAGATAATTGGTAGGATTAATAATAGATTTAACAGAAAATTAGCTCATTTATCTCTATGTGACATAAGATGCTAAAATTAGCTAGAAAATAGAAAATAATTTAATTTTACTTGAATATTTCAATTGCATCTATGGCAGAGTGCTATTTTTTTTTTAAATTTTTTATTTTTGATAAACATATATTTTTATCCCCAGGGGTACAGGTCTGTGAATCACCAGGTTTACACACTTCACAGCACTCACCAAATCACATACCCTCCCCAATGTCCATAATCCCACCCCCTTCTCCCAATCCCCCTCCCCCCAGCAACCCTCAGTTTGTTTTGTGAGATTAAGAGTCAAGATGGGATTGGGAGGGAGACAAACCAGAGTGCTATTTTTAAGGAACTTGTTTTCACAAGTGTTAAGCATATGATAAAAGGATCTAGGAGTGCCTATATGGCTCAGTGGGTTAAGGCTCTGCCTTTGACTCAGGCCATGATCTCAGGGTCCTGGGAAAGAGCCCTACATCAGACTCTCTGCATAGCAGGGAGTCTGTTTCCCTCTCTCTCTGCCTGCCTTTCTGCCTACTTGTGATCTCTCTCTGTGTGTCAAATAAATAAATAAAATCTTAAAAAAATCTAGAAAATCAATAAATACAGTATTAAAATGTGTGAAATGGCTCATTAGTTTATAGATCGAAACATTTACAAGTTTACTATGTCTCTCATTAGGAAAACATGATTAGTTATTCACTGATTAGAATACTTTGGATTTTTTTTTTTAAACCAGAGATGGTATTAATTTATTGGTGGTAAATTATATCATTTTCCTAAAATGAATTTTATTGGCATATGGATAGTTTTACTTGAAACTCTTGGTAACTTTTTGCTATTTGATTAATTTTGGTAAATTCTTTCATTCTAGCCAAATTCCCATCAACTTTTTTCATTCATGTATTGATGATTAATCCATCCATCTATCCGTTCATCCATCCAACCATTCATACATAAGTGTATACTGAGCTGAATTAACTGATGTAGATTCAAAAACAAATTAAATTGTTTTGGCTTTCAAACATAATCAAGGAAACATGTATAAAATATTTGACATATATTATCATTGTTATATAAGAAATTACTACTAAATATTAAAGTGGCACAAATTAAACTTGAAGGATAGGCTCCAATTGAAGAGAAGACAAAGACTTTTTGGGGCCCCTGGGGGGCTCAGTGGGTTAAGAATCAGACTCTTGGTTTTGGCTCAGGTCATAATCTCAGTGTTCTAAGATTGAGCCCTGCATTGGCTTTGCTCTCAGTGCAAAATCTGCTTGAGGTTCTGTTTCTTCCTTTCTCACTACCCTTCCCATGTTTCTCTCTCTCTCTTTCTCTAAAATAAATAATCTTAAAAAAAAAAAAAAAAGAGTAGACTAATATTTTTCACCACTGCAGGCATGGAGTGAATTTTGAAGGTTGAAAAGGGTGACTTAAGGAAGCCAGCAGGTCTTGACAATTATGTACACAGTCTCATAAAAGTGTAACCATATTGAGTAAAGGCAGAAACTGGCAAAATTAATTAACTTAATACAGCTTAAACATTGAACAGAAGTGGCTAAAAATAAGGCTATATATGTTAGACCGGTATCAGGCCTATATGTTTAAATAAAGAGGTTTAACATTATTTCTTGAGGAATAGAGAGTCCTTTTGAAGAAAAGGAATCATTGACATATTTCTGTTTTAGTGAAATTTTCCAAGTAACAATGAAAATGACTGAGTTGAGGTAGGAAAAACTAGAAGCATAGATACAATATTAAAGTTATTCAATAGTGTAGATGTGGAAGGATGAGAGCTGATCTAACACAGAAATAGTGTGAATGATGAAAAAGGAATAATCATGAGAGATTATAACAAATATGTAGTTAATAGACATTAGTGAATAATAGAAGTGGCAGATAGAGGAGAGGAAGTAGTTTTGATTAAAACAAATTATGAAAGAAATACTGTATATATGTTTACTTGAAGGTGCCTGTGGTTTCTTCAGATGATATGCAGACCTAGAAGGTTCAAGGCTATAGCCATAGAATTAGCAATTTTCAATGTTGAACTCATTTCTAGTAGAGTTGTCCACAGTATAGTCTGTATATGGAAATTAGGATTAGGAAGTGTTTAAAACAGTACACTGCAAGACACAAGTTAGTAATTCACTGAAGAAGTGTCTTCTTCAATTTAATCACAAATGAATTTTTAGAGAAATAGATTTTTAGTAAAAGATATCCTTAGCTAACAAAAACTAAATGAGATGATAATTATCTAGAATCTGAAGAAAAAGTTTCTTCCTCAGGCATTAATTTTTCCATTTGTTAGGGAATGCTTTTACAAGAGGGTTTATATTGTCCCAAAGGGGCCAGATGTTGACTATGCAGAAAGTATGTGTGTATGTGTGGGGGTGTACTCTTTTTATGTGTAAGCACAGGTATACATATAGTAAATAATGAATATATAGTATATTTGTAGTATTAAACTTCAGTGGGGCACAATGATTTGGGGGAAAATTAGATTTAAGAAGTCTGTTGGGAGAGGGACAAGGAACGATTGAGAAACACTGGTCTGGCCATGGGTGGCAAACATTATAAAGACATTTCTGTGTGTCATATATGATTTGTGAACACTTGAACGTCAATTCTCATACCAAAGTGATTTAATGGCCACAAAATCACAAGGACTAGCATTTTCCCCCCCTTATATTCTTACTTCAAATTCACATTCTGACATTTTGACATACTTTGTCTGCTCAGCTATTGTGAAGATGAACATTTCTCTGCTAGTTCCTGTTCCTGAGAGACCATAATTTTTAATTTTAGGAAGCCAAGAACTTAGTGCCAAAATAATTATGTTATTTATTAAAAGATCATTAATGGCACCGTCATCAAAAATCACTCCAATTATGAGAGCTTCCTCTCTTCTAAGATGTTTTCACTTAGTCTGCTCTGTTTGCCCTTAATATGCTCATCGAAATGACTTGTATTTTAAAAGTTCTTCTTTTTTTTTGGGTGGGGGGATTTATGCACATTTGATCCAACTATAGGTTTTATAGAGAGAGTATTTGCGATTGCATGTTAAATTTGGGGTTTTTATTTATTTATTGTACTTATGGTGTTCTGCATAAAGAAGCATAGAATGAACTAGTAACGATGCAACCTCTTCCTTCCCTCAAATACTATCATATAAATAATGGGTTGTAAACAGGCTGAAAGTAAAAGAATGTTCTTCTGGATACATCATGTGGAATAAGCCGTTGGCTTCTCTGCCTAATGTATGCATGAGGCAAGTGTATGAGATTTGTAATCTAATTCCTCTCAAGGAGAAATGTAACTGGGATAGAGAAGCCAAAAGCAGCCTAAATTCTAGCTGAGGTGGATGGAAATGTGTTTGCACATTTAATTCCTAAATTCTAACAAAGTATTCTAAAACTAAGATATCTGAACATAACATTCTGATTCTAAGTTGTACTTTTGTTGAACTATTTCATAAACAATTGGATTTCAGAATTCTTTAAAAAGAAATTATGAATGAGTATTTCTGATAAAAATACCAATTCACTGTAACTCAGTGGGAAAAATCTTTTATTCAAAAAGTCCTTTTTATCTTTGAATCTTTTCTTATGCTCTCACTATAAACCTAGGTCTGTGGAAGAAAATGCAAGATTTTCTTTTCTTGGAATTCTGAAATGCTGTTGGGGAGGGTGAGGTGTCTATTAAGCTATAAAAATGATAAAACAATTATTACTGTGTCATCTTTTATTTATCCACCCCCTCATTTTAGGAGAGATTTTTCAAAGGAGTTCTTGACCTGCAAACATGAACATTTTATCTTGTTTTTTGACTTTACTTTTCTCTTCCTTTTTGAAGGTTGCTAGTAATATTTTTTCACTTGGCAGGAAAAAGAGAAAAATTCCCCTCTGTTATATATTCCATGGTTCCCCTTTAGCCAGGCTTAGGCTTAGTACAGTGACAGCCAATTTTGCCTGCTCAGCACAGATGCAGGCTGACTTGGCTTGGTTTTACTCTCTTTTCAAATCCACTTTTCTCCTCATCATGCCTGGCCACTGCTAAAGTTTCCTCTTTGCCTGAGGAATCTGTGATGCCTCACATAACCCAGCAAATTGTACATTATCTTAGGTAGGCTCTATGTTAATAAAAGAGTTCCAAGTTATACGCATTACAATGAATTCAGTAGAATATTGATGATAGGAATAAAACATACCTATGGTGCCAATTATTTTTGCTTCAGTGTAAATTAATAGGACTACTTCATGATGTTGTCAGAAGTTATTAAGAAATGTAAAAAAACAGGATGCAAAGCAAGATGCCAGAACATTATCCCTGTGCATCTTTCAAGGACCTAATACCATAAATATGTTAATTTTTCTAACTGGCAGCAGTTATCTTCCGGGAGGAGGAAAGCATAACGTTCAACAAAGGACATGAAACAGTGTGCCTTGTAACAGCACGTTATCTGTGTCCTTTATAACCCGGAGTACATGAATACTTCTGTGATGTCACCTTATAATAAGAGTAAATATTCTGTGTGCAGTGCAGAAAGTTCACCTTGAGAATGAATCGTAGCTAGAGCTGAGGAAATTAACTTAAGGAAGGGACAAAAATATATGAATAGACAATAGCATGTTTTCCCTTGAGGAGAGGAACAACAGAATATTCACAGAAAAGCAATTACTATGAATCTTAGTGAGGGATGACGAAAAAGTGAAAGGAAAGTTAATGAGTTGAACAGAAAAAGGAAAGACAGCAACAAGACAAATTCATTCAGATGTTAAAATTATAAACAAATACATATCAATATATAGCATTTGTAGATTATATGCTTTTTGAGTGCACTAGGTTATATACATAACTCTATCACCTCTCCTTGAGTGCAAACTACATAAATCTAGGAAGTTCATTTTTAAATTACTGGCATTTCCTATGTGAACCCCTAGCATGGTGTTAGGGGCTAAGATACAGATTTGTGGGCATCTGGGTCCCACAAGTATAGGTGAATGGAAATGTTTTCTCCACCAATCCTCAGTTGTCACTTAGAAGTTCTCTGAATTGAAAATTCCAGTTGTGGAAAGGCTTCTGTACTTCTTCTCTGATGTTCTGTGTTCGGACATCTGAGTCCAAAGCCCAGTGACCAAGAACACAGATCAAAAGTCTAAGCAAAGAGTTTGGTCTCCGCACCATCCTACCTCAGAGCTTTCCAGATACAATTGATATCTAAAGGATGAGGGAACAGAAAGCAGGTGGGCTGAGCACAAAGCAAAAGCTGACACCTTGCAACCCTCCCTCATCCCACTCCTTGGTGGGACATAGGTGACAGTCTTTAGGAATTTCCCAACTATCTTAATGTTAATACCTTGCTAAAGGGAAAAACCTTGACAGGGCAAAGCCTCAAGGCCTCTGGTACCTTGCAGGTCCTCTTTAGCAAATGAAAGTTCTTTTGAAACCTCCCATTTTCCTTCCTCCTCCAACCCCATAGTATATAACCTGCCACCTCTCACAACCCCTGGGCAGCAGCTCTTTTGCCTATGGGTCCTGTCTGGATGCTTTAATAAACCACCATTTTGTACCAAAGATGTCTCAAGAATTCTTTCTTGGTCATCAGCTGCACTCCACCCCACTGAACCTCACCTATATTCTTAAAACTAAATGATAAAGAAGTAGATCTACATCCTTTCCTAATCTACATTTTAAGGACATAGCATATTCCTTCACTGTAAAGCTAAACACTTTCGTAGATTTTCTTTTTTTTTTTTAAAGAATTACCTTTATATTGTAGTCCAAGTTATTACTAAATGCGATCACCAGGGCCTTTAGCTTGATTAAATTTTATACCACGTTTTTCCTGATTTGAAGCTCCTGCCTTCTTTTTCCTTAGAAGATATATGTTAGAAAACTCATTCTAAATTATTCCTCTGCCCCTTTCTGATGTCATCTCTTTTTTAAGCCTCTTGTCAGTTTACTACCCAGAATTGTCTTCCCAAAGGATCTGGAAACCATCCGTGTGAAAGGTGAACATAATGGAGATAGTACCCTTACCTCCCAGTCTCTGTGAGAAGGTAGAGGCTTAAATTAATGGGTGCTAATTAGCAAACTCCATGGAGTAATCTCAGAGAAAAATATTTGCAAGCTCAAGAGTAACTCCAACTGCTCCACACATCCCATCATCAACCTCTCTCAGAATGTTCTCTGGTACCTTTTACTAGCTCACCCAGTGCTTAAAAAGCTGGGAGGAAAAAAAAAAAAGGTAAGCAACAACAACAAACATTGCCTTTTGTTTCAATGGAGGTGAGCTCAGTTTGTTATGGTATCTCTCATCTATAGCCTTGAATAAAGTCTTCCTGACCTGCGTGTGTTCACTTTGTCACAAACAATTTTTGCTTTGGCAAATGTCATCAGCAGTCATATGAAACAGAACTCTCATTTATCTTGTAATTGTTACAAAATCATTATCTGTCTTAATATTTGGGGGACCCAGATAAGGTCTTTCATAAAATGATGATAGTAAAGTTTATTATTTATTTTTCAGTGACAAAATATTGTTATTGAGGATATATTGCAATGGTTTTTATCTTAAACCATCAGTTGGAGTATAAATTGTTTATCTTTTGTGGAGAGCAATTTAGTAGTATATATTAAGAATCTTAATACATTCACTTCTTACCAAGTAATTACAGAAGAATTTATACTAAGGGAATAATCAGAGATTTGCACAATTATTGATGAAAATATTCCTAAATGTTAAACAATGAGACAACCATTAAGTAAATTATAGAATGTCTGGAAGAAAATTATGATAAAGACATCAAATAACATTGGTGAATGATACTTCATTCATATGGGGAACCATACATCTTTATCCTTGTGTAGTTTCAGTGCCAGTTGGGAGTAGGAAGAGATATATTATGGCCATATGCTAACTGTGTTTAAAGAAATTATGTAAGCAAAATATAATCTTGAAAGCTCAAGAAGAAGGAAGCCTGGATATGAATTATCAGTGAACTAAAGACAAGTAATGAACAGATTTGTGTATGAGGTAGTGCTGTTTGAGTAAGACACCTTTAACTGTAGTCTATCAATTCTCAATAAGGGCTTTTAGGAAGTTTATGCCTCTCTCAAACAACCTGGAAATTTTGTGATCTATATGTGCTTTTCTGGTCAAAAAGTTATTAGATTTGATCAGGTTCTCGAAAGATTTGGCAATTTCCCAAAACTTAAAAAGATAAACATTTGAATTAATAGAAGAGCATCTCTTATATTTGACCAGGGTGTTTCTGTCAGCTATTCTAATAATGATTTAGGGAGTATTTTGTGGCCATTCTTATGAGCATTCACAGCTTTCTGGTAAATGCAGGCCCATGGTGTAAATATCATCAGATAAAAATATAAATGGAAACAGGAAAAATGATTTTATTAAGCAGGTGTTCACCATTCCATTAACCAATGTTGATTTGCTCACTGAAATTTACATAATACCCACAATGTTGCGAAGAGGGACAGAGACTAATAGAATCAAAAGTTAGCTCTCACTCATGCAGGTGCAAGCTAGTCTCAAATTATGTAGCTGTTTGCTTTGTTCTAGAAGAACCTGTTTCTTCAGTAACAGCATTTTACTTTCTATGGCAACTGAGCTTTCTATTAGCAAACTGCTTCTTCTATTATGTTGTCTTGAATGAAATTTCTGTGGAATATATTAAGAGTTCTGTTTCTTTAGATGCTTTAAAACATTAGCTTATTTTATTATATATTGTACAAATACAGGGAGCTGAACCTATTAAATACTTGTTTAATTGTGGTGCAAAGTTAAAATACTATATTGTAGAAATATTAGTGGTTATCTTTCTCAGTATTTTAAAGGTATTAAGAACAATACCCGGGACGCCTGGGTGGCTCAGTTGGTTAAGCAGCTGCCTTCAGCTCAGGTCATCATCCCAGCATCTTGGGATCAAGTCCCACATCGGGCTCCTTGCTCGGCGGGGAGCCTGCTTCTCCCTCTGCCTCTGCCTGCCATTCTGTCTGCCTGTGCTCGCTCTCTCTCCCTCTCTCTTTCTGATAAATAAATAAAATCTTAAAAAAAAAGAACAATACCCATCCACTAATTCATTTATTTTAAACGCATACACCAAAGACTAAGCAAGTCTAAAAGTATAAGGAAAATCTGGTCCCATTCACTACAGTTAGAGGAAACAGAATGTGAAATGTAAGGGTAGTTAAAAAAAAAAAAAAAGCCAACACAACATGTTTGATGCAGTTTAGCAATAGTAGGGTGTACATTTATTCCAAATTCTTTGTAAAACAAATGGAATATAGTTGAATGTCATCACTATGTTTTAAAAACAAGGAAAGAAAAGATTAATTATAAGATTGATTTGAATTTTAGTATCGTTATATTAAATGTATGCTTCATAATCTGCTTTTTTAAAACATTTATCTCTTTTGTTTTGCTTTCTTTTCTCTTATTGTTTTCCTCTCTGAGTCTGCTTCTACCAAATGGATAGATGTGTAAATGCTGGAAGGATGACTCCAAGTCTATATTAGACATGAGTGTGCTTGTATTTCAATTCTTGTAATTATAAGTGGCCCCTCTACAGACTATTTTGTTTTCTATGAAACACAACAGAAAGCATCAAATTAGGGGAAAAGAGTGGCTCAGGCTGCCCCAAGCAATTAAGAGAATTAAAGAAAATTACTAGTGGATGCTTTATGTACAGCAGGGGCTCTGTGGATGAAGAAATATAACTGCTAGTCACACCTGTGCTGATTTGCACTGTGGAATTGAAATTATCATGAGTAAATATAATTACTTAGCAAATTTAATAAATGTTGTTTGGGGTTCAGAAAACAACACTTAGTTCTATGAATTACATAGTGATAAATGAGGCAGCACACATTCACTGGTACCTTCAAACATAAAAATATGTAGAATGTTCTGGAACATAGCAGGATGGTTATGGAGAAAGACGATAAATTCCTGCAACTATTGGGCACTGAAATGATCACAGCTACCCATACGTCCATGTTCTTTCTTTGATTATGTAATTTTGTTAGAATTATTTTTCCCCAAATCTCCAGTTGCTTATATATCAAGGCTGTCCTTCTGATTTATAAATATGCTTTTTAAATTATTCTTAGTAAGAAATTAGTAAATATTTGTTAACACTTGAATTGAAGTGTCCTAAATAAGTATTTAATTAACAAATAAAGCAGTTATTGCTCTTGAGCTGTAATGACTGGCAATAATTACTTTATGGAATTTAATAGTTATGAAATTAACAGAGATAAGTAATAAAAGGAAGAAATTAAACTGCACTTTTCATCATAACTTTAATTTGTGTGCTCTTAAGAATCATAAAAATGATTGGCCTTTTATTAAATGAATATTAAGATAAACACTCATATATCCTATTTTATCTTTGGAGAACTATGTTGATCCACTAAGTCATAATTGATAATTAAAATGTAATACAATTTATTTTTGTTAACAGGGAATAAAGTATTTATATATTTTGTAAAATTGCCATATGGTACAAGCCTACAAAGACTATGCCTTCTGTTATAATACTAATAACAAATAGGCTTCTACTTTAATCAATAAAATGTAGGAAAAAAATTTTCACTAGATTAAGTACATTCAAGCATTTTACCAAAATGGCTTTTAAAGCACTGTATTCATTTCCTAGGGCTGTTGTAACAAAGCAGCACAAATTAGATGACCTAAAACAATAGAAACATATTCTGTCACAGTTCTGGAGGCTGGAAGTCCAAAATTAGGTTTCTTCCAGACCAAAAGCTCTACAGGAGGATCCTTCCTTGCCACTTCTAGTTTTGGGAATTTGCTATCAATCTTTGGCACTACCTGGCTTGTAGACTCATTGCTTCAATCTCTGCCTCCTTTGCTGCATGGCTTTTTTCCTGTGTCTCTGTATCTCCATATCATGTTCTCTATGTGTGTATGTGCCTGTGTTCAAATATCCTTCTTTTAATGAGAAGAGCCGTCATACTGGATACTGTAGCTGTCCTAATTCAGTATGACTATATCTTAATTTGATTACACAGCAAATACCCTACTTAACAAATAAGGTCACTGTCTAAGTTCGTTTGGTCTGCTACAGCAAAAAATAAAATACAGTGGGTGCTTTAAACAACACACATTTATTTCTTACAGTTCTGGAGGTCTGGGAAGTCCAAGATCGCAGCACCAGCTGATTCAGTTTCTTCTAAGAGTCTTCTTTCTGTTTCATAGATGGCTGATTTGATCACTGAGTTCTCGCAGAGCAGAAACAGCAAGACAGTTCTGTGGAGTCTCTTTTAAAAAGGCACTAACTAATCCCATCACGAGTGTTCCACCTGGCCACATAATCACCACCCAAATGCCCTATGTCCTAATACCATCCCATAGAGTGGCAAGATCTCAATATAACAATTTTGGGAAGATACCAACTTTCTTTCTGTAACAGTCATATTTACAGACTCTGGGTAGACATAAATTTTTAGGGAACACTATTCAACCTAGTTCCGATGTGAAATACGAGTATTTCCATGTTCTGAGACAGACTTCCAAGTTCTGTGAGTGTTCTACAACAAACAAAACTTCCACTGGAATAATTACCAACACGCAGGAGAAAATATTGCTTATGCTATAGTTCAGGGACTGGTTAACATTTTCTGTATAGGGCCAGACAGCAAATATTTTAGGCTAAACAGGCCAGATGGTTTCTGTCACAACTACTCATGTCTGCTTTTATAGCACAAAAGCAACTGTAAACAATAGGTAAGTGGATGGGCATAGTTGATTTTGGCCCCAGGCCATGGTTTTGCCCTCCCCTGATATTGTGGAAAGAAATTATTTCATTTACTTAATGGGGTAAATTTACTAAAAAGAAAAATAAATTCTAAAGAAAATATGTTCACTATTAGTGATGTCATTTTTTTTTTTTTAACTCTGTCTTTATTTTTAATGGTATTTGAAGACCTGGGAAACAAAACACATTCTAAAAAGCAAGTTCATAGAAAGAAAGAAATATTTATAAATTTAAAAATATAAATTTGAGGTGAATTTTTAAGTTCAGATATAGGGCGTTTCTGAGTTCAGTTCCCTGGGGGACTTTGGAGTTCATACATCCTTAAAACTTACACTGTCTAAAACTATTGCTATTTTATACTTTCAATTCACTAATCCTTAACAAACGGAATTTTTAAACACTTACTTAGTAAGAGGTCACAAATGAACCAAATGAATAATATATTAAAGTATTCTGGACACCAAGTGACATCCTAGTATTGAGATTTTATATGAATTTTCTAGCATCCTTACTAATAGTAACATTGAGTGGTAAGTATTGCTTAATAAAGGTTTATTTTAAATGAAATCTATTATATAATGAATAATATTCTTCTAGTTTTATTAGCATTGTAGTCAAATATCAATAAATAAGTTGTTACTGAGTTATATGATTTTAGTAAAACGCTTAATGTTTTAGCTGTGAATGCTGAAGAATCAACATTCAATGAATGGTTTGCATCACTGGAAAAAATAAAGATCAATATTGGAGAGCTATTGCAAATCTCATCCATTTAGGTTTGTTTAACAGACAAGGTTAAATTCCAAACAGCATTACACTTTGCTTTTTTTGTTTTTAAACATGAAAACTTTCTCTAAGAATGAAAAAAAGTAACTTCTTCTTCTTGTCATATTAAAAAAGAACTCTTTCTATAAAGAAGGATATCCTGAAATGTACGAACAGTGCAAAAAAATAGATATGTCTGAAGATGCCCAGATCCTTTGAATCAGCATTTCATGGCCTAAGCAAATTTTGCCTGTGAATTATGTTAGAGTTCTTCCTCTGAATGGCATGCATCACCTACTACATCTGAGAAGTTGCCAAATCTTTTTGCATCCATTTGGATATTTTTTGTTAGATTGTTTTGATTCTGACTAGCGTCTCCATTCCTAATGTCCTGCCTTATTTAGGTATTTCCTCCTAAATAATAAATATGTTGCTATCTCCCATCCTCATATCAGTTAGTATCCTTCCCACTCTAGTCTGTTTATTCTCCTGAGAGTGCCTTTTTTTTTTTAATTTATTGGCCAAAATATAATAAATCATTAGTTTCAGATGTGGTGTTCAATAATTTGTCAGTTGCATGTAACATTCAATGCCCTTCACATTACATGTCTTTCTTAATGCCTATCACCCATTTACCCCATCTCTCACCCACCTCCCCTCCAAGGGTTGTTTTCTTTAAGTCTCTCAGAACTTTTCTCCATCTCTGATGACTTCACATTGAGTTTTCCCTCCCTTCCCCTATGATCTTCTGTGCTCTTTCTTATATTCCACAAATGAAGGAAACCCTATGACAATTGTCTTCCTCTGACTGACTTATTTCATTTGGTGTAATACCCTCCAGTTCCATCCATGGAGATGTAAATGGTAATTTTTCACCATTTCTGATGGCTGAGTAATAGTCTATTATATATATATACACCACATCTTCTTTATCCATTCATCTGTTAATGGACACCTGGGCTTTACACACTTTACACGCTTTTACACACTTTGGCTATTATGCACATTGCTGCTATAAACATTGGGCTGCACATGCCCCTTTGGATCACTATATTTGTATCTTTCAGGTAAATACCTAGTAGTGTAATTGCCGTGTCTAGTGTAGTTCTATTTTCAACTTTTTGAGGAACCTCCATACACTTTTCCAGAGTGGTTGTACCAGCTTGGATTTCCACCAACAATGTAAGAGGGTTACCCTTTGTCCATATCCTGGCTAACATTTGTTGTTTCCTGAATTGTTAATTTTAGCCATTCTGACTGGTGTGAGGTGGTATCTCACTGTGGTTTTGATATGTATTCCCCAGATGCTAAGGGATGTGGAGCATTATTTCAGGGGTCTGTTGGCCAATTACTTGTCTTCTTTGGAGAAATGTTTATTTATGTCTATTGCCCATTTCTTCATTGGATTATTTGTTTTTTTAGGGTGTTGATTTTGTAATCTTTATAGGTCTTGGATACTAGTCCTTTATCTGATATGCCATTTTCAAATATCTCCTCCCATTCCATAGGTTGCCTTTTAATTTTGTTGACTGTTTCTTTTGTTGTACAGAGGCTTTTTATCCTGATGAGATCCCAATAGATCATTTTTGCTTCTGTTTCCCCTGCCTTTGGAGATGTGCCTTGCAAGAAGTTGCTGCAGCCAAAGTTGAAGAGATGGCTGCCTTTGTTCTCCTCTAGGATTTTGATGGTTTCCTGTTTCTTAGGTCTTTCATTCATTTTGAGTTTCTTTCTGTATGGTTTAAGAAAATGATCCAGTGTCATTCTTCTCCATGTGGCTGTCCAATTTTCCCAATACCATTTGTTGAAGAAACTGTCCTTTTTACATTGGCTATTCTTTCCTGCTTTGTCAAAGATTAGTTGACCATAGAGTTGAGGTTCCATTTCCAGGTTATTTATTCTGTTCTATTGATCTATGTTTCTGTTTTTTGTGTCAGTACCATACTGTCTTGATGATTATAGCTTTGTAATAGAGCTTGAAGTCCTGAATTGTGATGCCCCCAGCTTTGGTTTTCTTTTTCAATGTTTCTCTGGCTACTCAAGCTCTTTCCTCATTCCATACAAATTTTAGGATTTTTTGGTTCACCTCTGTGAAAAATGTCAATGGTATTTTGATAGGTATTGCATTGAATGAGTACCACAGATGTTTTAACTATATTTTTTCTCCAATCTATGAGCAAAGAATATTTTTCCATTTCTTTGTGTCTCCCTCAATTTCATAAGTGTTCTTTATTTTTTTCGAGTACAGATCCTCTGCCTCTTTGATTATTTTTATTCCTAGGAACTTTATCATTTTTTGTGCAGTTATAAATGGGATCAATTCCTTAATTCCTCTTTCTTCTGTCTTATTGCTAGTGGATAAAAATGCTACTGATTTCTGTGTATTGATTTTGTATCTTGTCATGTTGCTGAATTTCTATGAGTTTTAGAAATTTTGGGGTGGAGTTTTTGGGTTTTCCACATAGAATATCATGTCAACTGTGAAGATTGAAAGTTTGACTTCTTTGATCATTTAGATGTCTCATATTCCTCTTTGTTATCTGATTGCTGTGGCTACAATTTCTAGTACTATTTTGACCAGCTGTGATATTCACTGTGAGCTGTCCATCTATGTACTATAGGATATTGAGGTATGTTCCCTCTATCCCTACAATGTAAAGAGGTTTAATAAAGAAAGAATGCTGTACTTTGTCAAAAGCTTTTTCTACATCAGTTGAGAGGATCATAAGGTTCTTGCCCTTTCTTTTATTTATATAGAGTATCACATTGATTGATTTGTAGATGTTGAACCACCCTTGTATCTCAGGAATAAATCCCACCTGGTCATGGTGAATAATCCTTTTAATATATTATTGGATCCTGTTGGATCCTTGGTAATAATTTTGACATTCATGTTCATCAAGGATATTGGTCTGTAATGCTCCTTTTGGTGGGGTCTTTGTTTGGTTTTAGGGTTAATGTAACTCTGGTGTCAGAATGAGTTTGGAAATTTTCCTTCCATTTCTTTTTTTTTTTAACAGCTTCAGAAGAATAAGTATTAATTCTCCTTGAAATATTTGTAGAATTCCCCTGGGAAGCCAGCAGGCCTGAACTCTTATTCATTGGGAAATTTTTGATTATTGCTTCAATTTCCTTGCTACTTATTGGGTTTGTTCAGGTTTTCTACTTCTTCCTGCTTCTGTTTTGGTAGTTTATGTGTTTTTAGGAATGCATCCATTTCTTCTAAATTGCCTAATTTTTGGCATATAGTTGCTTATAATATGTTCTTATAGTTGTTTTTTATTTCTTCAGTGTTGGTTGTGATCTCTCCTCTTTCATTCATGATTTTATTCATTTGGGTTCTTTCTCTTTTCTGTTTGATAAGACTGGCCAGGGGATTATCAATCTATTAATTCTTTCAAAGAACCAACTCCTAGTTTCATTGATGTGTTCTACTGTTTGTTTTTTCTGTTTGTTTATTTGTTTTGTTTTGTTTGTTTTTGTTTTTGTTTTTTGGTTTCTAGTTCATTGATTTCTGCTTAAATCTTTATAATTCTCATCTCTTGCTTGGTTTAGGTTTTATTTGCTCTTCTTTCTCCAGCTCCTTTAGATGTAAGGTTAGCTTGTGTATTTGAGACTTTTCTAGTTACTTGAGAAAGGTTTTTATTGATATGTACTTCCTCATAGTACCTTTGCAGCGTCCTAAAGATTTTAAACAGTTGTGTTTTTATTTTCATTTGTTTCCATTAATTTTAATATTTTAAATTCTTTTTTAAAAAATGTCCTGGTTGATCCATTCACTTTTTAAAAATTTATTTATTTATTTATTTGACAGATCACAAGTAGAGAGAGAGGCAGAGAGATAGAGGAGGAAGCAGGCTCCCTGCTGAGCAGAGAGTCTGATGTGAGACTTGATCACAGGACCCTGTGATCAGCATCTGAGCTGAAGGCAGAGGCTTTAACCCACTGAGCCCCCCAGGAGCCCCTCTGTTCATTCTTTAATAGAATACTCTTTAAACTCCAAGTATTTGCATTCCTTCCAAATTTCCTGTTGGGATTGAGTTCACATTTCAAATCATTGTGTTCTGAAAATGTGCAGGGGATGATTTCAATCTTTTGGTACCAGCTGAGATCTGATTTGTCACCCAGTATTTGATATGTTTGGGAGAATGGTCCATGTGCCCTAGAGAAGAATGTGTATTCTGTTTTTATACGATGGAAGGCTTTTTATAAATCTGTGGAGTCTATCTGATCCAGTGTGTCAATCAAAGTCCTTGATTCCTTGTTGAACTTCTACTTAGATGATCTGTTCACTGTTGTGAGGGCTGTTAAAATCCCCTACTATTACTGTATTATTATCAGTGTGTTTCTTTAATTTTGTTGTTAATTGGTTTATATAATAGACTGCTCCCAAGTTAGAAACATGAAAATATTTAGAATTGTTAGTTCTTCTTGTTGGATAGACTCTAGAAGTGTAGTAGTTTCCCTCTTCATCTCTTATTAAAGTCTTTAGTTTAAATCTAATCTGTCTGATATGAGGATTGATATCCCAGCTTTCCTTCGATGTCCATTGGCATGATAAATGGTTCTCCAACCCCACACTTTCAATCTGGAGGTGCCTTGGATCTAAAATGAGTTTCCTATAGATAGCATATTAATGGGTCTTGCTTTCTTTTTTCTTTTTTACTTTTATAACTTAATCTGAAATCTTGTATCTCTTTGATTGGAGTAGTTAGCCCATTTACATTCAAAATAACTATTGAGAAACATGAATTTAGTTCCACTGTATTACCTGTAAAGCCATATTTTCTGTATATTGTCTGTATATTGCCTCTGTTCCTTTTTGGTCTCTCATACTTTGGGTCTCTTCCTTTTAATATTTCTGGCAGGACTGGTTTAGTGATGACAAATTCTTTTAGTTTCTGTTTGTCCTAGGAGTTCTTTATCTCACCTTCCATTCTGAATGACAGCCTTACTGGATAAAGTATTCTTCATGTTTTTGTCATGTAGTACATTGAATATATGATGCCAGCACTTTCTGGACTTCCAGGCCTCTGTGGATAGGTCTGCTATCAGTCTATTATTCTACCCCTGTAGTTTAAGAAACTCTTATCTCAAGTTGCTTTCAGGATTTTCTCTTATATCAGAAATTTGCAAGCTTCCCTATTATATATTGGGATGTTGACCTATTTTTATTGATCTTGAGAGGGATTCTCTCTACTTCTTGGACTTTGAGTGCCTGTTTTCTTCCCCAGATTAGGGAAACTCTCAGCTATGATTTACTCCAATATACCTTCTGTGCCTCTCTAACTCTTCTTGCTCAAGAACCCCAATAACTAGATGTATTTTTTCACTTTATGGTATTGTTGATTTCTCAATGCCTCCCCTCGTGGTGCATTATTTGTCTTTCTCTCTTTTCCTCAGTTTCCTTCCTTTCCATTAACTTGGCTTCTGTGTCACTTTCCCTTCTACCTCAGTTTACACTAGTTGTTAGAACATCTGATTTAGACTGCATTTCAATTAAAGCATTTTTAATTTTGGCCTGATTAGATTTTAATTATGCACTAAGAGATTCTCTATTGTCTTTTATGTTTTTCTCAAGCATAGCTAGTAACTTTATAATCATTATCTTGAATAACAGCACTGACAGTTTACTTTTAACCATATTGATTAGATCTGTGGCAGAGAGTATTACCTCTGGCCTCTGTTTTTTCCTTTTGTTGTGATTCCTCCCTCTCCTCATTTTTCCCAGAGATTAATAGATGAATGAGAGAACAAAATCAGAAATATCAACCACAACACAAGTGAAATACACACTAGACAAATCTGAAGGGGTCAGAAACCAAAAAAAAAAAAAAAAGGAAAAGGAAAAAAAGGGGGGGCAGGGAGTGATGAAACAGAATATAATCACCCAGGTGGACAAAACAGGGTGTTCCTTTTTGTCCTGGGTGGTTTTTGTTGTTGTTGCTGTTGTTGTTTTGTATTTTTGTCTATTTGTTTGAAGACACTAAATCCCAAACGTGTAAAGAAAGCAAAACTTAAATGTGTGTGTGTGTGTGTATAAAATTGAATAGAGTGAAAGGAAGACAAAAATGAAGAATATAGCTACAAAATGTAAATACAAATTGAAAGTTAAAAAAAGGCTTAAAAACAGTGTTGGTAAAAGTAAAAAAAAAAAAAACTAGTTGAGAAGGAAAAAAAGGAAAATTATAAATTGAAATATAAACATATTATGAGAAAAAAACCTTGAATTTTATATACTATTTTCCCCTAGTGCTGGAGTTTTGCAGTCCTATGTGCTCCATAAACTTGGTGTTTCCTTGATGTTCCAGCTAGTCTTTCTGGGGAGGGACCTGCTGTGCTGGTTCTTGGGTGTCTTTGCCTGGATGGAATTGCACTGCCCCTTGCCAGGGCTTTGGGCTCAGTATAAACTGATTCTGGATGCTCTATGTGGTCTTTGATCCCTAAAGGCTTTCCACACCTCTTTAAAGGATGCAGATTAAAATTAAAATTAATATTAAAATTAAAAATATAAATAAAAATAAAAATAGTCGCACTCTGATCTCTATCCCCGGAGCTGAAAGATAAACTCTTTCAGAGTTTACTCTTCAGTAAACTCTCAGAAATAAGAAGTCTTCACTTTTTGTCACTAAACTCTGTATACTTCTTCAGTGAGCACCTGCAATGATCCTCCTGGAGGAAGGCAGAGGGTTGCCAAGTTTCTGCTCTTACAGGGCTGAGAGGAGATTTAAAAATACAAAACTTTTTTTCATCACAAAACGTTTCAAATAAAGTGTTTCAAGATTGTCATTAAGGATTAGAATCAATTTCAAACTTTCTTTAAACAGTTTATTGAGATACAATTGATATGAGAAATGACTAATACTTAAAATTAATGATTTAATGAATTTTAATATATGTATGAATTCATGAAGCCATCGCAACAATTCATCACCTCCAAAAGTTTCCTCCTTCCCCTTTATGTTTTTGTTTATTTGTTTGTTTTTTAGGGTTTTTTTGGGGGGGGTTGAGGTGGTTTTCATTTGTTTGTTTGTTTGTCTGCTTTTTGTCTTGTCTTTCCTTTTGTGGTAAGAACACTTAACATGAGATTCCATCTTAACAATGTTTAAGACAACATAGTATTGTTAACCAGAAACACAATGTTGTACAATAGATCTCTAGAACTTATACATGTTGCATAACTGAAACTTTTATTCCTCTTGATCAAGTTTATATCAGTGTGATATATTGCATCAACAGAATGAATGATAAAAATTGCAAGATCATCTCAATACAGAAATATCCAACAGACTTTCATGTTAAAATCGTTCAACAAACTAAGCATAGAAAGTATTTATCTCAATATTAATAAAAGGTCATATTTGACCTCAGCTAACATTATAATCAATTGTGAAAAACTGGAGATTTTCTTCTAAGATAAGGAACAAGACAAATATACCCACTCTTGACAATTTTATTCAATGCAGTACTGGAGTCCAAGCTAGAGGAATTAGTCAAGAAAAGGAAATAAAAGACATCCATACTAGAAAGAAAGAAATAAAATGATCTATTTTTGAGGGTGACATGTTCTTAAATGTAGAAAATCCTAAAGATTCCTCAGTTTCTTAAATTAACACAAAGCATCCTTTAAAAACTTGTTCATATATTATATATACAAATAAACATATGTGAAGCCCCTATGTGTGTGTATATAATGTATGATCCTCAGCTCCTAATAAGACCATGGTGTTCTTTATATAAAGTGTTCTTTTTACCTGCAATATCTTATCGTTCTGCCTTTTTTTATTTAGCTCGATTCTAATTATCCCTTAGGATCAATCATCTCAGCACTTACCCCTATGAGTCGATTCTTGATTCTCCCAATATGATTTAGATGATCATTTTCTTTGAATTCAGTGCAACCCACATTTAATTTGTACACAGTATATACTCTGTTGCAATTGATGAATGATATCACCCAACAGACTGTGAAGCTTGCTAAAAGCAAGCAATATGGTTATGTATTCCCATGAACCAGCAGTGACATGCATATTTCAGACACTCTAAAGCTTTTGCTGGCTTAATGAATAAATTAATGAATGAATAATGAGAAGATGGATTTTTTTTAATGTATGGAATTTAGATAATAGTATATATGGAGGATAGAAGATTGAGAAATTTTGCAGAGGCAAGTTGAGGCCATGTGATAAAGGTTCTGATATACTAGGGACAGAGAATTTTAATTGTCTGCCCAAGTGATAGAGTACAATTGATGGTTTTTTAAACAGGTGCATTAGGAAGTTCAATTAGGCAATAATGATGATAATGAAATGGATAAGAGAAAAATTGTAAATGAAAGCAGTCAGGCGATAGCAACATAGTCTATTTTGGGTGAAACATACTTGCCCTGGAAAAGTGGCTATTGGGTCATCAGGTGTTTTGTTTATTGTGCTTGCTTTCCCTTCCATGGGTTACCTTTTTCTCTCACTAGTCCCATACAACCTGTGACCTTGGAACAAAGTTTTAATAATCTATACTTCAGAAGAGTTAAGAATTCTTCTCTATGCCATAAAATCGAAATTTAGACATTTTTCAAAAAATTTTTACAATGTCCTTTTCCTGGTCCTATTCCCTCATACATTTATCTGATGAGCATATTTTCATATTCTTGAACCCAAATCTGTTCATTAAGTCATAGGACTTCAAAGTTTATAATTTCAAAATTGCTGGCTTCAGAAGACTTAATAACCCAAGAATTTGTTATGTTAGTTATTTAGTTAGAACTTTTACTATTATTTGTTTAAGACTTAATGTGAACCAGTCATACAACTAAGCTCCTTCTTTCTTCCTTCCTTCCTTCCTTCCTTTCTTTCTTTCTTTTTTTTTTTTTTTTAAGATTCTCTTTATTTATTTGAGAGAGACAGTACCAGCAGGGGGAGGGACAGAAGGGGAGGAGAAGAAAGAGGGACAAGTGAGGAGGGACTCTCCACTGAGTGTGGAGCCTGGAGCACGGAACCCTGGGGCAGAGCACTCCCACAGACTGAAGATCAAGACCAGACCCAAACCAAGAGTTGGAGGTTTGACCTTCTGACCTAGCCAGGCAACCCTACAGTAAGCACTTTAAATGCAGTATCTCTTTCATTTATTTCCACAACCCAGAATTATAGGTCTTCTTCTCCGAAAGTAAGAAAATTGATGCTTTGACAGATGATGCAACTTGCAAAGGCCATATAAATAACAAGCACTAGAGGAAGAATTCCAACTTAAGTCAAGCAATAAACCCTGTGGTCTTAGATATACGGAAACCATCAACGAGGACAGATACATATTTTTTATTAAGTATTAAAGTGAACCGTGAGAGATAGAAACCAGGGCATATAAGAAAGTCCAGGGTCTTACCTTTGCCATAGCAAAGATAATAACAATACGACTAATTTTAAAACTTGTACATTGAGGGGATTTAATGAATTTTATATGGACGCGGATGAACAGAGTGTGGAAGACAATGAACACATTAGCATAATGGGAATATAGTTCTGCCTAAGTGGTTAGAGGAAATTATTTTTTAAACATTAATGCAAATATATTTCATTTTCTATTATCTGATTATTTTAAATAATATGCCAGGGTAATAAGTAAGAAGACTTTTTTGACAAAATATCATTGCAGCATTTGTTTTTGTTTTTATTTTGTTTTGAATTCAATAAAACATTCCAAATGAGGCTATTTTTCAAGGTCTAGCCGACAAAGTTTAGCTCTGAATTTTCACTTCCCGTGGAATAATTTTTTTGCATTTTGTTACTTAAATGATATATTCTACCAGTTAATATATATTGATATAACACTCCAGAATTCTGGTAGGCAATATAATAAAATTCAAACATTTGCTTTACATTTGAAATTTTTAAAATACAAGGAAAATATATTTCTAACCTCAAAACTTATACTCTCTGATATTACATAACTTCAAAATACCATCATATCCCACCATAGGGAGAAGAGCACCTTTTTTTAGATTAAAGAAATTCAAGTTACAGCACTTTTAGTGAAATAATTTACAATAACTCAGTGGGAATTCTGAATAAGAGGGTGTGTGAACGAAAACAATTCACTTGGTTCAAACACATGGATGTAAAGCTTTGCAAAAGTTACCTTGAAATATTTGGCTCACAAAGTTCATTTTACTCCTTTATTCTGAGTATAATAAATTGACTATATTTTAAAACTTAATTTTATAAAGATTTTTCTGAAATGTGAATATGACTTCTCACATATTTTCTAGACAATTCATAAGTATATTTATAGATTGAAATTTCAGACTCCTTTCTTGAAGGTATAGAAAGTAGACATTTTTATTTTTTCTTTTTTTTTGTCTAATGCATATTCTCAAATCAAATATATAATAACACTAAGATAATAATACTAATCAATGACAAAAAAGATTTCTGCTACTTACAGAAACACTTAACTCATCACAGTCATTTGACCATCCATTTTGCTACATATGAAATGGTTACTAGGTTACCTGATCAACTTCTAGCTTCAGTAGCTGTAAGTGTACTTGTTCTAGATTTCCATACTTTATATGACTGGAATTAAGTCTCATTATACTTCATATTTATATTACCTGATCTGCCCAAACTAATAAATGTTTGAAAATAAAATATAGAGAGTATAGATTTAGTCTATTATTTCAAAATCAATAATAATATTCAAGTATTTGGATGTCTATAAAAATAATAATTCACTCTGTAAAACCACTATTATTCTGTATTTTAGTATCTTCATCTTCATAAGTTATTCAATATTGAAAACACATATTATATTCCATGTAGTGTGATGAGTTATGAAAAGATAAAAATGATTCAAGTTTCTACCATTAAAAACATGCAAAATACATTCATCATGAAATTCTAGGGACACTCGTGACTCAAAGAACATTGAAGATATATTCCCTGCTAGACTTTAAGAATGGAGAAGTCGGGGCACCTGGGTGGCTCAGTGGGTTAAGTCACTTCCTTCAGCTCAGGTTATGATCTCAGGGTCCTGGGATCGAGCCCCACATCTGGCTCTCTGCTCAGTGGGGAGCCTGCTTCCCTGCCCCCCCACCTGGCTCTCTGCCTACTTGTGATCTCTCTCTCTGTCAAATAAAAAAATTAAATTAAAAAAAAAAAGAATGGAGAAGTCATCACAATGGTGATGAGTGGTATTTGAGTTAGGCCTTAAAGATTAATAGAAATTTATTAAGCATGTATGGGAACATCAAAGAGAAATCTTGGTAAAGGAAACCATTTGAAGAAAGGCATAGAAAATAAAAATGCAAATATACAAGACTTTAAATGTTAGGAATTTCTTAGTAAGCAGTATAGAAAGCAACTTGAAATTCGTTTTTCTCTTTAAATTTGTATATCTAGTCATTAATCTTGTTGATTATTTCTTCAAAATAACTCCTAGTTTCATTACTTCTCCATTTTCTCTTTTTTCTGTCCTAGTATAGATTTTTATCATCTCTCTCAGTGGTTCTCCACTGAGGGTGGTTTTTCCCTCAAAGGTATATTTGGCAATGTTTAGAAACATTTTTGGCACAATTGGGAACAGGATCTTACTGAAATCTAATGAATAGATGACGCTAGATATCTTAAAATGCACAGCACAGGACTTCCCAACAAAGAACTATCTGACCCAAAATTTCAGCAGAGCCAAGGTAGAGACACACTAATCTACATGATAGCAATAACTCCCTAAACTCATCCCTACCTCAAAGATTTCCCAAAATAGATTAGAATTTATCCAATTATATCATACCTATTATTGATTGAGTTCAAGTTGTCAATGAAACATCCAAGAAGAAATACTTATTAGCCAGTTAAAAATCTCATCTTTGGGATCAAGAGAAATAATTTCTGGAGATACAAAATGGATATGAATGAAGCAGAATGATGATAGCTCAAAATGCAGAGATAGCTAAATTTTCTTGTGTAAATCTTTAGAAGGAAAGAAGGAGGAATTAAACAATAGAATGTTTACAATTTAAGAGGTGAATGAAGATAAGGCAGACAATAAAAAAATCAACCAAAAAAAGATAGAAACATCCAGAAGGTAGAAGAGCTCTTAATAAGCCATGACTTTCATCATTTTCCACTTCCATGCACTCTGCACACCTCAACATACACTGGCTTCCTATAAGGACTGGTAGTAATTCTGTTTTTCCCAACATGCCTAATATTTTTTAATGGTTTATTTATTTATTTTAAAGAGAGAGTGTGCACACACACAAGTGGAGAGAGGGGCAGACAGAGAAGAAGAAGGAAAAAAACACAAGCACACTTGGTGCTAAGCATAGAGCCTTGGTGGGGTGCTCAATTTCAAAATACTGAGACCATGACCTGAGCCAAAATCAAGAGTCAGACAGTCTAACAACTGAGGTACCCAGGCACCCTATTTTTCTAATATTTTTAAGGCTTCTGTACATTCTTATTCTTAGAAAATCTTTAAAGTAATAGAACCGGGGGGGGGGGGATAACACAGTTCTACCAAAATGTAAATACTTTGGGGTTAAAAATACAAGGCAGAATACACATTGGTGGACTCACATCCCCAGCTGACTGCCAACCTTCTTTCAGTCCACCCCTTGACATACCAAGGATGATTGGGGAAGTCAAATAACATTATTTCATCAATAAATTTTTGTAAGTCTTTAAAATTCTGTCCAGTTCAGATAGAGGGGCATCTTCCTTTACATAAAAAGAAAATTTCCTTGGCAGTATTAGGCTTAAATATTTTGCCCAACATAGTAACGTTGGCACTCTCAAATTACCAGATGGTCACATTACATGTGCTTATAATTAATTGGATTTAAAAAATCTTGAAGTGCCTGTTTGGGTGAATAACCATTTTAATATTCTGTTCAACCTTTCCCAGTTAGGAGGGAAAAGGCTTTAATTTCTATAAGATTCTTCCTGTATTAAAATAGCATTTAAATATTTTGATGTCTTTGATTTGTTAAAACTATCAAATGATTTACTTGACAAAATAAATATTCAATTCAGAAAATAAAATAAACCAATTATCATGTGTAGATTCACCCATATAAATGGAAAGCATCAATAGAAGTATTGCTCAGTGTGAAGACTTCCTTTCTCACTCTTGAGATCACATTCTTTTTTATATTTCTGAGACTGGGCAACCAGATAAAGAAAGGCATTAAGAGGGAAGGAAAAAGGCAAGAGAGATGTTAGTGAATTTTAAAGTTTTAGGAAACAAAAAACCTAAAATTGAGAAAATGCTACTATTTTATTTGTCTCTCCTATTTATATTCTCCAATGCTTTTATTTGAAGAATGATGAATTACACCATACAGGCTTATGGCTGAAAATGTGAAATTAGAATGAATTAAATATTGTGTATTTGTTTAATTTATTTTCCATATATTTACTGCCCACCTACTGTGTTCAAGGCATTAAACTTGTCACTGATTCATAGTTATTTACAGCAAGACAAGGGAGCACTTTTTTGAGCTTGAAGTCTGAAATAAGAGACAGAAATAGAAGAACCAATTACAGAATTAATTAATTTTTAAATGTCAATAAATGATGTTTGAGAAAATTACAAGCTTCTATGAGACTATATAACAGTGCATGACTAACATCTAGAGATATGGATTATGCCTTCTCAATTAGATTATGAGTGAATTGAACTCTAAGAAATTCATTTCAATTGGGTAGGTGAGGAATAATGGGAAAGAATGTCTTAGGAAGACAAGGGCATAAATCATTCCTGAAAAATGCTGGGGTGAATGTAGGATGGATCATGCATGGATTGGGGGCAGTCTTGGAGATAATGTAAAAATATGAGTAAAAGTCAAATCATGTATATTCTTTGAATTCATGTTAAGATGTCAGTCTTCAGTCTATATTAATAGAAAGCTGTTAAAATCATGAAACAGTGTGCTGGTGTGAGGCATTTGTATTTCCATTCTGTGCATGCTACTCTGGCTATGGTATGTAAAGCAAATTGAATGGAGTAAGAACACATTTAGGACAAAAACTAAGATATATAATATCAGTGGAAATGTGAAAAGGCAGAATTTCATATTATTTAGGTATTTGATAATTTGTAGAACATAGGCTAAGACTTCAGGTTTATAGTTTGGAAAACTAGGTATTTGGAACTGTCATTCCATTAAATAGAGACAACATTTCACTTAAAAAATTAATGTTACAGAGGGAGAAGTTTTGCTTCAAATTTTTGAGAGTTTGAATTTGTGTTGCCAGTTAGATACTCAAGTGGAGATGAGAAATTATATAGAACAACTTGTAGCATTTAATATTTATTTAATACATATTGACTTAGAAATGAACCTATGAATGAGTGAAGGAAGGAGGCATTTAGCATGATATTTGTTCTCTATCAAGAGAAACAGAAAATACTTACTAGACCAAAATGGAAAACGGACAGAAAATCGAGTTACTTGCCAAAGGTCATCCAGAAACATCAAGGAAAGAATTAAAATAAAATGGAAAGGAGCACAAGTGTATATTAAATTATGCTGAGACCAGTAGCTATTTATTTTTAAAATTGGAACACTTTATTCTGAACTTCTGATACATTGAAATTCATTGGAAATATTTTTCATACACATATCTAAGTCAAATATATAACCTACCAAATGGTTTTTGGCATATATTTCCCTTTTAGTAATTCTTCAGACATACCATGAAAATACATGAGATAAATGGGATTTATAAAGAGAGACTAATATTTTTGATAAATAAATAAGAAATGAAAATCTAATTTAAAAACACATTATAAGACTAACTTATTTGTTATATATACAAAGTACAATTTAAAAGATCACATACAAAGGAGGATGTTTCTTGTACATTTCAATTGCATTTGTTAACAATGTTGCCCATTATCCACTATTACTCTTTATTAGTTGTGTCTTACTTTTGTTCAGTTTTTACTATTAGATCTTCTATAAAAGATTATGTTTGGTTATAAGTTTTTAAATATAACAATATAATATTGGTATACATGTTTTTTAATTCAAAAGAAATATTTTTCCATGTTTGCAACAAACCATGTCCCTTCATAATTTAATTTATTGAAAATAGGGAGCATGCTGATAGCACATTTCAGTGGTTTAAAATCCTTTAATAGTGGAAAATTACCTTTTATCTTTGAGAAATATTATTTTCATGAACAAAAGCATTCTTGTATTCCTAGATCATAAGGTAGCTATTCTGTGATACATTTTTGATTTGCAACTATTTCTGAGTAGAGGGTGAGGAAAATTTTAAATCCTCCATTTCAGTGATGGCGTGAGTATGAGAATTGTTACCTTTGATATCCTTTGGTATTGAGGTTGTGTTGAGGAAACATAATTAACACAAAATCTTCCGACCTTATAAACCTGTCCACAAATGTGGAAGAGAAAGCAAACAGTTTTATTATTGACTGAGTATTAAATCAGAATGTAATGCATACCACAGTAATCCATTAAAGAGAATGTGAAAAAAAAAAAGAAAGAAAGAAAGAAATTGCACCTTTTTATACAGTCCATCATCCATCATAAAAATGTTCTCAGGATAAACAGTTACTAGCCTTCAGGTAAAAGGGCTTGCCAGCACCATTTATCATACCAAGTTCATTCCAAACTCACTTGGTGATTGGGGTGACCATTCATTTTAGCTGGCAATATTTGGAGGGAAACAGATTTCTCATATTTTTATGACAAGAGCTAGTTTCCCAACTTGGAGTGAAGTACAGATGAAGTAAGGTTCTAACCCTCCTGCAGAAACTATAAGCTAAAGTTGTTATCTTCCTCAATGAATACAACTGAAAAGGGACAGGCAAGAAGCTTTCAAATGATTTATATAAATAAAAAGGAAACACAGAAAAAAAACTTAATCACCAGTTTTCTCAAGCAGATTCTCTAAGAAAAGGGAAATAGCAGTTGTGGTCTCTTTTCTTATTTTCAGTAGGAAGAATTAAGCCTCTTTTTTCTTAAAAAAATATTTTGTTTATTTGATAGAGACACAGTGAGAGAGGGAACACAAGCAGGGGGAGTGAGAGAAGGAGAAGCAGGCTTCCTGCAGAGCAGGGATCCTGATGCAAGGCTCGATCCCAGGACCCTGGGATCATGACCTGAGCAGAAGGCAGATGCTTAATGACTGAGCCACCTAGGTGCTCCTTAAGCCTCTTTTTAAATTCTCATTTGCCTCTACAATCTCCACCCTGTGTTACTATAAAATAGTAACAATTTTATAATGATTTCCATTGCTGTTTCTACATTTCTCTGGAAAAATTGCAGCCTCCTAAATATCCAGCAAATCCATAGTAAAATATAAACTAGAGTGATTATCAGAATTATGATGGAATAACAGAATTAATCTTCAACAAACCAGGAAAGAATGTCCTATGGAAAAAAGACAGTCTGTTCAATAAACAGTGTTGGGAAAATTGAATAGCCACATGCAGAAGAATGAAATTGGACCATTTCCTTACACCACATATAAAAATGGACTCAAAATAGATTAAAGACTTAAATGTGAGACAGGAAACTATCAAAATCCTTGAGGAGACAGCAATCTCTTCAACCTCAGCTGCAGCAACTTCTTCCTAGACACAGTGTCAAAGGCAAGGAAAACAAGGGCAAAAATGAACTATTGGGACTTCATCAAGATCAAAAGCTTGCACAGCAAAGAAAACAGCCAACAAAACCCAAAGACAACCAACAGAATGGGAGAAGATATTTGAAAATGACATATCAGATAAAGGACTGTTATCTAAAATCTAGAAAGAACTTGTCAAACTCAAAGCCCAAAGAACAAATAATCCAGTCACAAAATGGGCTGAAGATATGGACAGACATTTCTGCAAAGAAGATATCCAAATGGCCAATAGACACATGAAAAACTGCTTAACATCACTCAGGATCAGGGAAAAACAAACCAAAACCACAGTGAGATATCATCTCACACCAGTCAGAATGGCTAAAATTAACAAACCAGGAAACAACAGATGTTGGTGAGGATGTGGAGAAAGGGGAAGCCCCCTATACTTTTGGTGGGAATTCAAGGTGGTGCAGCCACTCTGGAAAACAGTATGGATGTTCCTCACAAAGTTAAAAATAGAGTTAAACTACAATCCAGCAATTACACTACTGTATATTTACTCCAAACACACAAAAGTAGTGATCTGAAGGGGCACATGCATCCCAATATTTGTAAGTTCAATATCTACAATAGCCGAACTATGGAAGGAACCAGACGTCCATCAACAGATGAATGGATAAAGAAGATATGGTATATACTCATACAATGAGATACTATGCAGCCATGAAAAGAAATAAAAAATCTTGCCATTTTCAATGACATGGATGGAGCTAGAGAGTATTATGCTAAGTGAAATGAGTCAATCAGAGAAAGACAATTATCATATGATCTCACTTATATGTGGAATTTGAGAAAAGAGGCAGAGGATCATAGGGGAAGAGAGAAAAAATGCAACAAGATGAAACCAGAGAGGGAGCCAAAACATAAGAGACTTTTAACCTCAGGAAACAAACTGAGGGTTGCTGGAGTGGAGGGGGGCTTGGGATGTTTGGGGTGGCTGGATGATGGACATTGGGGAAGGAGTGTTATGGTGAGCATGTGAATTGTTTAAGACTGATGAATCACAGACCTGTATCCCTGAAACAAATAATATATTATATGTTAATTTTTAAAAGTAGAATTATTAAAACAAAGGTCAGTACATAAATTCCCTTTGGCAAATAACCTTTGAGTATATCATACCAATGGTGAATGGTTAAATGACACTTTTAGTTAACAATGCACAAATTTTCTTCATCATACATAAACTTTATAAATTGTTGCAAAATCTTTGCTCCTTCTTTTCAATGATAAACTATCTGAATATTATTTGGTAGATCCTTATAAAGTCTTTATCTAAGTCAAAGGGGTTACTTATCTTTGGATCCTGATAATCTAAAATTTTAACTAAGAGTTTTTCTTGCAAGGCCCAATGAACTTCTCCTGAGTTCTAGAGAAATATCTAAGTACCATCACATCTGTATGATATACTAGGCTCTTACCAAGGGTTATATGTTTGCAAATAGTTTTTTTTAGATATAAAACACAATGACATTCCAGGCTACCATCTAGTATAGAAATCTTATTATGAGGCACACACTGGAAGGTACAGAATGAAATTCTGTTGTTTAATGTATATGGAGCCAATTGTTAAACCCACAAAATGGGAATTTTTTTAAATCAAGAGTTTCACAATAACAGTTTACTATAACTATTCCCTGAATAATAGGCATAATATTTATTTATCAACCTCTACTGGAACTGGAGAAAAATTGCATCTTGAAGTTAAGTAATATTAAAACTATCTTTTACAGTCTCTATCTTACAATGCCAGATGTATATTTTTCTAGTAATTGAAATTTTTATATCATCCTTCCAATTAAACCAGTTAAAATATTCTTATTTCACATTTGGGCTTGAGTGTCTGGATGCATATTAGTTAACTTTTGCTTTGTTATTATCAAAAATTACTGATGAAGATGGACTCTCTTTTACTCTGTCATTAATTAAATTGTTGGACTTAAGAGTCCAACTAGCAGAACAATTTAGAACTGATTGGAAATTAGATTCTGAGAATCATTAGTGGTAAAACAGAAAGAAAACATAATGTAACAAATAAGTTTATTTTTAGTAAAATGTGACTCTCAAAGTAATTGAAGTAACTTCACTGTGAATATGTATGTATATATATGCATGTGTATGGATATGTTATATTTATATAACTACCTTATATTTATTTTATATAGCCATACATTTTTGAAATGAATATATTAATTTAAAATTCAGAACCAAGACTTATTGCTCTACTGATTGCTATTAATTTATCTGCCTGTGCAGACTTAATTTCAGACAATATGTAAACTTCCAAAATTTCATAAGGAAGATTTTATAGGAAGATTTCAGGGGGCCACTTTTACCATGAGTACATGACTCCTAAGTAAACATGCAATATGAGTCATAACATCAGATAAGTCAGATAAATCAGGTCAAAATTGGGAATATTCAAATATTAGGATCCCACAAATTTGGAACCCCCAAAGCTGGGAAAGAGATGATAGTGAATTTCAAGTTTCAGATTCTAGGAACCAAACATGAAGTTCTAGAAAATTAACATGTAAATCAAAGTTGTGGTTGTTGTTATTATTGTTGCTGTTGTCGTTTTCACTCTGTGAAAACTAGAATCCACTACCTGTAATATTGTGCTAATCCCCCAAACTGTCCAAGTTTTTGTTGTTGTTGTTGTTATTAGTGGTGCATTATATCACATCTGCAAAGGGAGCCCACTTCTAGATTGTAATATTCTGTGGCCTATAGCTGACAACAGATGCCATCAGTTAAAGCAATATTGCAATTGGCCTAATGGGACATAACACCATCCTGAAGCAAAGAAAACAAAGCTACAGTATCGCTTTTGTGTTCCTCTGAAATTTCTGAGGCTACCAGAAAATCATTTAAATTTATCTAATTATAGATCCCTTTGGGGAAAATATTTCTCTAGGTTTTTTTGTTGTTGTTTTTGTTTTTTGGTTTTTGTTTTGTTTTGTTTTGTCTGTTGGTTTTAGAAATAACTAGAGAAAATACTAGGAGGTTCCAAAACTGGTGAGAAATCTTGTATCATAAAAATTGGACTCCTTCATAAGCCAAAAGAAACAAAAATTTCAATTCATTGCTAAAGGAACAAAGGAAAGAAGGAAAGAAGAAAGGAAGAAAGGAAGGAAGGAAGGAAAAGAAAATGCAGAACATAGATCAATTACAGAGAAAATCTCTGCAGACAATAGTACCAAAGTCAGAAAACTTGAAAAATGAGGTGCAAAAGGATGAATACAATAACAAATATATTTACTTCTTTAAAATCTTGTACAAATCTACATAACGGTCAATCATCTTTATCAAATTTATTTTCCTTCCTTACTGGGAGTATGGAAATATTGCAGAGGAAATGTAAGATTATCCTTTGTTTTTCTAATTCTTTTGTAACTGATTTTATTTCTTTTTGGGGGCCCTTAACAAAGGAGACTACTTTATTTACATGAGAACATGTCTTATTATTTTTTGTTTTGTTTTGTTTTGTTTCTACATCTCAGATGAAACCAGTATCATTATTCCCTCACACCCAAGGTAATACACTGATCTGTTGTTTCAGCTTAGGGTCCTTTCCAGCATGGAGTGAGACCGCCACTTTCTGACATACCCCTTCTCTTTCAGAGGGCACCTGGTAACTAAATAACATGCCCTCTTCCTAAGATGCTTCACAGACTATCCTTTCCAAGTACAGAATATAGTAGCCTTTCTGATGGTAGGTCTCTTCCCAGCAGATTTACAGGAGGCACAAGAAAGTAAGAATACATGTTCCCAGACAGGGGCCCTATCTATGTGGGCATCATGGAGCAAAAGGAACAAGGATGAAAAGAAACAAGGCTAATATGAAATATCACCAAGCTTCAGCAAGTGGAAAGTGAGAAACTGGGAAAACTACCTGTGAAATATCACCAGTTTCCACTTCTGAGACTGCTCGCATCCCAGAAAGCTAGGGAGTAACTGGTTTACCAGTTACTCCCTAGCTTTCTGGGATTTTCTGATTCCCCTATTCTTGCATCCTATGCTGTGTCTTTCTACAATCTCTCTTTCAACGCCTTAGTTCCTTGTAAAAATGACATATAGTCCCCCTTCTTCCTTTCTTCTCTTTATAGGTTGGTCAGAGTAGGGATTATTCCCCTTAGTAAAGAGTTCCTACAGAGTATGCAACCCAGCAGTCCTTAATTTCATCTTTGTCTTTCTCTGAATTACCCTCAAACTGAGTAGTTGCTGTTAAGATCTGAATAATAGTCTGTGCATTTTCCTAACTCGTGTTTGGAGAGACTGCAAGAAAACAAGATAAAGGTGGCTATGGTAAGAAGGCCATTTTGATCTGTCCCTGGTTCCATGCCAGTAAATTTTGTGACGGCCTTAACAAACCACTGACGGAAATCAACCGGAGGCCCACCTGTCCTCTGGATATTGTGCTACAACTTCTCTCAGGTCACTTTGAGCAGTACGACTTCAGGTACATCTGTTAGCCACTTGTTTCACTGGGTCTCTTATTCCCTTTGATCTTCCATACTTGCATGCTGGGGTGTCATTTAACTGGCTTTCTCTGGTCACCATAATTCCTTGATGCATTAATCTTTGGAAACCCAGTGATCCTGATCCATCGAAAGAGCAAAATTGGCTGGTTGCAGAATTACATGCAGTAGCCAGTTCATGTTTCCTTTTGTGGGGTTCTAAATTGAAAACAGAGTACTGAAATCTTCTGGGGCCCAGAAAAAGGAAGCCTTTAAATGAGTCATATCAGCTGATGAGGGAGGTATGGGATGACCCAGGAATCCTGGGTAGCTTCTCAATGACATCAGCTTTACTCATGATCCAAATAAGAATGACTAGTTTTCCTCTCTCAGAGACAAGAAAAATGTAAAGTATAGGCCTCTTTTGCTTCCTTTCCTGTGTTAACATTGATAGGATTTGTTAACATTCATGGGATCTGCACCTTGTTTGTAAGTTTTTTGTTTGTTTGTTTGTTTTGTTTTGTTTCTTCCATGTGACAAGGTACAGCTATTTTCCATCCTGTTGCTTTTGTAGGGGACAGTCTTTTGCCCAAGTTGGAATTATTTCCAGATCAAGTCTTATCACATCTGCTCTCCTAACTACATGATGTATGGATGGTAGGAGGTAAAATCTGGGCTACTCCACTAGGCACTTCATACCTGCTCTCAAAAAGAGCATATACCTGATCACCTGCTGACAAAGTTATGTCCTTCTCACTCTTTTCAGGAGAACCAACCACCCATCTAAAAGGTCTCACTTATCCCTTCTTTTGAGTCTTTTTTTTTTTTTAATATTTTATTTATTTATTTGTCAGAAAGAGAGAAAAAGAGAGAGTGCACAAGATGGCAGAGTGGCAGGCAGAGGAGGAGAGAGAAGCAGGCTCCCTGCCAAGCAAGAAGCCTGATGTGGAACTTGATCCCAGGACCCTGGGTTCATGACCTGAGCTAAAGGCAGTAGCTTAACAGACTGAGCCACCCAGGCATCCATTCTTTTGAGTTTTTTGAGGCCATGAGAGATAAAGACAAACAAAGGAAGAAGGAATGCACACAACAGAGAAAAGACACATGTTTTCTATGAAAGAGAAGTTACCTTCAATTCTTGTCTTTCGTCTTCCATTTCTCTCATTTTTTTAAACAATCCAAATTAGTTTTACTTTTTTTTTCTTCTGAATGATATTCAATCCCCAAAATACCAGTAATTTATTTGTTTGGGAGGAAGGCTGTATTAGTTTTCCAGGTCTGTCATAACAACATGCCATGGATTGGGTGCTTAAAACAACATTTTATCCCCATTGCCAGAATTGTTGGGGAAACTAATTTAAAACAAAATCTCCTCCCAAATCTGAGAACTTCTCCACAAAGGTAAAAGAGATTAAAAAAATATATATTATTGGGTAAACATTAAACCGGAATGTGATGCATATCACATGCAATCTTCTAAAAAAGATGACAGACAGAAAGCAATCACTTGTTTTTTTTTTTGTTTTAAATTTTTTATTTTTTATAAACATATATTTTTATCCCCAGGGGTACAGGTCTGTGAATCACCAGGTTTACACACTTCACAGCACTCACCAAAGCACATACCCTCCCCAATGTCCATAATCCCACCCCCTTCTCCCAAACCCCCTCCCCCCAGCAACCCTCAGTTTGTTTTGTGAGATTAAGAGTCACTTATGGTTTGTCTCCCTCCCAATCCCATCTTGTTTCATTGATTCTTCTCCTACCCACTTAAGCCCCCATGTTGCATCACCACTTCCTCATATCAGGGAGATCATATGATAGTTGTCTTTCTCTGCTTGACTTATTTCGCTAAGCATGATAAAGCTCTAGTTCCATCCATGTTGTCGCGAATGGCAAGATTTCATTTCTTTTGATGGCTGCACAGTATTCCATTGTGTATATATACCACATCTTCTTGATCCATTCATCTGTTGATGGACATCTAGGTTCTTTCCATACTTTGGCTATTGTGGACATTGCTGCTATAAACATTCGGGTGCACGTGCCCCTTTGGATCACTACGTTTGTATCTTTAGGGTAAATACCCAATAGTGCAATTGCTGGGTCATAGGGCAGTTCTATTTTCAACATTTTGAGGAACCTCCATGCTGTTTTCCAGAGTGGCTGCACCAGCTTGTATTCCCACCAACAGTGTAGGAGGGTTCCCCTTTCTCTTGTTTTTATATAGTCAATCAGGTATAACACATTGCACACATGTTCTTAAGATAAACCATAACTAGCCCTCAGAAAGAGGACTTGACAGAACCATTTGTCACAGAATTCATTTTAAATTCACTTGGTAACTGGACTGACCATCTGTGTAAGTTAATTGGCTTTGTCCAAAGGAAAAATTAAATCCTTGTATTTTTATGATGAGGTAGTTTTATAACTGAGAATGAGGCAAATTCTACAAGTCAGGCTCTTACCTTCTCATAGGAACTGTCATAAGGGTACCATCTTCCTTGATGACTACCTTTTATTTTTATATGTTTATTTTCCAACTTTTCATTTAAATTCTGGATAACATATAGTGTGATATTGTTTTCAGGAGTAGAATGTAGAGATTCATTTCTTACATATACCTTTTTTGATACATACCTTTTAGGGAAATGATTCTCAGGCATCGGGGTGGCTCAGTCAGTTAAGTGTGTGACTCTTGGTTTTGGCTCAGATCATGATCTCAGAGTCATGATATTGAGCCCCACATCAGGCTCAGCACAGAGTCTAATTGAGACTCTCTCCCTCTCCCTTAGCCCCTCCTCCCACATATGGATGCTCTCTCTCTTTCTCAAATAAATAAATAAATAAATAAATAAATAAAATATTTTTTAAGAAATTCTGAGCTTGGACCATATGCATCCAGGTATTCATTAATTCAGTGAAGAGTTCCTTAATACTACTTTGGCAGACACTATAGTAAGCAATATAGAGAAAAGGACAGGTCAGCCTCAAAGATACTCCTTTGGCATATTGATGATTGATTATTAATTAATTTATTTATTTGGCAGAGACACAGTGACAGAGGGAACACAAGCAGGGGGAGTAGAGAGGGAGAAACAGGCTTCCTGCCAAGCAGGGAGTCTGATGCAGGGCTGGATCCCAGGACCCTGGGATCATGACCTGAGTCGAAGTCACATGCTTAATGACTGAGCCACCTGAGCTCCCTGATAGACTGATGATTTTAAATAAAAGTTATCTATGAAATAGCCCATGCAAGAACTCTAAGATCCTTCTCTGTCCTCCGAAACTGGGAAAGAAATCTCCCATTTGAAAAATACCCTCATTGTACTAAGGAATAAAAAGTCATCCTTATTACCAGAAATAGAGACATGAAAGATGAGAAAGCAGTGGAAACAAACTTTATATACATTTTTTTTTTCTAATCGAGTACCTCACTTAAATTTTGTTTAGAATTCCCAACTAATTAAAGCTTCCGAACACCTGTTTCCTTTACCGTGTCAATTCCTTACAAATTTCTTGTCTGTTTGCCAAAAAGTATAAAAACTGCCTGCCCTGGTCATTTCTTGAGGTCTCAATTTCATTTGAGAATTCCAGGTGCCTGAGAATTATTGAACTTCTGTGCACACAAAATAAAATTTTGGTTTTTGTTTTCTCCTGTTAATCTGTCTCATGAAAATTTAATTCTTATTGAAGCTAGAAGACCTTGAAGGGTAGAGGAAGAACTATTTTCCCTACAGCATTGATTCATCATCATAATCACCTTATGTTTTGGGAGCAGCATGTACTTTTCATAGCTTTGCACCAATGAGAAAGATAATAAATATACTATTATTTTCATTACAAAGATGAAGGAACAAAATTTGTGTTTAAATTATTTATTCAATATCACAAACCAGTTATTGCTAGGAAAGAAATTATAATTTTTCTAGGTCTAAGATGCATAGAAATCATTAGGATGTGAATGTTTTATTCACAGAGATTTCTGTGTATATATTTTCATGTTTACAGATAAAATATTAATAGAGAACCACTAATATAATTATGAAGACATTTCTAAAATAATCTTATTATTTATTTTTCTTTTAACACTGTGACCTTTTCTGTCAAGCTCCAATCAAAATAAGACATAGTTTATACTCCTATTCATTAGTATTGAGACTTAAAATCATGCTAAAAATTTAACTTTTTTTCAGTATTTTTGTTTGAACAACACTCATGCCCTTAGTTTAGCTGCAAGAGTGGAATAGGAGATTTTATCTTATTAAAAGAAATTTGAAAAGAGAAAAACAACTAACAATTTAGAAAATATTTCCCCCCCCAAATTTAACTTCTTATAGCCCTAAAACCTGAGAAATCAGCCCTTCTACAGTTTTGTTCTTTAGAAGCCTTTTTTTTAGAAACCTTTCTTCACAACTTTTACCCTGTTTTCTCAAAACAGAGACAATTGCATGGGAAGGTCATAAAGCTTGTGGACTGCCCTCCTCCTGATGTCAGAGAAAGAAATCTCTTTACACAAAGAGACTAAACTTGAAAAGAAAAACAAATTTGTGATCTAATGCACAGCTTTGTGATTATGGTTAACAATACTCTATTATACACTTGACAGTTGCTTGGAAACTAGATCTTAAATGTTCTTTCCACATACACAAAAATGATGATTATGTGATATAATGAAGGTATTAGATAACACTATGGTGGCAATCACTTTGCAATATCTGAGTGTATCAAATCAACATATTGTACAACTTAAACTTACATAGTGCTTTATGTCAGTTATGTCTCAAAAATGCAAAAGGAGAAAGACAAACAAAAAGTATAACACAAATTTAATGTGCTTTTGAGGTCCTGTTTTTGGGAGCCTGAAGACAATACATTCTTACATAATAAAATAAAATCTTCCAATCTCATCAAGAACTTATTTGCTTACTTTTGCTCATGTTTCAATTTATGATTATGTAAGCACCCATAATTTAGTGTAGATTTTGCAATAGTTGCAGTTGGTCATTAATGAATATTTTTAATATTCATTGATCGTATAATCATATAATCATATAATATGATCGTATAATCAGATGATCATATTAATTCATATATCACCAAATTTATATATCTATATGGCTTGTATGCCTGAATCATATTTATTATATTAGTACATTAACCATTAGAATTGTGAATGGTTTTATCCTTATATAATGAGATATAATTTTTAATTAATAAAAAACCAACTCATTTTACTTAATTTAAATAATTATTAATTATAATGTATATTTCATGTTTTAAATTAGATAATTGGAGCATTTTGAGAAATGTAGATATGTATGAAAATAATTTCATTTACACATTTAATAATTTACATTGCCTTTGAAAATACTTTCAATTTTTTTCCACTTAGAGTAAGATTGAATTTTTTTCTATGATAAGAACACTTAACATGAAATCTAGTCTTGTACCAAATTTTAATATGCACAAATAGTAGTGTTACAATAGATAGTGTTGTAAGTCACATTTCTAGAAATTTTTGTTTTTCAAAACTGAAGCTTTGTACCCTTTGAGCAATATCTCCCCATGTCTTCATCCCCCACTCACTGGCAATTACCATTCTACTTGTTGTCTCAATGAGTTTGACTGTTTTCAATACCTCATATAAATAGAATCATGCAGAATTTGCCCTTCTCTGCTTGGCTTATGTCACTTAGCAGATTCCCTCCTAAATTCTAAGGATGATTGGGACCAAATGTGAAAGAATTGTGATGTATTTATAATATAGAATTAATGTAGATATTTAAATATTCTGGAGGAAATAAGAAAATAAAGGATAAAGAGAAAGAGGAAAATCTTTTTTAAATGTTCTATTTACATTTCTAAAGAGAGGAAATTATAAAAAAATGAATAAAATTTTATTAAATCTGACCATTATAAAATGCATGAACAGAAAATTACAAACGTTTACATTGTAATTAATACTGAAAACTATAAAAGTGAGCAAAGAACTTATCTTCATCAAATGACATGATAACATATAGAGTCAACCCTAAAGACTCCACCAAAAACCTAGTAGAACTAATAGAGAAATTCAGTAAATTTGTGAAACACAAAATCAATCCACAGAAATCAGTTCAATTTCTATGCACTAATAATGAAATAACAGAAAGAGAAATTAAGAAAACAATCCCATTTACAATTGCACCACAAATGATAAAATACTAGTAATAAACTTAACCAAAAAGTCAAAAAACTATAAAATACTGATAAAAGAAATTAAAGATGACACAAAAAAATGAAAAAATATACGATGGTTTGTCTCCCCCTCTGATTTTTCCCAACTCACAAACTGAGGGTTTTGAGGGGGGGGGGGGGGGTGAGATGGGTGGTGGGTATTAAGGAGGGCATGTATTGCATGGAGCACTGGGTGTAGTGCATAAACAATGACTCTTGGAACACTGAAAAAATACAATACAATACAATACAACACAGTACAATACAATGCATATGCCATATTCATGGACTGGGAGAACCAATATTGTTAAAATGCCCATGCCACCAAAGCAACCTAAACATTTACTGGAATTCTTATCAAAATACCAACAGCATTTTCACAGAACACACTTCCAATTGAATTGAATAATTTAACAAAACTAAGAGACAATATAATGTTGAGAGATACATATTTTAAATGAGAACTCATTTTTAGATAAACTTTCTAAACAATGCACAGAATATGGGAGAAAGAGAGACATATATAATATATACAAAATATAAATTTTATTGATTCTAGATCAAATAGATGGAACAATGAAAATAGTATTCATTTTGGATTATCGGTGTCAGATAGTGAAACTATGCATAGTTAATTTTCTTTTCTTCACTTTCTATAGTTCCTGAGAGAAAATTAATTTCTTCTATAATTATAAAAGAAATTATTTCCTTTTACTAATTGTTTATTAGTAAATAATAAAATTTTCTCATACATTTTCCTATAATTTCTTGGATTAAACCAAAACTTACTGCCACTTTACTACTTAGAAATAATTTTTTAGAATATAAAATACTTACTGTTTTTTTAAAATAAAATTTTAAATTTTATTTAAATAAAATTTTTAATTAAAATTTTAATATTTTTATTAAATAAAATTTTATTTTATTTAAATTAAAAAAATTAAATTTTTTTAAAATTTAAAAATAATTATATATATTATATAATTATTATTATATAATAATAAATATTATAGGAATATAATATTTGATGTTATTTATAAATTTAATTATAAAGAGAGGAAGACTAATTGCAGAGAGAGAAAAGACTAGATGAAAATGTACTATTTTATTAAACATGTAATCATATTTGCTTAATGTCTATTTTCTTTGTGTGCTACTATCCTATATATTCTGCATGTTCTATAATAAGTATGTATTATTTATAATTTAAGAAAAATATCAAACTTTTTTTTAAATAGGAAAGAAAAAAAGAGTAAAATGATTAGCAATATCAGTGGGGTAACATTTCCTCATTCATAGTAGTTTAGATTAACAACTTCCTTATTATAATCTATGTCAGAATTTGTAGCTTTTTTGTGTGTAAACTTTACACTTAAGGCCATGAGAATTTAAAATATGGGCAATAACAATTCTTATTATAGAAATTAACTTTTAATACTGGTAAGTTGCCATAAAACAATGTATGAAGAAAGTTAATGTATTTTGCCTTGTTTATGTTGGGGAAAGGGCTCAAGTGAGAGAATAGGAAAGGCTTCACTGCACCTTGGGAATCCTAATACTTTCAGTTGACTACCACAAAGCACTTGACTAGGGTATAAAGTGTAAGCATATCCATAGTTAATGAAATAGAGTGTTAGTCTTTCTAAACAAATTTTAATTTTAAAAGATATAATAAATGACCTAATTAAATATAAATACATGATTCTAAGAAAAATGCATTTTAAAATAGAGAATGCTTTCCCTTAAATTGTGGTCTGTATTCAAGAATCATCATTTCACTCAGTTATTGCAATCTTAAAGTCCTTTTGGGTCTTTTTGACTGAATTCTTAATATGCCAAAACTGGAAAATTTTAAGCATCCAAAGCATGGCTACTTCTGATTTTTTTATTAATGCTAATATAAACTGCTTTCCATCAGAGTCCATGATTCTTTATCAGTAGTGATCTACTATTTCTTTCCCATTGTTCCAGACTACTGAAAACTCCTAACTTGCAATAATTAACCTCTTGAGAATAACATTTCCCATTTATCCCAGAGAGTAGCTATATTTCTCTATGTCAGCTTTGAAACCTCACAGGTTATTTTTGGTCTGTAACTCAGGAATCAGGTAAATTATACACTAATAAGCAATGAGGGGTTTTTTTGGTAGTAAAAGCCAAAATTATATGGATGGCGCATGTCATGTCCAGAGGTGGTTTGTTGTAGAGATCAAGAGAAGATGGCTTATCTGATTCCACTTGATGATTTTGGTGATATTTAAAAAAAATTATATAACCTTTCTTGCCTCAGTTCCTCCATCTTTAACAACCTCATATGATTGCTGTGAGGACCTAATGAACTAATATCTATGAAGTCCTTAGAATAGACTTTGTTCCATAGATCCATCTATGTGTCTATTTTTTTGTGTCAGAAAATATATTGTCCTCATAATATAAATTGAAGTCTGGATTTGTGATACCTTCAGTTTTGTTTTTCTTTTTTAAGATTACTTTGGCTATTCTGGCTCTTTTGTGGTTCCATACAAAATTTTAGGACTGTTTGTTCTAGTTCTGCATATATACATCATATTTTCTTTATCCATTCATCTGTCAACTAAAACTTAGTTTATTATTGTATCTTGGCTATTGTGAACAAAGCCACGATGAAAATAAGAGTGTAGATATGTATTTGAGAGCCCAGTTTCAATTCTTTCAGATAAATACCCTGAGGGTGATTGTGGGATAATATAGTGGTACTATTTTTAACTTTTTAAGTAATTTCCATACTGTTTTCCATAGTGGTTATATCAGTTTATATTTCCCCAACACCACACAACTTTTTTTTTTTTAATATTTTCACCAACACTTAACTCTTGCTTTTAGTATAATCACCATTCTCAGGTGTGAGGGGGTATCTCATTGTGCTTTTAATTTACATTTCCCTGATGATGTTGCATACCTTTCATGTACCTGTTGGTCACATACTTTTCAAGTACCTGTTGGCCATTTGCACATTTTCTTTAGAAAAAATGTCAATTCCTCTGCTAAATTTTAGCATGGATGGTTTTATATTTTGTTAGTGAGTTGTAGGGGTTCTTTATATATTTTGGATATACTGCTTACAAATATATGATTTCCAAATACTATCTTTCATTCGATAGGTTGCCTTTCCATTTTGCTGATCATTTCGTTTGCTGTATAGAAAAGCTCTTTAGTTTGAGTTGGCTCCACTTATTTATTTTTGCTTTTGTTGCTTATGATGCAGGTTAAGTCAAACTGTTCCTCACCCTCTCCAATGCATCAAAACTTCTTCCTTCCTTCATTCATTCATTCAATTTTGCTACAACAGTTTACTGGAATTTCTCTGTTGGAAACCTGGACTTCTATAAATCCTCTCTTGTTCATGGGTGATTGTCCATGACACTATTTTCCAGAACTTCCAGACAATGGCTGAGAGGGGCTGAAGTTGTTTCATGGGCCACCATAGGATCCACAGGTTGAGGTCTATATGCCAATTACCTGATACATGGGTGGGTAATATGCCTCCCTGTATCCCACAACTCCCACAAAGGTACTTTGTTTGTGGATGGATGTTGTGTTTTTGTTGTTGAAGGGCGGATATGACATGGAATATCTTATTTATCAATGTTGTTGATATTAGAGTAGTAGTTGATAGTGTTTTGGTAATGGTTAGTATGGATATCTCCGCATAGAAATCTTATCAGTGTCTTAAATTCATATGAGAAACTGAACTGTAAGTTAAAATCAGTATTTTTTTTTAATGGACAATGCTTTTTAAAAGATACCCTAACACACATTGCATAGATTACAATTAAGGAAAAGATTTAGGGGGAGTATTAGAATAGGAAGGGACCTAGAATGCAATCATGAGAAAGTGCAACATTTTAAGGATTTTCAGAAAAGTCTAAAATGAATGCATGCAATGACAGTGTACAAGCAGAGGCATATAAAATAGAGACTCAGATGAAGAGGAGCATTGAAAAACATTGGAATGATGGTTGTAGATTCTTTTCTCATTTATATATTTAAGCACCTATTATATGCCATTTATATGTGCAAATTAAATGGTAAACAAGATAGTTGTGTTAAAGGAATTTAAAATCTGGAAAAGGGAAGACAAATTGTTTAACAAGTGAAGGAGAAGGAGAAAAGGTGTCCACTAAAATAGGTAATTGTGCATGTTTATTTAACTTTTGATTAGTAAATAACTGAGGAAAATTATTAATTCAAGTACCTATCATTTGCCAGGCACTGCTTAAGGTACTGGCAATAACACAATAAATGGAGCAAAGTTGCCTCCTTAATGGAATGTTTATTAATTGAACAATATATACTGTAAAAAAATAATAAGTGAGTACATATATAATGTTATATGTTTATATACATATATACATATATAATGTTTTAAGAGACTTTAAAATAATAAAACAGGATGAGAATAAAAAAAAAAAGTAAGGGGTAGAAAGTAAAGGTTTTCTGCTATATAGGGTGATCAGGCAAGGTATTTCTTAAATGGCGTGAACTAGGAGCCATCTGTAGGAGCTGAAAGATAGATGGATGAAGAACATTGCAGCTAAAATAAAACAATAAATACAAAGGTCCTAAACATGGCCTTGCCAGGCTGTTCCAGAATAAAATTTTATCCATGCCTCATCACTCATCATATCACATTATATACATTATACTCCAGAAATACCAGAGTTTGCATTGTTGTCTGTTCTGGTCTTTTTATCTTTTTTTTCAGACTGTTCTTCCTACCTGAAATGATCTTCCTCTCAGTCCCTAAAACATTTTCTTTAGGAAGCCCTTTTAGAATTCAAACAAAATAATGATGCTTAAAATATTGTTTAGATATCCCTCTTCCTTACTAAATAAATTATTCAAGGTATACAACTGTGTTTTATTCATCATTACATCCACAGCATACCTATGATGTGCTGCAGATCCTACTGGATACCTGATACCTGGCATAAGTAGGTACCTTATCATATATCACTGATTAATGTTGTATGCTAAAATCATGAGTTATCAAAAAGTATATATTTTAAAATATAAAGTTAAAAGGCATTAATGCTTAATGTAATTCTTTATAAAAATACTATCTAAGATGTAGTAAATGTTTACTGTATTCTAATTCAATGTTTTATATGCATTACATGTAATTAGCTTCTTTAAACTTCAAAATTAAAAAAAAGAAATGGAAAAGAACAAACAAAAGATACTTGTTCTTCTACAGCACAGTAAGAAAAAAAATACGAAAAGAAGAGAGCAGCACCAAAGCTCAAACTTTAATCAACAAAACTTCTGTCTTTAATCTAGCTGCACAAAAGTTTAAATCAGGAACTTATCTTAGTACTTCATAAATATACTAAATTAGGAACAAGATTAATATATATCTGAAAACAAAATAATGCATCATTTTATTGCAAGAGTTTACACATCTTCAAAGAGCAGATGTTTTGGTTCTACCAAACTGTGGTTGACAAATTTGCTAGCAGTGGGAGTGGAAAATTACTTTTCACTTTTAGAAATTATTTGATAGCATTTACAGACCTTTGCTATCTATCACATTGATTAAAAGCTGTCATTTGCAGCATTTATAGTCTTCAAGTACGTGTCAAAACAGTTTCTAGCCAATTCGAATGCTCTTCTGAAAAGGCATATTAAACCAAACTAGGGTATATATCTCTTCTTTTCTTAGGCAATACATCAAAACTGTGTAGTAAGGCACATTCTAATATAGTATGAGAATTTCCCTGATTAAATTTGGAAAGATTCTTATCTATCACTTACAAATTTGGAAAGATCTTTAGATTCAAAGATAAATACGAACAGATAAGAAATACTGCCTTGAAGTGTCACAATGAAATGGCTGCAATTTCCATAAAAGCAACAATATCACAAACCCATTTCCTCTGTGGGAACAAATATCATTTCAGGGGAAAAAAAAAAATCTTTTACTAAAGCTTGTAAATTGATAGCTAAATTTCCATAAGGATTTCTCATAATCATAAGGAATTTCTTACATGGATACTGGGGAAAAAAACAAACAAACAAACAAAAAACAAAAACAAAAACAAAAACAAAAAACAAAAAAGAGGAAAGTACTCACTCTCTCTCATCACTTAGTCTCAGGATTTCCCATGAGCTGACTCATGAACACACTTTTATTGTAGATGTACACTTCTGAACACATTGTATATTCCCAAAGACTTTCATTAAATAAATAGCTCTTATTTTGAAGAATGTGTTTATATTTAGATACATTTTTTTAAATATTTACTTTATTATTTATTTGGGAAGGAACAGAGGGAGAGGGAGAATCTTAAACAGACTCCATGCTGAAAGTGGAGCCTGACAGGGAACTCAATCTGAAGACCCTGAGATCATGACCTGAGCTGAAACCGAGTCAGGTTTAACTGACTGAGCCACTCAGGTGCCCCAAGAAGGGATTTATATATAGACAGTTTTTGGCAAATTCCTAAATAATTGTAGCTTTTGATTAGTTGTTTAAAATTTTCAACTTCATGTGATGTTTGCATTGTATATGAATAGTATTTTAATATGCTATATCACTAAGTAGCATATATATACACACATATATATATAATAGTTTATGTTGTATACGCATTTTATTTCATGAATTTATCTTTCATTCAATGTACATTTTCTGGATTCTAAGAACTAAGAAACCAATCATCAAGTTTGGTTTCTAAAAGTTGTTAAGTATTCAGTGAGTGCTTATTAAGTGGGTTCATTAATGAAGACTGTATGCTGAGTGAATATATCTGTATATGTGTAGCTTTATTGTTAGCTAAGTAAAATTCAAAAGGGGAAAGCAAAAAAGAATGAATACAAAAGATAGATTCTTACAAAAATGTTACCTGAAAGATCAAAGCTATAAAATGAGATAGGAAGGATAATGATGGGGATATTGAACACGCTTCTTTAAATGAGTTAGTCTTGTGTTGGGGTTCCTGATTGTTTTAAGAACTAATTTTTTTAAGAAATCATTTTTTGTATTAGATCAAACTTATTTTTTATCTCTTTTCTTTTTCTTGCCCTAAAACAATAATTCCCCATACCTTCAAAAATTTTTATTGGCATTTAATATTTTGAAGATCTTGAAATAATTTTGAAACACACATTCCCTAAACTTTGGCCAAAGGTTAATAGAGTTTATTTCTATTCTTCCTTTCTTTTTAACTTTCATTGTAAAACATGTAGATTTCAAAACGTATTTTAATAGAGATAATATGTTTTTACATAAAATGGTTTTAAAAGTAGATATTATATACATTTATGTAAACACTTAAATGTATATTTATATCCATGTAGAAATATAATATAACTGTTAATCTCAATTCAGGGAATATTGTTAAAGACAGTACTTTTAAATATTTATTTATTTTAGAGAGAGAACAAGAGCAGGAGAGACAGAGGGAGAAAGAGAAAGAATCTCAAGCAGACTCTGTGGTGAGCATGGAACCTGACTTGGGTCTCAATCTCAAGACCCAAGATCACAACCTGAAGTAGAACCAGGTGTTGGATGCCCAAATGACTGTGTCACCCAGGTGCCCCAAAGACAATACTTTCCATCTGAAATGATGGATTCCCATAAATTAATACCTATTATTTATTTTTATAATATATTATATGTAAACTATTTTATATATGTATTATATATATAAAATACATATATATGTGTTTGTGCATATATACATATACATATACGTGTGTGTGTGTATTTAAAATCTTATGACAATATTGGAGCTTGTGTTTGCTGATTTGGTGGACAATTCAAAGTGCAGTGGTTTTTCTTTGGACTGAGGACTATGAGAAATTGAGAAATAATTATATGGATATCAGCTTTATTTGGAATATAGTATCACACAAAGTATATTATTATTGTTCACTAACCTTAAAGATATTTATGATTTTTTTTCAAACATCAACCTGTTTCAGAACCATGATATTCTAAACCACATTCATTCAAAGACAGTATTAAGTACTTAGCAGACTGAACACAACTTCTTTCCTCTTTAGTCAGATAATTAGTGTAAGAGTTAGACTAAGCAAATAAATAAATGCAAAGAGTCAAATGTAGCATATCAATTAAGCTCTGACTCTTAGGAAATTACCATCCCTGAGTAATGCTGAGTCCAGGGACACAGGCATGTCTACAGATATCTTTAGGATAGGTACACATATGCAAATTGCATAAACAAGTGCTTGTGTGAGTTCTTTGCTTTTTCTCTATAAATTTTCCACTTATTTGTTCTCCCTGGGAAATAGTAAAATTAATGTTTTCTTCTTCCCTACCATAGTTTTCTAAAGTCCTTATAAATAAACTTGTTTATTAATAGCCTCTTTACACCATTGGCCTGCAGGATAGGAAGATAAGTATATGTACATGGCATCAAGGGTACTCTCTCACTTTAACTCTATTGATGTGTCCCTTCAGTCAGAATCAATCCTGTGACCACTAAAAAGAAATACACAGGAAAAAAAAAAAAAAGACCCTTTCATCATATAATGGAGGAATTTGTTGTGTAAAAGCAAGAAAGATTCTGTTTTTATGGATGATAATAATCATCCATCAGAAAGCCATCTTTATGATCCATGATTGATATAGCGATCCAGAATGTAAAGCATTGCATAGATCTACATAATATGCAAAATCAGATCCAGCCATCAAACTGAAAATTTCTACTGAAGGTAATCCTGCCCTTCAGACCAGCAGCAATACTAAAATGAAATCCAGATTATTTTATCTACATTTTCTACATGAGAGATAGAGATATACAGACAGACAGATAGATGATAGATGATAGATAGATGGATGTTAGGTAGATAATAGATGATAGATAAGTAGTTGATAGATGACAGATATAGATAGATGATAGATGGTAGAATATATGTATACATACATATATTGTGTGCTACATAAGATTTACTGGTTAAATCATTTAACAGATACTAATTACTTATTTTATGTTAGACACTCTTCTAGGTACTGTGTATTTAGCAGCAGACAAGACAATGTACTTTCATGGAGAAAATATTCTAAGGGACAAATATCTACCTTGTTATTTATATAACATGTTTAGGAGAGAAAACCATTATAATTAAGATGAGCAAAGACTGTCTTTCAGGGCAGGTAACTTTTGCATGTAGACCTGAAAGAAGTCATCCAATAATAGTTGTGATTTAGTAAATAAGAAGTATGATAGTTGTTCTTCCATGTATGGCCCCTAATGAGCCATGGTTTTAGTGTATATGCCCTTGAATTGACTCTAGGCTGACCTATGACTGCATAAACCGACTAAATGCAGTAACAGTGCCAATACTGACACTACGTTTGAAGATGTCCAGTTGTCTTCCCTTTCCTATTCCTTTGAATGTTTGTCATTGGTAGCACTGAGCTGCCAAGTGAGAAGTCCTTGGATTTGCTGGAGACACCACATGGAAAGGTTATGTGTAGAGGCCACATGAAGAAGGGAACCCATAGGCTACAAGGAGAGGAAGTGGATAAGGTTTAATTGTCCTAGCATTCCAGTCCAGCCTAAAGAAGTCCTGATGCTGACGTTTGCCAACATCTGGAGCTGTTTTATGAGCATCTGACCTGTTCAGCTCCCAAGGCCCCAAGCTTAAAAGGGCTTGCACTTAGACAAAGTTGCCCTTGGTAAACTACTTCTGCTGTTTCTATCAAGAAATTCTTGATTTTTTTAACACACATTTTTGCCTATGTAGCTGGTTCTGCCAGCAACTGAGGGTCATTGCCTGAGACATAAAGTGAGAGCAGCAGAAGGATTGAATCCAGTCAACCCATAGAACTCTGAAAGACAAGATGCTTTTTCTTTAAAACCTCCAGAGAAGTTTATACATATGGTAAAAAAACAAAAACAAAAACAAACAAAACAAACAAAACAAAACAAACAAAACAAAAACAAAAAAACCCACCACAACTTTGTTTAGAAGAAATGAAGTTTTGGCAACATTGCCATTTTTCAGCACCATGCAAGTCATTTTGCAAGCCTGTAGGCTCTTCTTGATAAGGAGTGAAGGGGTCTTACAGAATTCACCATTTATTAAGAATTAAAGTATACAATAACTTTCACAATGTAGTAATGGAGGTATAAGGATATTAAGGCCTTTCTTTTATGTTGTCAGATTTAAGATAATATAATCTAGGATACCAGTGAGAGAATTTACTGCCTAAGGTCAATGCTAAATTATAAATTCACTAAAACATCTGTGACTTTTTTTTCCTAATGCAAAGATTGGCATAGAGTCAGAATTCAATAGTGCTGACTGAAGAGACTGTATCATGTTAATTAATATGGATCGTTTCAGATACCTTCGTGAAGCAGGGACAGTTGATCATATTATTTATCAGGATTCAATCTATCTTAAATACCACAATCTTTCATAGGAGGTAGAATGTTCCAGTGGTCACCTTCCGTTCATGACTGAGGTAACTTATTATTGGTTTCCTATTTCTGTTCCTCTTCTTTATTACCATCTGAAGTTGGATTATTTATAATATACTCAGATTTGAAAGCCTTTCAAAAGAATTTATGTTTCCTTTTACTTTACTGTCAAATCTCTTAATCTTTGTCACCATTTTCAGAGGACATTTATTTTATATTTCTGCCAAGTAAACCTGTCTACCTATAGAAATTGTGAAAGAATCTTTTATGTCAATAGTGCTGGAGTACATGGCAAACACTTACCTCTTATCTGTCCAAATCATAACATTCTTTAATGATCAACTGTATTTTAATTACTTATTTTAAAACATATCCCTCAGTATTTCCAACATCATCACATTAATTATTAGTTCAAAGTTGACTATGAGAACTTCCTAATAAAGAAATTATATTAATGTGGTTGGGCCTCAGTTTCTTCAAATGAAAAGTGAAGATAAGTGTGTATTTTTTTATATCTAAGAAAGATAAATATTATGTATCACTAGAACTATAAAAATTTAAATGTGCCTTATTTCAATGTTGAGTGGCTTAACTCACCCATCTAAATCCACACCCCTCACCAATGGCTCTAATGCCCCCGTGATGTGACCTCACCGGCCCCCTTGACTTCTTTCCTCCTACTGCCTCCCTCAACCCCCGCCCTGCAAGCAGACTGACTTGCTAATGTTCGAAAACACTAACATTTTTCTTTTCACCCCAGATGCAACACACAGGTTCTTCCCCCTCTCAGGAAGTTATATTCCCCAAACCTTTGCACAATCTTACTCTACTTATTCCTTTCCTTCAATTATTCTTAATTTTTCCTGTCCTCAGAAATCATGTCCTGATCATCTACACTTTCCACTCTTTTGTTCCCCTTTTCCTGGTTTATCGCTCATATCACTCCTTAGAATTTGAATGTCTGTGTATTTTACTTATTCACTAACTCTCTACAAGAAAGTAAGGACTTGGATTTCATTTTAACTAATGTTTGATTTGCAGACTCTAGAACTAATGCATACTTGCCAGGTGGATAAATCAAACAGAAAGGTGGAATGTGTAATCCAGTTAAGTGGTCCTTCAATGTCGATTGCATTCATAACTTCAATTTTCCCTTCCCTGTATCCACTCCCTTTGGCAGATTCTACTTCATTGCTTGTCTCTGGGCTCATCTTGGTGGCTTGATTGACCAACGTGATGTAAGCAAATGAGAATAAAGGAGAGGCAAGAAAAACCATTGTCTGTTTCGCCTGCATTGTTACTCCTGAGACACTATGAGAGCTGACTGGTTTGGGCTAACCTGCTAGGATTTACAGTGTGGAGCAGAGATGAGCACTTTCTGTCATTTCAATTGAGACTGTCCTAAATAAGTTTACCTGTGGTGAATACCACACATGTGCACAAGCCCAGCCATGACAAGAAGGGCCTGGCCTAGTTTATTTACTGGACTGTAGAGTCAATAGCTTTCTTAAAGTTTATTATTACATTTCACTGAAGGTTGGTGGTTGCATGTAGCATTATTGTGGCAATAAATGATAGGATAATCAACAAGGTTTTAATATCTGTTTTACTTCCTTCATATCATTACAAAGTAGTGCATTCTCCTTGTAGCAAATGAAAAAGAAATCAAAGAAAACATTATCTTAAACTACTCCCACCACTCTCATTCAAGTGCATGTGAGGAAACTTATGTGAACAGTCTGATGTGCATATTTCAATGTTTTTCACACTAATAAATGCTTCAAAAAATCTGCAGGTCTGTCTGACAGTAACAAGACTGAATAATGCAAGGCAAATCAGAGCTACTCAGCACCCCAGTTCTCCCTGTCCCCTGGTATCAGCAAGACCCAATGGGGAGCATTGTACTACTACCAGTACCAATGAAGTGGAACAAGGTAGTGAAGGGTAGTTCACACCCCATTTTCCTTTTCTAATGGAGTCAGTGAGTGTCGGTGCCCGAGCGGCTTGTAGCACATGCGCTGTGATGCTTCTGGGCTCCGCCGTGCCCGCTTGTTGCCTCGGCTGCCGCTGCCTCAAACCGCTGCCGCAGCCGGGTGGCGACGGTGTGTACCTGCTCTGGATGGGCCCGAGGGGGCGCCCCGGGCGCCGCCGACTTTTTCGGTGCCCAAAAGTAAACACGCCATTAAGATGGCGGCTGGATGCGAGCCAGTAGGCAGAATTTAGGATTTTGTATCTATGTGGCTGCGAGTGATTGGTTGTGCAACCTTGGTATATATAGACATTCACGGGCAGGGGAGAGAGAGATCCCAACAGCTACGCAGAAATAAAGCTTGCTTCGCTGAGGTCTCCTGGTCGTTCTTGCTGGCGAGAGTGACAAGTGGTGCTGAAACCCGGGAAACCCAAAACCTACACCAAGGAGTTCTCAGTGAACGCAACGATCTGGTAAGTGTGCACAAAATTTCAGATAAGAAAGTTCCTAAGTATAGGATGAGAAGTAAAAGGGTTCCTAGGCATAAGACAAGAAATAATGGGATCAAAGTTTACTAAGATGGGAGGATTGCTGACGGAGGTGCTTAAGGCTAACGGCACTCCGCTAGACTCTAACCATAAAACGGTTAAAAATGTTATCAAGGAGCAGGTCAGAGAAGCCTCTATGACAGGATCTAGCAGAGGGGGAGAAAATTCAGAGGAGAGCTCCTCTGAAGATGAGCTTGGGGAAGCCATGACACACTTAAAATTAAAAGAGGAAGTCCCTAACAAACCTTTAAAGGGAAAGACATACGAAAAAGCCAGGAAAAAATATGACTCCCTAGCGCCCTCTGTCAGAAGGTCAAGAATTCCTACCCCTGAATGTAGGCCTATAGCGCCACCTGCAGAATGGCCGCCACCATATAACACTTCAGGCTCCCGAGGGGCATGTGGTTGTCCATAATGTAGAAATACAGGATGGAGGGACATTACGGACTTTACTAAACCCTCCCCTCTTGCATACCCAGTGTTAGAAGATCAAAATCAACAGAGGTTTCATCAACCACTAGACTTCAAACTTATTAAACAGTTTAAGGAACCAGTCACTACTTATGGGCCACAGGCTGCTTATACACTTTCACTTTTGGAAGCAGTCGGTAGCATGAACCTTACCCCAGACGATTGAACTAACATGGCAAAAGCAACTCTGTCTCATGGACAATACTTGATATGGAAAACTGTCTGGCAAGAGTGTAGCTCAGAAACTGCCCAGCGTAACGCCGTGTGAGGGAATCCCCGCTGGAATATTGACATGCTCATGGGAGGAGGTCAATTTGTGGGACAAAAACAATCAGATTGGGTACCCCCCAGGGGTGTATGTACAGATAGAAGCTGCAGCCACTTGGGTTTGGAAGACCATACAGGGTTCTGGCGATTTGCAGGGACAACTTTCCAAGGTGTTGCAGGGGCCTAATGAACCCTATGCTGACTTTGTAGATTGTCTGCTCCAAGTAGCAAGGTGCATATTTGGGGATGTGAACACTTATTCGGGTATCATAATGGCTACTCCCCTCATGGGGGAGAATTCAAAACAAGTCATCACACACTGCCTACGATGCTTTGCAGATTGGGGTATCCCAAAACAAATAAAGACAGATAATGGACCTGCATATACATCAAAATCTATCCATCAATTCCTAAGTCAATTTGGTATAGTCCATACTACAGGTATACCTTACAATCCACAAGGTCAAGGAATAATTGAACGCGCCAATGGCACCTTCAAATGATGCTTACAAAAAATAAGAAAAGGGGGAATAGGGGATGACTACAAGTCACCCCGTGATCTTACATCTCTCACCCTTTACATTTTAAATTTTTTGTTCTTGGACCATAATGGTACATCTGCAGCGGACAGGCATGCGGCGGTTACCGAACGCACTCTAGCCCAGGCAAAGTGGAAGGATATACTCACGGGCCAATGGAGAGGCCCTGACCCAGTCCTAAGATGGCACCGAGGTTCTGTTTGTCTTTTTCCACAGGATGCCCAAGTGCCTATCTGGGTCCCAGAGTGACTGATTAGAAGAATCGATCAACATGGCCCACCCCATCCTGATGCTCGGCCTGATAGTGATCCTGGCGACACCAGCATCCCTTCAACAGATGCACCAATGGGCAATAGTGAAAGCCTGGCCGTTCCCCATGCCACTGACGAATGAGTCCGCCATCCTCCCTCCTGTATACCTACTTTCATTCCCATGCCCGTTTCTGTAAGTCCTAACAATTCGCCTGTATTGCTCTCAAGACATAAAAGAGACTTTGGGATCACTGCAGCCATTATTGTGGCTGTAGCAGCCTCCACAGCTGCAGCAACTGCAGCGGCTGTAGCTCTCACCACATCTGTAAAAAAAGTGGACATTCTCCAGAAACTATTGACGACCGGATGCATCCAATCACTTTCTGGACTTTGCATAACCTCCGTGGCCTATAATGACCTTTCTATTGCTGCTAATCTGTCGAAAGAGTTAAGCAGTAAGATTGACATAGCTCCATTACGGGATTGGGTATCTGTTGTAAATCCTTATGTTCCGCCGTTTTGCATCATTACATAAACAACAATGTAGGCAACAGTTGGCGCTAGTACAAGCTTGCATGGCACTGGAAGCTGGTACATTTCCCCAAATCTGGCTGGCAGCGCTAGATCGGTAGTCAATGACGGGTAAGTTTGGCTGCATGCACATAGCAACCTAAGCCAGGAGTTGTCCAACCAGGGGGAATTATCCGATGATGGGTAAGCATGTTCATGGCAGCTGACAACCTAAGACAGGCACAATCTCCTGCCTTGCATGCCTAATATATAAGAAAAGGGGGAGATGTTGGTGCCCCAGCGCTTGTAGCGCATGGGCGGTGATGCTTCTGGGCTCTGCCGTGCCCGCTCGTTGCCTCGGCCGCCGCTGCCTCAAGCCGTCGCCGATGCCGGGTGGGGACGGTGCGGAGCTGCTCCGGCTGGGCCCGCGGGGGGTGCCCGGCGCCGCACGACTTTTTCGGTGCCCGAAAGTAAACACGCCATTAAGATGCCGGCTGGATGCGAGCCAGTAGGTGGAACTTAGGATTTTGTATCTATGTGGCTGCGAGTGATTGGTTGTGCAACCTTGGTATATATAGACATGCAGGGGCAGGGGAGAGAGAGATCCCAACAGCTATGCAGAAATAAAGCTTGCTTTGCTGAGGTCTCCTGGTTGTTCTTGCTGGTGAGAGCGACAAGTGAGGCCCAGTGGAGAGTTGAGTTTATAACCTCAGTCAGAGGCAGTAAGTCAGGGATGGTCAATGACCTTCTTTCACTTAGGAAGTATCAACAAGGCCTGGGAGAAGTTGCACCTCCATCCAACTCATCCAAAATGAAGTGCGTATAAGTGCTCCACTTATGCAGGTAATGTCTGTGGGGCCCAGTGAAAATCTGAACACACATACCTATTCAGCTCTGGTGGCTAGAGGACTACCTGTTAGGAAGAATGAACTAGAATCTGGAGACTCATAATATAAATCCAAAGTATCCAGGCATATCATGTATCATACCAAGAACCAGGAAAATCACAGCATGACTAGGAAAGGGCAGTCAAAAGATGCCAACACTGAGATGAATCAGACAGTGGGATAATTTGATAATGTTTTTTAAAGCCATCATCACGAAAATGTTTTAATAATCAATTGAGAATTATTTTAAATCTGACAATGGAAAATCTTAGTAAAGAAAGAGACTTTATAAAAATAACTATTTAGAAGTAACAGACCAAAAGCTGTCACTGTGTGACAGTAACCAAATAGTTAACATTCATTATCAAGAGAGTCACAGGGAAAAAAAGAAAGGATGGAGTCCAATAAGTATTCAAAGAAATAATGGCTGAAAAGTTCCCCAATTGGTAAAAAGCTATAAACTTACAAAAGAAATCCATACCAACATACATCATAATTAAACTTCTGAAATCTAAAGACAGCAAAGTCTGAAAGCATGCAGAGATAAACAACACATTTCTTATAGAGGGACACCAATTTAAATGACTGAAGTTTTCTCATCTGAAACCATGGAAGCCAGAAGCAAAAGATTCAATATTTTTTGTGTTGTGGCAGAAAAGAATGGTCAATCAGAAATTCTATATCTAGTGAAAATATTCTTCAGAAATGAAGAAAAAATAGACCTGTTGTCGGATCAAATAAAACTAAAAGAATTTGTTGTTAAGGGACCTAAACTTAAGAATGGCTGAAACAAGTTCTCTTAAGGGCACCTGGGTGGCTCAGTTGGTTAAACATCTGCCTTCAACTCTGGTCATGGCCTCGGGGATTTGGGATCAAGTTCCCTGCTCAATGGAGAGTCTGCTTCCCCTTTTTTCTCCCCCTCCCTTCCCTCTCTTCCTGCTTGTGCCCTCTCTCTCTCTCAAATGAATAAATAAAATCTTTAAAAAAAAAAAAAGTCTCTTAAAAAGCAGGAAAAGATAACAGGAGAATATTTGAAATTTCAGAAGAAAAAAATAAAAATATATATTATATATAAATATATATATTTATATATATTATTATATATATAATTATATATATTATAAGACTCATAGGAATGAGAATTGTCTGATATATATATCAGATATATATGTGTGTATATATATATATATATATATAATTGTCTGATATATGAGACAATTCTCATTCCCATGAGTTTTAAAAGCCATATTTGCAGACAGAAGCAAAAATTATAAGATCATCTGACATGGTGCTCAATGTATATGAAAAAATATTTAAGACAATTAAATTTTAAAAGGTTGAGGGTAAAATAAAATAAAATTAAATAAAAGATTAGGGTTTTGAGACGTAAGGGAAGTAAGGTTTCTATATTTCAGTTGAACTGGCAAAACTCCAATGCCACTGAGAGCCATAAGTTACCAATGTATATTTAATACCAAATACTAAGAAAATTGTACAAAGCAATATGCTAAAAAACACTAAAAACAAATCAGGATGGAATCCTAAAATATGTTCAAAAATCTGCAGGAAATTTAGGAAAGAGAAACAAAGGAATGAGCAATAGAGGAAAAGCTGGAAAGAATAGTTAAATATAAAGGCTTCCCTCATATCTCTCAACCATTTGGTTTGAAGCTATTGTATTTATGCATTTCACAGCTGAGAAATGTTCATTTTATTTTGAAATCCTCTATTTCACTCAAAGTTACTAATTTTCTAGAACACAGAAACCATGTTTTTTGTTTGTTTGTTTGTTTGTTTTGTTTTTGTTAATCTCCTGTTGTAAATGCATGCCATGAAATGCTATTTGATTTTTGTGTCTGTCTAGCAAAGTGGCACTGCCAAAGGGTGGTTCTGGGGATAAAGATTTTCTCACATCCCTATCATCCATCCACTTCCAAGCCAATTAAATTAATCTAAGTAAAAATGTTATGCATGATATTCAAATGTGGCTTCAGAGAATCGCTCTAGTTTCTCTCTTACAACAAAAGGTTAGATATTCACATACAAGAATTTTTAATGGGCAGGTAAGAACATGTTTTCTTCTTGCCTCATAGAATTTATGCATTTGAGAGCTTTTATCTTACTATTACATGAAAATATCCAAATAAGATTTTTATATGAGATTTAAAATTCAGATATTAATAATAATCTTGTGTATTACTTGCTGCAAATCAGAAGTACATACATAAAAAGCATGAAAATTTGTAAGCATATTGCATATTTTTTTTCACTTTGTTAATCTAACAATACCTTTTTCATTTGTTCCCATGGATTTAAGGAAGTAGATATTATTTTTAATTATGTTTTCTTGACTCTTTCATATAGGTGATTAGATGAATTAAAATGAACATTTTGAAAAGAAAAAAAAAAGCAACCAGTGAAGCAGATGCTTGCATAAATTTGAGATGATTGTTGTTAAGTGTGTGTATGTATGTATTGTTGGGTCCTTCTATAGCATTAGAAGATGCGTTTTGATATTCCCTATCAAATATTATTTAACATGATTAGCATGATGTATTGTTCTTTGTCATTATGTTCACGTTTGTTTTTTGTAACATCGGTTTGTTTGATTTTCATTTCTTGGCACAAATTTCTGTTTTACTGTGTAGATTCCTCTTAAGGTAAATTTACTATCATAGTTCAAATGCTTAATATTTCAGATTAAGGTTTTTCTATCTTTTTTGTTTTTTGCAGTTTCAAGTATTTTTTGTTTGTTTGTTTTTGTTTTTTTAATTCCAGTTAGTTAATATACAGTATATAACATTCATTTCAGGAGTAGAATTTAGTGATTCATCACTTCGACACAACGCCAGCGCTCATCACAAGTGCCTTCCTTAGTCCCCATCACCATTTAGCCCACCCCCATCACCTTCCCAGCAACCTTCAGTTTGTTCTCTCTAGTTCAGAGTCTGCTTTACAGTAGACCTTTCTCTCTCTCTTTTCTATCTTCTTGAAATATTTGTAATTTACCTGTCCTCAAAGTGCATTTTCTCTCTCTCTCTTTAATATTTTTTTTTAATTATTTGTCAGAGAGAGAGAGAAAGAACACAAGCGGGGGTGGGTGGATAGAGGCAGAGGGAGAAGCAGGCTCCCCTCTGAGCAAGGAGTCCAATGTGGGACTTGATCCCAGGAACCTGGGATCATGACCTGAGCCAAAGGCAAACAGTTAACCGAGTCTCCCACATGTCCCCAAAGTCCATCCTCTATTCGAATTCTACGACTATTCAAGTTTTGTCAACATGTTCAACAGTTTCCTCAGTACATGTACATACTTTCAAGCTTTTTAAAACTCAAAACTCAAAAGAATTTTAACTCATTATATTATCAACAGAATTGACAGAAACAAAAACAAAGGTTGTGGTTAAAATAATTTTGTGAAATAAAGTTAAAAGTAGAGACATTAAGTAGAGACAAAAGTAGAGACAATAGGACATTATTTAAAAAAAAAAATCATGTTTTATATAGTATGGCTACATATGGTATAGAGTTGTTAAGTATCCAAAATTTGAATATAAAGTTCCTTTCAATGTTATGCTGGGGCATCCTTTAATAGTATAAGTAAGAGAACATCCTTGTATTTGCCTTCGCTATTTACTATTTTATTGGAGCCCAGGCATTGTGACAAGAGCTATAACAAATCAATTTGTCACAACACTCCATCCACACTGCTTGTCCTCTTTCCATTCCTTGACTATACGAACATCCTCTTGATTCACAATTTTGCACTTACTGTTCTCTTTCAAAGCTAACCAAATTGTTCCTTCTTTTGCCTCAGTCAGTTCTCTGGCAGATGCTCTCTCTTCACAGGTACCTTCATTGATAAGCTTATCAAAACTATAAATAAACAATCATTATCTCTCTCCCTCAATCTACTTCATTTTATTTTAAAACCATACCTGAAATGTAATATATTTCTGTGTCATATTTTTCTCCCCCCAAAATATAAACTTCTTGAGGTCAGAAAATGTTCCTTGATTCACCCTAGCACATAACAAGTGTCTGACAGTTTTCTGATAGTCTACTGGTACTATGCCTTCTGTAGTTGCAAGAAGGCAAATCATTTCTGAGTTCTCTGTTTTATCTTCCTGTTTGGTCATTTTCTTTTCACAAGATTTGTCTAATCTCTATAGTTTGTGATGCCTAACTAATTGGCCTTTCTAAAACTTTATTCTGGATAAATTTGATGCCGTTTTCTTCAATGTAACATTTTCCAATGAATAATCTAAATGTTGCTCTAACCACACAAACAATTTATTGTAGTTCATGAATATGCCTGCTCAAGCTCACTAGATGTATGTGTTTATACATTTATTAAGTCATTTATACATGCATTCCTCAACAATGAATGGAATACATATCATGTGACAGATTTGGCACATGCGCAATTGTTAAAAACTGAATTTTTTTCTGTTGCTTTCCTGGGAAAATGGCTATGAATAACATCTACAGAGACACCCTTCTTATAGCCTTCTTAAAAGCTTCTTAAAAGCCCTGAAGAGGGCTTTTATCATCTACTAGCAGTGTGTACAACCATATGCAGTGGCTATGCTGATGAGCACTCTTTGGTTTCTCCAGTGTTATTTTGATACCACTCTTCTGTAATCCATGGCTTTAATCTAGACTTCACTATGAAATTTACCCCCACCATAAACAACTGTTTATCTATTTTCACCAATATGCTATCAATAATATATGGGTATAAATTTGGTCTTTCATATCCGATTCTCATTCTAGCAAAGTGCATAGTAGGCAGCATAATAACACTGTGAGAGAAGTGATGAGAACAATCAAATTATCTTTAAGAAAAATATATATTTACTATTTACTTAAAAATGAATAATATTCCTAGAAATGGCATATGAGTCTGTTATGTCCACGCCTGGATCGAATGTATGCATAAGTAAAAAGAAAAGCTCATGTTTGTACTTAAAACATCTTAACAATTTAAACCACTTACCATTCTAAGTCTCCTAACTTCAGAAAGTTAGTAATCACATATTTCTCATGCCAACGATTTCTATCCCTCTTCTCTCTTGTAGAGGTACTCCCAGGAAGCAGTCTACTTCTTGGCAGTTTTGCATGTACGCATAGTCCTGAGACTAGTTCTAACTATTGTCAGTGAAAGTGGTATGTATGGCTTTAAGGCCAGGGCATTTTAAGAAACAAGGATGCATCTTCCACATTTTCTCTTTCCTCTCTTGTAATCCAGTTCCCCAGGAGACAGACATGTTGGCCTATAGGTGGTTTATTTAGGAGAAACTCAGGAGCAATATTTAGGGAAGTGAAGGAAGTGAAAGGAAGTGTAGGGATGTGAAGTGAAGGAAGTGGAAATATTTAGGGAAGTGAAGGAAGCAGGGCTGAGAAGAGAGAACAGCAGAACATTTCTCTGTGCATCAGAGGGATACATCTGCAATAGAGTCAGCCAATCCCACAATGTGTTCTAAGGCTGGAATGGTCTTTCAGGGACAGGATTGCTGAAAGCAATGGAAGGATCTTTGCAACTCCATATTAACCAGTAATTGGTTGGGAGCAACCTCTGAGGAGAAGAATAATTTTGGGAAAGATAGCTTCTTCAGCCAAGGACAACTGAAGAGGCACTCAGCTTTGAGCCCTCCACAGCCAATACCATCAGTTGAAGAAATGAGTACTCCCATCCAAAGAAAGCAACCTACCACAGCATTAACTGTACTTCTTCCAACAAGATGCAGAATGCACTGGAGCTTAAATGAATGGTGAGGTCATAACCTAGAAAGAGCCAAAGTACCTAAATTACTTTGGGAAGGGAAGCTACACAGAAACATCCACTTATGAGCAGAAAATACATTTGAATGTGTCTTAGCTACTGAAAGTTCAGAGTCTAATCGTTAATCTGATATATATGTTATAGATAAATTCTGTCAATTTTCTTCAGAATAATCTATTTCTGATATTGCCCTCCCCTTCCCGTCAGCCTTTTAAGTTAAAGGAATGAAAACTACATAGAGCAATTATACAGATGGCATAATGTTTACCAGTGTTGCTGGGAAACTCCTGTGAGAGGCTATATTTCAGAAGCATAATATCTGAAGTCATTGCTTTAAAATTATTCACCCCTGAGGGATCTTAAACTACATAGCATTCTCTACCACAACTGTTTTCATGTGAGGTGTTAAAATCTAGCAATTGCACCTATGTTTTCATTATTTCAGTAGTATCTGCTTGCAGAAATAAATGTTTATTACTATACACAACTTCTGAAGTTTAAAAGGTATAATTTAGTCTAAAATTACTCTAAGCCTTGAAGGAAGACAATATAGACAGTCACACACACACACACACACACACACACACACACACACACTTCTTCTTGAGAAATATAATCTTAAATTCTTATATTTCTTAGTTGGAACTCTAGAAAAAAATCCATGACTAGAGGAATGATCCACATTCCCTACACAAATACAATTGAACTATCTGAAATAAATAATCTTGCTTATGTTGCCAGATACAATTCTGCTTATGAAATATTTCTGCATTCCTGGCCAAGTTAATTAAATGATTTAGAGCTGAGTCTTTATCCAATACATTGAAATGTTGTGTGTGTGTGTGTGGGGGGGTGTTAATATTTATGCCACATAGATTTTTCTTTGCTTCATAAATTATATGGTTTGGAAGCCTAAAATATATCAATACACTAGGAAATTTAGAAGAATTTGAGATTTAACTTAATCTTACAAAGCTAATCGAATGCCAGTTGTAATAGAGTTGTATGAAATAGTAAATGCTGGTTAGCATTGGGGTTAAACACACGACTTTTGAAATAAAAGTGGTCATGGTCTGGAATCCTTACTACAACTCCTACTAGTCATGTTTGACTGTGGATTAGTCACCGAGCCCTAATTTTCATATTAATGGGGCAAATTATGTCTGTGTCTTGTTGGACTTGCAAAGATTACATGATATACATGTAATCATTTTAACACAGTGGATTATAGCGAGCAAGCATTCAAGATGTAATTGGTATTTTTATTTGTATTATAATTATGACTTAAGCACATATAAAAGCAAAGCTTTATTTGAGAAAGCTGTTCAAAAGAAGCACAAGTTTCTTTGACTTCACTGGTTCCCATGGTCTCATTATAGTTTAGGACATATTACCAAACCTAAAGCACCTAAATGATTTAATCATCTTGTACCACAGAATAAACGATTGTTGGCAGTGGGAAAAATTATAGGTAATCAGAAATTGTTGCCTCTTTTGCACAACTCAAAGATCATATTTAATTTGAAATACATCTTAGTAATATTGTAAGAGACAAATGATTGAAGCTATCTGGTGTTCATGAAAGGACAGACTAAAAGCTCAGCCTCCTAAGACAAATATCCTGAGACCCGAATACAAATATAAAAATGGTTGCATATAATTAAGGTGGGGGTTGATATATTACTGACTCTTAATTCTGAAAAAAAAAAAAAAAGAAATATTTACTAGTTGGATGAAAAATTTCTTTTTCAATTTTCACTTTGCCTCTTAAAAAATTGGAACTCCTTTAGTTCTATGAACGCTAAGTATTCGTTTTAAATCTTGTCTTTAAATAAATATTTTTCTCTGTTGGAATGTTCCTTTAAACCCTTACACCTAGTTAATTCCTAGACATCCTTCAGATTTTAGCTTGTTTGTGACTTCTGTAGAAACAATTTTTCTAACCCCTCTTGAAAAGCCTAATCCATTTTTTATATGCTAGCACAGAGCTTGAATCCTCTCCTTTCTAGCATATGGTTGTTGGGATTTTCCATGTACTTTAGTGATTATGTGATTACTGTTTTTCCTTCTTAGAACATAAATTAAAAAGGGGTGACTCCATTCCTACTTTACAGATATTTTTCCTGGCCCTTATTTGGTATCTGGTATTTATTTGATTATCAGTAAGTATTTATGGAATAGTAGATGAATTAATAAAAGCTGAAGGATTAAAAAGAAATCATCAAGAAATCATAATGGAAAAAAGATATCAAAGGGATTTGTTCTTTGAATGGAAGTCTTTAATACTATAAACACAAAGAAAAATCTGTGACAGGTAAATTCAATTGATTTTCCAAACAATAAATAATAAATTTTTTATAGCAAAAGAGAATTTAAAAACTTAAATCTAAATAAAAACCTAGGAAAATTTTATAACATATAAAACAAGGGTTAATATAATAACTGAAGGCAGGGTTTCCCAGCCTCAGCACTAGTGGTATTTTGGGCTGGATAATTCTCTGTTACGGCGAGGTCATCCTGTGCACTGTTTGTATTGCGTGGCAGCATCCTAGGTCTCCATCTCATAAATGCCAGGAGCAATTCCCTTGCTCTGCCCCTTCCCAGTTATGGCAACAAAAATAGCCCAGACATTGCCAAATCATTCCCAGCTGTGAATGACTGTTCCTAAATAGAGGGCAAACCCAGTAAGTCTGGCTGAAGTTATATTTGAGAGGAACTGATATAAGTGCTTGCTTATAAATATCTTATGTGTAATTTGGAGCCATATAAATTGAAAATATTAGCATTGAGTCATTTTACTGACCTTCCAATGTTTATGACTTGTTCATTTATAATTTATATGTACATAGACATATTCATTCCACTTAAAATGGCCTTCAATTCATGGAACAGTGCATTTTGGTTCTATTATTCAGTTTTTCTTCAATTAAAAAAGATGTATGAAATTTGTTAGTCTCCCGGAGTCAATACATCCCTAACATAGACATACATTATTTTCCATTTTTTTCAAAATCAAGTGACAATAAAATTACACATTTAATTATATAGCACTCTGATATCTGTGCAATTTATCATTTTGTTTGCTTGCATTTTATTTAATTTAGTTTTACTGCAATAGACTACAGCCTGTACTTCAGCAAGGAATGAGTTCCAGTTTCTCAGAGGCACTTTTTTTACCTTATTGTAAACCTGTCACATTCATTTATACACCAAATGCTTATTTAGGATAGAGGATTTTGCTTCCTACGTTTTGGACTAAGCTGATAAGAAATGAATATATTTTTTGCCTGCTAGCTCGCTTTCAAAGAAGATTAAGAACATAGGATACATGTTTAATGTATTTTAGCTGAACTCAGGGATCCAGTCAACTCGATATATCTCTGATAAATCCTGTGTCTAAAGATCGCCTCGCTCCATAACAAGTATTGATTCAGTCAGAGCAAGACCTCCCTCTGACCAGTTTTGAAACGTTGGAGAATGTTTCAAAGAATGTTTCAAACAATTGCAGGATTTTACTATGGAAGGAAAATTTGAGTGGTTTTACAGAATTCCATCTCACTTTTCAAAATTTTAACGTGAGGCTTGGAGAGATTAAGTGGCATATGAAATGATCCACGGAACTAATTAATTGTGAAGCTGGAGTTTGAACCCAGGTCATAGGTTAGCTCCAATTCCCACTGACCCAAAAGGAGGTGGAAGTAAAACTTATTGTAATATAATTTTAATTTCAATCCTTAGATGCTTTGGCAAATATTTGGAAAGAAATTCCCAGGTCAATTTGCGCAACCTAAAGAGATTAAGCTATTTAGTAGTTACAGACATCACTTAGTAAAATCAGTCATACCACAAATCTACTCTTGTCTGACACAATGACAGGCTAATAAGTCAAATGTAAGGAATATAAGTGTCTATGTGTGTGCATATATATAATTGGACATATAGATAGGCATACTCAGATGTCTATTTAAGCTTATATCTCACTCTCCATATATATTTTCTGTTATGAATATAACAATACATTGATTCCACTATTCATGAGCTCCAGATAGCAGAATTAGCTGAGAGGAAAACATGCAAGTACATCCTACAATTAATAAAGAAAAGGCAAAAATCATAATCTGAAATTTAAAGAAAACAGGAAAAATGTAAATAAATTTGTCAAAAGAATATTTTCAGTTCTTATATTGTTCATTATATAATAAAAATAAGATAGCACATATTATACATCATATTATAATGCAGACTGGGTATCTTTTGTGTCCTTCAAGTGATATCATGTATACCTTCTTTTATAATTACCTTTGTTTAGAAAATTTTCATTGGCACTGCTGATTTAGGATGCAAATTTAAACATTTTATCAGCTATTATGAAGTCATGTACTGGTTTGCAAGTCTGTTTAATAAAATCTGATTGGAAAGTCATTAAAAACATAGAAGTCTTATGTCATGTATGCCCTCCGTCCTTTGTACAGACTTCACATTCACTACTAAACTTCTTTAACACTCCACATTTCTGCCTAATAGCCATCATCACAATTTAACTCCTTTTATTTTGCAATTTTTTTAAAGATTTTATTTTTAAGTAATCTCTACACCCAACATGGGGCTCAAACTCACAACACTAAGATCAAGTTGCATACAATACCTACTGAGCCTGCCAGGTGACCTGGTTTTGCAATTCTTATTTGTGTCTTGTTTCTTTGGTTAGTATGTAAATTCTGTAAGCACAGGGATCAGGTCTACATTGTTCCAGTAGTACCTGAATGCACTAGACCTATAATAAGGCAGAATAAATGACTAAATTACTTGATCTATTTATAAGAGAAAGTAAACTAAGATTGAATTGCTGGAAAATGTACTTGGAAGGATGTGAAGTTATCAGTCCATTTATTTCCATTGGCAATTATCTAAAATAAAATGTTAGGAAGCACTGGCATACTCTGTTGCTCTGCTTTTCACACTCCTAACTACCTTTCTTGTCTTGCCTCTAATTACTCTTTTGTGTGAATACATTTGTCTCCCCAAATATATATCAGCAACAGTTCTGATTGTACACTTCTCTAAACCACTCCACATTAATACCTCAGTGTATAATTGATTCTTTTATGAAATTACATCATCTGGGGTGCCTGGATGGTTCAGTCCGTTAAGTGTGTGCTTCTGGCACAGGTCATGGTATTGAACCTCCTGTTGGGAATCTCTGCTCAGCGGGGAGTCTGCTTCTTCCTCTCCTTCTGCTTCTTCCCTTGCTCATGTGCTCACTCCCTCAAATAAATAAATAAAATCTAAAAACAAAACAAAAACCAACCAACCAACCAAACAAACAAAAAAAACTGCATCTTCTTTCCTGTTACAATGCTTAAGAATAATTATTACAAATATCACTGAATCACATAATCAATAGCTCATGAGAAGGAAAAGTTAAATGGTATGCTGATGCAAACTCATCAATGGAAGGCATGTATTCTTTGTCACAAAAATCTTTTTCTCCATAATGCTGAAGACTAATAAAATGCCTTTAAGCTTCTTTAATCAAATTCTGATATATATTAAATGATTACATCACTTCATGCAGGTAAAGTGGTCATCAGGAATAAAAGAAAAAAATACAGAGAAAAACATATATTTAACCCTTTTGTACTTCAATTTATTCATTAATAGATTGAGAAGTTTGAATTATACAATGTTGTATTTCTTCCAGTGGCATACTACCATGAATACCTATATCTAAAAGTGATCTTTTTCTCCACTAAAACTATATAGCTATTGCTGTTCAAGTCTTATTCTAATTGGCTCAATATAGTCTGAAGAGTTTATCTCATGTTATAATGGCAAGAAAGTTTGAAACTTTGAGCGTAGCTGGATATGGCCTGTTTCCTGTTGGACTCTTCGTTGCTTTGTCACTTACTGTAAGAACATTGGATTCCCAATGGATGTGGAATAAAACTTAAATTTCTTATCTACACCTATGTCACTCAGGTGTTGGCTAATTTTCAAAGACCATGCCTCACCATTTTCCATCCTGCTCAGTACCCTTCATTTGCAATGGCTTCCTTTCCTCTCTTCTGTACCAAAACCTTTCCTACATCTAATGTGCACTTGCTCCTTTATCTCATTATCATCCTTCAGGTCTTAATGTAAATGTCACCTACTCAGGGAACATTTCCTATATCAACAGAAAATAATTAGTGAGAAAATGAGAAGTTTATTTTGGTTTGTGAACTACAAATTTCATGATTACTTCTTGAATGACTTTGTTTCCTGAACTGAATGTCAATGACTTTGATGGTTTTTATCCAAATAATTCTCAACGATTTTGGATAATAATTATAATGCATGAGGGAATTTGGTGTGGTAAAAAAAACCAATTTGGTTGAAACTTTACATTTGCTGGAATGGAAAATATAGCTTCTGTAAATTATTATTACACAGATGTTTTTGTCTTTAAATAATTCAGATACAATTGTTATTTAACAAAATACTATACGTAATTAGATTAAATATCATTTTTGAGATAAATGTCATGTGAACTTAAGACAGTTATTCAAAAATACTATTTTCCCTGTTGATAACAGAAATTATGAGCTCCATAAATATTTATTTTGTAAGATGAAACCTTCCTATACATCTATACATAAAAATGACTTTTACAGTTTATATTTTTGATTTCCTATTCAAGTAACACACTTACATTTGCTTAATGTACTTAAAATTTTTGGAATAAGACCCACAATACGATTGGTACCTAAAAAGTACATAGTCCTATACAGTATAAATTTATTTTGTTCATTAGGTAAACATTCCTGATAACTGAGTTATTAACTTACATCTACTGCTTTAAAATAATTTAATATTATGATAATAATGATAATATTAATATTAGTTTGTATACTGCTAAGTATATCAGTAGATGTACTTAAGAGAGTTACACCTTGATGTGTATTGAAAGCTATAATAATTTACCCTCTAATATTTTCTCCACTGCACCTAACCTGAAATTTTTGCCATTGAAAAGTATTTATTAAGATTATTATTCTACCTTAGAATGATTCATTACCAAATGCATATAAGTGACTCAAAAAAGTTTTTATAGTTAGAGTTAAGTAATAGATCTCGAGAATCTGCTATGCATTAGCTATATTTTTTGTGTTTTCAAGTAAATTATAACAATACTGTCATACTTAACCCATTGTGCTTTATTGTTTGCATTTGTAGAGTTTATGAGGTTAAAAAGATGATCAGATGTAGAACCAGAAACTAAAATCAGAGATTCTGATCATAAGACGGTTACTCATTTACTAGTGTAAGACTAAATATTGAGAAATTATACAAGTCAAACAATTACCATTGGTTAGACTCCAAACACTAAGATTGTCTTTAACATGGAATGAATGTCACAGGGAGGGGAGCACAACTGGGGTGTGATATTGCAGCCATCTAGGCAAGTGTGTATGGGAATTAGCAATTCACAAACAAGGGGACCTTGGTCACACCTTTCTGGATCTCTAGTTGTTCTTCCATTGTTGTCCCCTTGCCAGCCACCAGAATTCTAGGTAATAAAACTTGACTATTTGCCTACTCCTTAACTCCACAAGAAGTTAAGGAGCAGTTCTCTATTAAATAATCAAAAGAAAAATTCATTTTTACCCAAGGTGTATAATTTAAATCCACAAATTAGAAATCTTTAATTGAATATCACTAATTAATATTGACATTTTTATTTCTAAATCAAAACTTTACCTTGTAACTTTTACATGTCATTCACCTGAAAATAGATGTAAAAACAATTCTTCCAGTGACCAGCTTGGTACATTGTTATTAAAAATATCTATTTATTTTAACCTGTTAGCACGATTACAAATCATTAATATTTATTCCAGAATTTGTCTTTTTTCCTCACTGGATTGACCCTATCATTTGAAGCAGTAGGAAATAATCAGATAGCACTGGGATTCTTGGGTTCATTCACATTGACTTTGCAAAAGCAAAGCACCACTTTAGAATGAAATATAATGACTTCATGAATGCACTTATTGCCTTAACCACAATAAGTCTAATAAGGTGAGTAGTTAATTTTAAATTACTTCTCATTTGAAACAAATGCTTGCTTCATCTTTTTTTTTAATGTTGTATGAATAATCCTCTTAAACTAAAGAAAATTCAGTATATATATATATGTATATATATATATAGAGAGAGAATTAAATCTATAGTAATTATTTTTTATAGATAGTATACTCCTGGTTCATAGACAGAAAATTGACCATTACATGCTTGGCACAAGAATTTCTTCATATTTTTTTTAATCAATTCAGAATCACTATAAGATGGTTTGCCAAGATAAATCTGCATTTTCTTAAAGCAAAAATACAATAACATTATTGTGATATTTTACAGTCACAAAATGAGACTAATGTTACAAGAGGCTTATAATAAGCTCTTGCATTTTTACATATTCTGTTTTGTCTTTGGTCATTGTCATCACAAGAGTTTGGTGGCCAGTACCGAAATACAGACCTAAAGGACAGGAGACACCAGGTTTATATATTTACAATTCAAATAGCGTCTCCTAAAAAAACAACATAAATCAAAAATAAAAATGAATTGAATTTGGAAGAAAAAATAAATGTTGACATGCTAAAATAAAAGAAAAAAATGATCATGGAAAAATAAACCCAGAACACTTTTCAGAACAGCAATAAAAGTGGTAAAATACAAAGTGGTACACAGATCTGTGGGATCTTGTACCAGTTGGTTTTATCCACTCCTTTGTCCCAAGAAGTCCTAGATGTACCCAAAGATTCTTTTTGAACTCTCATGAGTTTAGCTCAACCTCCTTTGTTCCCTGCATGCCCTCATCTTATTATCCAATTTGTTTACCTCATTTAAAAGTGAAATTTGACTTTCAGTCCTCACTGATTTCACCTTCTGACAGATCAGATGGCATTCCTCTGCCTGATTGAGCTTTCTCCTTAACAAGAAGGGAGTTCTCACAATTGTCTTCCTGATACTGTCCTTCTTCATTTTTTTTGTCATTTATATCATGACCTTGAAACAAGTTTCATGTAACAACCATGAATCTTGACACAATCGTGCCACTCTTAATTGTACTAGCAATCAAATGTGAAATGATGCATCAAGTTTGATATTTTATGAGTAAAGCAATAAATCTATAGCACCTGCAAATGTGAGTATTTTCCCCAAATGTATAATACACATCATCAAAACTCAGCTTCAGTTTGCAATGCCTAGGGGCTCAGTTTAATTTCTGAAGAGTAAGTGAAGTGAGGTGTTAGAGATATATTTTTTTAAAGGAATGGATGATATACTTCAGTAATCTTTTTTCTAATTAATGTACTACATGCAGTAAATTATTGCAATCATATTAACTAAATATGGCATCAAAAGTAAATGTTAAATTGACCATATGCCTTTCTCTCATGTAGTGTTTTTTTTTCACATTTTCTGATCATCTAATAGAGATTTTTCTACTGAGTCCAAAGAATTATTTGTTTTTATAATTAATAGAAATTGGTTGACTGGTTTATATACATTGTGGCAAGTATATGATCCCACCATAGATAGATTGTATCTCTGCTCTGGACTTCTTAAAATCTTCATCCCTCTATTTTTTGACTCTTTGAAAGCAATAATTCTGTAATAACCTTATTTTTCTCTTTGAGCACTTTTCTTCTTGAATGTTTTAAAAAAATTCTTTTGCAATCGAAACAGATAATACTCTGGTAGAAGAACTATAAATAAGATCAAAACAAATTAACAATTAGATAATTGTTTGAGTCCTAATGAGTATTTCCTCTTAAGAAAGGAAACATGAAGTCAAAAATATGAGATTAACCTTTATATAAAGAATGGTATTCAAAATGTTATTAAGTCATTAACTTTGGTAAATAGGCATTTAACCTTTGTCAAAATGCAACAGTGTTTAACCTTTGTGTTTAAAATAGTGCTTCTATTAGGTATGCTTCAATTGCTGCAGATCAAATAGAAGCCAAACTGCCTCTTGACCTGAAATTTAAACTAATCCTGAAGCGACCTTTGTAGGAAGTTAAACCAAAGTTTGTTGAACTTTATTTTAAAACAGCAGTATTTTTTTTTTTTTTTTTTTTTAGTTTTGCAGACCTTTGCACATATCCCACTTCCTGCTGGGTGGGGACGATTCCAAAATGCTGCAATGAAAAGCTGTTGCTGTTGTCTTTGCAGTTTTTTTTTGGACGCTGGAAGCAAAGAACATTCTCTGGAGAAAGTATGTTTTAACAGTATTTTTAGCCAAATTTTGCAAACTCAGGAGATTCAGATTAACATTTATACTTTTGCTTATGGAAAAATACAATTCTAATGCCTTGCCATTTACTCACAGTTAATTTACAGTCATGGAGTAGAAAAGATATAATTGGAATTACCTATTATGGGCATATCAATAGTGTAGAAAACGTAATTTCAAATCAGAAAGAGCTATTTTTCCTCCAAACATTTCCATCAGTCACTCTTAGCGATCCACTGATACATTTGAAATAATTTTCCTCTTTAATTAGAGCACACAGTTCTGTTTTCTGTGTGTTCTACAACAGATGTGATATTTGCAAGCATCTCAAGGGAAGGTATGGTTTTCCAAAAGATGCTTACCTGCACAGCCAAAAGGTTTTCAGGAGCCTCAAAAATCTAACCTAAAAAGCACAACTTTTCTATAAACAGACAGAAGTAGAAAGTGATTCAAGGGGGTCCTGGTGTCCTTAACTGCCTCCTTTCCTCTGGTGAGCAGATCTTCAAACAGACAATGGAAGGTAGAGATAACAGGAATTTCTGATCAAAAATCATAAAGAACAAATTGCAGGAGAAGATGGTCATCTTTAAAAAAAAAAAAAAAAGTGCCTCCCTTTCAGAATGTATCTCTGTAATGTAGTCTCCAGCATCACACTGAGACCCATTATGTTACTTGCACTTACATAGTCTATAAAATTTAGATGTGAGAGGTTCCCAACCTCTCAGTTTCCATGGGTAGGAGGGGAGGGAGGAGGCAAAACCTTAGAAGTGTCAACCAAAAAGAAGAAGCTGTAGAATAGCTAAAAGTGTTTATTCGGGGTCTTAGGGATGGCAATTTGAGAGACAAGAGTGACCAAAATTGAAAGTGTGTTCTGAATTGCAACCAGGACGTGCAGGCTTAGAAAGGCCAAAACAAGACAAAACAATTCCTTGTTTTAAAGGAATTAAGATTGGTGGTGACAAGTTAAACTATCTAATACACAACTGGCTCCTTAGCTAATAGATGTTACATGATTCCTATTTCAGGTCAAAGTAGAAGGATGTGTTGCAGAAGGTGGTGGAGGTATAGTTGACCAGTTGCATTTGACAAAAGTCAAAAGTCTACAGTATTCGAAAAATTGAAGCCAAAGACTTGCATAGGTCCTGCTTATTCAGTATTCTCCAGATCCTATTTTGAATGACTCCAATAGCAATGCATACTTCACTCTGGAATCTTCCTTCACAGAAGAGAACACAGGAACCCATGTACCAAGCAGTATTAGCTCTGAAAGTTTTCAAGTAGGTGAAGTTTGTTTGAACTTTTAGTGATCTTGCCCCTTATAGGTGTCTGTTTCTCTCAATTTATGGTTCTCATAGGTCTATTAACTGTCTCCACCTTCTCTTGGACTGTTAGCTGCTTAAACACTATAAACTCCAAAAAGGTTGGCCTTTAGGTCTACTTAGTTAAGGCCTCTGTCCCGAACTCTTAATAGCCATACCTTGAAGAGAGAAGTGTCTTAGTAAAAGTTTACTGAAGGAAGAATAAATGAATTTAGCAATTAATGAATTATTGTCTCATAATGTTAATTTTTAGAAATACATTTACATTGTAATAGGCCAAGGAACCACCAAAGCTATAGAAATGAAGCATTTGTTAAAAAAAAAAAAAAAAAAAAGTGAGGAATTAAATCTGTCTCAAGACAGATTTTGTGTTAATAAAGGGCATTTCAAATGGTTGGCTTTACAATAACAAAATGAGTACCTTACTTTGTCTTGTAGTAAAACTTACTTTGACAAGACTCACTTCCTCCTAAGTAATTGATATAGAGGAAGGAAAGTCTGCACTGTATGAATGGGGTGTCCAGTCTTGGATTTCCCACAAGAAGATTTACATGAGGATCCAGGTTGGGTTAAAGACAATCAGATGGGAAGTAGCAAGCACAAAGCAGTTTATTAAAGCAAAGGTGGGAGAGCAGACAGGTTCAGTGAGGTGAAACCGGCCTCTACGCCATTTCGAGATTGGATATTATTGGGTCTCTCTGGGCTGGGAGGGGCTGTGACCTAGAATGGTGTTAGAGGTAGAGTGCTTCCAGTCATTTGGGGGACTTCTCCCACAGGTTGGGAGGAGGAATTTTTAACCTTTTAAGGTTTGTACCAGAAAGTTGTGGCAGCCTTTCTTCATCCGGTGGAGGAGCTCCTGCAATGCAAAAGCACTATAATGAGTCTGGGGGTTACCCTGAAGCAGAGGTAGAGGAGGAGAGGGCATGATTTGCCCTTGAAGCTCTTGGTCTGTCAGCCCTAAGGTGTTGTGGGAGTCACTGGGTCAGATGTTGAGCTCCAGGGCTTTTAATATGTAGCTTGTTTATCTCCTTTCTTGCTTCTCACTCATGTCTCCATGATTCCTCTTCAAGGACTTGGGACTCTGCTTGGGGTATTCCTTCCACTGTTCCTGTCTAACACTACCTAATGGATCTAAAATTTAAACTGGCAACGGCAAACAAAAGAAATGCAAATGGGGCACTGGGGTGGTTCAGTCAGTTTAGTCACTGACTCTTGACCTTGACTTAGGTCATGATCTCTGGGTCTTCAGATCAAGCTCTGCATGGAGCCTGCTTCAGATTCTCCTTCTCCTTCTCCCTTTCCCCTTCTTCCCCCTCCTCTTTATCTCTCTCTCTCTGCCTAAAAATAAATAAATAAATAATAAATAATTTGTGACAGTTGTATGTGACTCAGGAAGCTTCTTAAGGAAATAAAGACCTGAAGAAAGAGTTAAACCTGAGTGTGTTTATGCTAAGTTTGATGAAGTGTGGCCGGCCACATAGAAACACGAGAAATCAAAAAGTGTGAGTAAATATAATTAACTGGAGGAAACTTAGCAGGGCTCATTTGATGAGAATTGTGGCACTCTGTGTCTTTGGAAATAAGGATGCTCCTTTCTTGTGGATATTGGCAAGTTACCTCCAGCATAAGGGTTTTATGCTCTATTTTAAGAAAGAAGATTGGGGGAAATGTCAGTGACCTTCCTGCTTCTGCCATTTTCTCAGCCTGCTTCAGCTTAAAAGATTAGATGTGCAAGGTTGCCATATTCAGGTACTGAACCCCATCACTGGTAAATAGTTGTGTATGAAAGGAAAAGTACTTTTTGTTGTTCACACTTACATTGAGGATCATCTAGAGTTTATTTACCCAAATACATTTATTTTTTAAGATGTTTCTTTGAAAATCTGCTTGAAGACTACATTTTTTTAATCTTTTTTATTTTTTATAAACATATATTTTTATCCCCAGGGGTACAGGTCTGTGAATCGCCAGGTTTACACACTTCACAGCACTCACCAAAGCACATACCCTCCCCAATGTCCATAACCCACCCCCATTCTCTCAACCCCCCTCCCCCAGCAACCCAAGACTACATTTTTTAACCAAATTTCTAGCATCTGGGATGAGCTCTTTCTCAGCTCAGACTACCACAACAAATTCCCAAAGACGAGGTGGCTTAAATAACAGACATTTGCTTTCTTCAAGTTCTAGAGGCTAGAATCCAGGATCAGGTGGGCCAGCATGGTTGGGTCCTGGTTAAAGTGGTCTTCCTGACTTCTAGATGGCCACTTTCTAGCTGAGTCCTCACATAGCAGAGAGCATTCTAGTGTGTCTTTCTCTTATAAAGGCACTAGTCCCATCTTGAGGGCTCCATCCTCATAACCTCATCTAAATCCAATTATCTCTCAAAGACTTCATCTCAAATATTACTATACTGAAGAGTTCTTCAACATAGGAATTGAGAACAGACACAATTTAGTCTATAGACGCTCCTAATGCAAGGTTTTATATGGATCCACTTTGTGCCCATACCAAAACAAAAAACCTCATACACTTTTTATCTGCAGATTTCTATACAAAATATATAGATATCAACAAAAAAAGTAAAAATATCATAGCCCTCTCAACTCATACCAAAATTTCACCATTTTTTTTCTTTTTGCAAGAATATCCCTATCCAGATTTGAACTCTGTTTGAAATGTTACATATTTCTTGTGGAGCTAGCATAAAAGACCAGAGAAATGAGGTAAATGCAGTGTACCCAGCAGCTCTGTCAAGATAGAGCCAATTCATGAGCCAAGACGGAGCTTATGGACATCTTATTTCTGTTAAATATCCTTTTGAGAGCTTTTACAAGCATCAATAATTTATGGCCCAAAGATTACACTTTTCCTCCAAGTATAGCAATTATAATATACATATTTATTGAGTTCATACTATGAACATACTGTATTCATTTTGATCCTTTATAAAGATTATCTCATTTTACTTCCTCAAAGTTCTATAAGGTAACTATAACCTTGACCTTCATTTTTCAAATAAGGAAACTGACACTCAGAGAAATTACCCCAACCAGCAAAACTAACAAGTACTTCAGTAATGACTGAATACAAGTCTGATTTCCACCCAAGTCATTGTCATACATGCTGCTTCTTTCATAACTAGGGAATTTATATAATTTTGGAGGGAATATATCATTGAAACAGAGCTATGGACTTGTTTTAATCCTAACTCATGCACTTAACATTTTTTGATACACTTGAAAACAAAACAAAAATGTGTTGACATTACTTTTAAAAAATGTTATTCAATAAGAATTAGCACAAAGTAAGAATAAGCTAGGAAAAGTTAAATGTATTTTTATTTACCTAAGATTTATCTGACGGCCTTAATGTTTCCTGCAGCTTGACTGAACTGTAGATGGGCTTCTTGCTGCTTCTAGGCCCTGATCTCCCTTTCCTTACAGCCTTTACTTTAGAGAGCTTATCACTGTAAATTATTTCTCTGACTCTTTGTGATATATGTAAATTTTTAAAAAAGACTCTAGCCACTTGTACAACCCAGAAATGTCTTTCTCAAAGATCTGAGAAAATATAACTATCAAGAAAGATAGGACTCCTATTTCTCAATCTCTGTGGGAGGGTAGGAGTCTTAACTTTGATGGGTGTCAATTAGAAAACACAGATGGCCTAATTATAGAGAAAAACATTTGCAAACTCAGCAATAACTTAATATGCTTCAAGCATGACATCGAACAACCTCCCTTCTAATGTTCTAGTACTTTTCCACCAGCTCCCCCTAGCAATGAAAAAGCCTCCCACCCTTGGTTTCAGCAGAGGTTGGTGCAGACTGAATTCTGGCCTCTCTCTCTTAGTGCAATCACCTTAAATAAAGCCTTTCTGCCTTTTTAACTTTGGTGTAATATTCGCTTTGCAAGATTATACATATAATTAAAGGATACAATTTTCACTGAGATAAATGCTTTTAAGTTTGGTACTGATTGACAATGAATTAGGTGAAGTCTCTCCAACTACCTTAAATGAAGTTCCTGGATTTTAGTTATTAAAAAAAAAAATCTTTTGTTAAAGTTTTTTTTTTTTTTAATCTATTTGTCAGAGAGAGAGAGAGAGAGCGAGAGCGAACGCTCAAGAAGTCATCCCTAAAAAAATAAATAAATAAATAAATCTGGGTCACCTGTCACCTGGGTGGCTCAGTGGGTTAAATGTCTGCCTTTGGTTCAAGTCATGAGTCCATGGTCCTGGGATCAAGCCCCACATCAGGCTCCCTGCTCAGCAGGAAGCCTGCTTCTCTCCCTCCCACTCCCCCTGCTTCTGTTCCCTTTCTCTCTGTGTGTCTCTTTCTGTCAAATAAATAAGTAAATAAATATATAAAGTAAAACATTCTTAGAATGGAATGCATAACCAGTTTCCAACAATCTAAGATTTTTGTTTACTTTTCCCTAAGAACTACTCCTCATCTAGAAATAAGGACCTTTCAAACATGTTTGTGAATGACTTCACCAAATGATAAGTATGGCTGAACTTGCAAACACTTACCTGAGATAGACCAAATAGATTCTTTCTTCCAAAGAATTTAAAAATCATAGAATATTAATCTCTACTGAGACTATAATTTTATAATGTGTACAAAAATGTTGGTGAGCTCTCAGCTAAATGCAATATACCATGGACCAAATAGAAAACAAACAAAACAGAATGAATTGTGGGGAGTTGGTACAAAATCTTTTTTTGCTGCAGAGAATTCAAGCAGTGGCCCTAGTTAGAAGCATATATTTTTAAGGACTCACGTCAGAGCCAAAATAAGTGAAGGAAAAGGCTAATTTCACCCACATTGGCTCAATCAGGTGGGCCAGATTGGTTGTGATACAACTGGGTCCTGCAGTTATATTTTCTCTATCCTGACATAGTTATCCTGCCTTAGTTTGGGACTAAGAAGGCAAATCTTTGGAGGAAGAGAGTTTCACATTTGTAATCAGAAGGAACATGGCAATGAAGAGAAAAATATGTGCTGAGTAACCAAGGGAAAATGCCCTACAGTTGTAGGGACTCAGTATGACCAGTCTTTTCTGTGAATGACATGGGAAAAGCTAAAGCTGGAATATAAACAGAAATCTTAGGTTAAAATAATCCTTAGGATAACACTGGACTCTGATAAACTAGTTTCTACAAAATCACAGAGAAAATGTGCTGAAGTAGTTTCCCCACTGCTGACTCCTGGACCAAATCCCGAGCTCCCTTCTTCACCCTCCTCAGAGAGAAAACTACTGATTTACAAAAATAAAGCATATGCACCTAGTCCTCCCACTCACGGGCCAAGGAGAAGATTAAAATAATACCCAGGTAAACAGAAAAGAGATGGTTTCTGAGGCAAACAACAGCCTAGGTGAAATTAATCTTATTCAATCTTATTCAATCTTATTACCAACAAAATATAACAAAAGAGCAAAGAAGAGTGGAACATTTACCACCACTCCTCATATCGATAAGAGATAGACAGAGACAGAGAGACAGAACAATGCAAGTCCAAAGTGTGAACAAAAGTAGATGGAGAGAAACATATTGAAATTAAAAAGAAAGCCATAGATATCTTTTCAATAGAAATACAGCCTTTCATTTTATGGATTTGCCATAATTTACTTACCCATTCTCCTATATACTATTATAATATTATTATAATCACCATTGCACATTTGTTTGTTTATTCTATTATAAACACTACTATAGTGATTTTATTTATGCATACGTCTTCGTACTTTCCTGATTATTTCCTTTGAATATGGTTACAACAGATAAATTAGTCATTTAAGAGGTAAATATTTTGGATAAACTGTATATGTTGCCAAATTGCATTTCAGAAGTTATTGTCTATGGATAGTAAAGCAAAGCAGATCTTTCACTGAACTTTTTCAGAATTAGCCATATAAAAAATTATTCAGTGTATATTAAAAACCAAGTTAATTTGAGACACCATGCTAGGCTCTCAGTTTGCATGCAGAAATGATGAAGAACAAGATGGAATTAATGTGCCCTAGCATAATAGGTCCAGGGACCATACAGAGCCATGAGTACATATGAGATTTACAGCATAAAGGAAAAAGTATTAAAATAAAATGAATAGTGTTGTTGGAATAAAAGATAAAGAAAATGTCTCTCTATGTAAGTCTTTGCTAAGCCATCCCAGAAGATAGTGTACACATTCTACTCTGAGTGGGTTAATGACTAAGGAACTTACATTGCTGGTTCCCTTTAGAAGACAGTGTCATTCTCACAGGGAAATTGACCCAAAGCATCTAATCTGGGGTAAGCAAACAAGGAATCTCAATGGAAATTGTACTTTCCTTGCTTGCACAGGAGGAAAAGGCTATCATTTATTTTAACAGGCAGAGATTTTCCTTTGAAGGACTAAACAGGTCAAAGGCATCATCCATGAGTTTTTCTTCTGTAAAAAAAAAGCTCTTTCATATATAAAATTTGGAATTAATTCATCAAGCAATCTTTTTTTAAACTATGATGAACCAACAATGATTTGTTAAATTTTAAATGAATTTAGAATAAGTAAAAATGAAAAACTATTTAAGAAAAACTATGAAAGTGAACACAATTTCCTGGTATGCTCATACAAGAACAGGCTCCTACGTAACATGAGTATGCTTTCTCATTTCTTGTTGTGCATTTACTACATGTCTGCATCTCAGTCCTAAGGATGAGTATAAAAAGCCTCAAAATTAATGATGAACATTGGAAAATGTTCTAGACTGAAGTGTTTCCATTGTCTTTGTTAGGAATCTTAAAGGAATGAAAATTAAACAGAAGAGTATGCTGAAATTGGATTAAGGATGACAGATGTGGAAAGAATTTAATGGTATTATATATGCAGAGAGTAGCTGATTATAAGGGGAAAAACAAACTTATGTCGTGTTTTTTTTTTGTGATTCTTTGATGTCTTAATTGAGATATAATTAGGTAGAATAAGTTATACTTATTTAAAGTATATAATTTAAGATTTGGCATAAATATATACCTGTGAATTATTACCATAGTTAAGTAAGTGAATGTTTTCTGTCACCCCAAAAAGTCCTTCTTCTCCTTAATAACCAAAATTCTTATCCCTTTTTGTGCCCCTTTACCTGCTCCAATGCAGTGATCTGCTTTCTAACCTAACAGTCTGCATTTCCTAGAAATGTATATCTCATACTGTATATTCTCTTCTTTGCATGGCTTTTTTCACTCAGTCTATTATTATAAGATTGTTCTGTATTGTTGAATTTATCAAGAGTTTATTCTTTTCACTTCTGAGTAGTATTTAATTGTATAAATATGTAATAACTTGTCTTTTTAATAAACCATTGAAGGATATCTAATTATTCCAGTTGGGCTCTATACCTGCTATGAACAATTCTGTGCAAGTCTTTATATGTACAGAAGCTATTATTTCTGTTTGGTGAATATTGAAAGAAGGAATGGCTGGATCACATGGCAGGTACATCTTTATATACAGTTTTCCAGATATTGAACTATTTTCAAAAGTAGGGGTAGCATTATACATTTGCACCAGCAGTTCCAATTCCTATACATCTTGGACTAAACTTTGCATGGTCAGTCCTTTTAATTATAATCCATCTAATATATCTGTGTAGTATTATCTAATTGTTAATATGCACTTACCTAAAGACTAGTGATTTGGGTTTTATTTTCATTTACGTATTTACCATCAGGATATCTTCTTTAGTTTCGTGTCTATTCAAATCCTTTGCCCATTTTTTTTTTCAGTATTAAGTTTTGAGAGCTTTTCATAATTCTGAATTAATCCATTTGAAATATTTGATTTGCACATTTTTTTTTCTTTTGTCTTTTGTCTTCCACCCACACCCCACCACCATCCCACCCCCGGTCAGAGGCTGGTCCGTTCATTCACTTAACAGTATTTTTTCAAGATAATTCATATTTAAAATTTTCATAACTTCAATTTTATCAGTATATTCTTTTAATAGTTGTGTTTTAGGTGTTCTACCAAATAATTGTTTGTCTGACCCCACACAACAAATTATAATCTATTATGCTTTCATACAGCTGTTTAAAGTTTTACGGTTTATATTTATGCCTGTGATTCACTGGGGATTAATATTTGAATATAGTTCAAAATATGAAACAAAGTTTGTTTTAGTATTGTTTTATTCTATTTTGGTTTTGTGTATGGATTTTCACCAGTTCTAGCACCCTTTGTTTAAAAGACTATTATTCATTCTCCACCAAACTGCCTTGGCACCTCTCTTGAAAATCAATTGTCTATTGACATATCTATTTCACAACTATATTCTGGTCCATTTATTTCCCAATGCTATACTATATTACTCAGTGAAGATCTTGAATTCAGTATAAGAACTTCAAATTTGTCTTCTAAAAATGGGCTATTTTAGTTTTTTTTATCTGTTCATATAAATTTTAGGATCAGCTGTCAATTTTTTTTTAAGATTTATTTATTTATTTTAGGGAGAGAGAATGAGAAAGCCCATGAGGTGGGGAGAGGGGCAGAATAAGAGGGAGAGAGAGAATCACAAGCAGCCTCCCTGCTGAGCTGGAGACTGAAGTAGGGCTCAATCTCAGGATACTGAGATCATGACCTGAAATGAAATCAAAAGTTGGATGCTCGACCAGCTGAGCCACCAAGGCACTCCAGAATCAGCTGTCAATTTGTATAATACTGTTCAGTGCTAAAAAGACATTAGGTTTTAAACCATGAAAAGACAGAGAGGAAACTTAAATGCATATTACTGAGTGAAAGAAACCACTCTTAAAAGGCTGTATGTTTTACAATCTCAACTATATGACATTCTGAAGAAGGCAAAAACTATGCAGATAGTAACATGATTAGTGGTAGGCAGGGGTTAAGTGAAAGGGAGTGATGAAAAGTCAGAGCCCAGAAAAAATTTAAGGCAGTGAAACTCATCTGTAACATGCTATAATGTAGATACACATCCTTATAATTTTGTCCTCCAAACTCAGAATATACAATACCCAGAAGGAGCCCTCATGTTGTTATGTATTGTTGATAATGATATGCCAGTGAAGATTCACCAATTATAATAAATGCACAACTTCAGAGGTGTATGTTGATAATGGAGAAAGCTGTGCCTGTGTGTTTGCCACATCTAATTTTCACAGACTTTTTATGAACAGATATTTCTGATACCTTTTATCTACTCAATAATTACATATTAAATATCATCAGAAATATAACCACATATGGGTGTGCCTATGTGTGTATGTTTCTTTGTTTATTTCCAGTTTCTGTGTTTGTTTTGGAAATGGGTAGATAATTGGGATTTTCATGCAGACCCACTTAGCTTGTATTGTATATATAAATGTTCTAGAAACTGAGTACCTATAAGAAAGGATCCTAGTTTCTTAATAAAGACCTCTAGGCATAGTAAATCAAAAAGAACAAAAACAGAAGAACAAGAAAAATTGAGACTAAACCAGGAAGTCTGATTCATAGATGGCATGAGGTAGATGTATATCAAATTATTGAACTATATATTTTAAATGGATATAATTATATTTGTCAGTTATTCTTCAGTAAATCTAGAAAAATAAATTTTAGTCATAGAAAATAGAATTACTTTTCAAAAAGTAATGTTAGTTATGTTAATATATCATCAGTTTATTATTGTCATCTTTTATATAATCAATACTTATTTTAAACTGTAAAACAAACCTCTACTCACCTGAAAAAGCCACATGGCTTAGGGAACTTAAAAGTAGTGAATTAAGATTCATGGAAATAAGAAGAGAGTACCAAAATGATATGGTAACGTTTTGAAGAAAATTGGGGGTATTTTGTTCAGGGCTTTAATGACAACAGTAGTAATAACAGCAAACACTTAGACCCCACTGACTATGTTCCAGGAATTTTTCCCTTAATTCTCTCAACAATTTTGTTTAGCAAGTATTATGATGATTTTCAGGCTAGGACAAAAAGCAGAGAGGAAGCAGGGAAAATTGATGATGAATAATTAGGCTAGAATCTCCCACAGAGTGAAACTTTTCTCTGTCTATAAACAGAAAAAAGCATTTAAGTTATTGATATAATTCAATAAATCCTGGTTATGCAGTGTCTTTGAGAAAGAAAACGGATGATTCTATAATTAAGTTAATTTCAGTGCTTTATAACAGAAATTTTCCTCAAAAATTAATACAACACCATAATGGACAAATATAACTCCCACTGCAAAATCGCAAGAACCAATAAATGTAGAAAAAGTATATTCTTCTTCATATAAACTAGTTCCCTTCTTTACAAAAAGTTTACCTTTATATATACATTTTACCACATAATGGATACTAATTTTTAGGTAAGTATTTGAGACAAATAGTAGATTTTGACTTTGCTGCTTTATAGTGAAACCAATCACTGACTGGCCTGGAAAAAGAACAAAAATTCTATTTTAAAGCTATTCTCTACGTCCTTCTTTTCAAAGAACTTTTACCAATGTATTGAGTCAGTTTAATTTCTTTGGTAAGAAAGAAATACTTGGAAGTAGAATCATAAAGGTTTTCAAAACAAACTATTGTATATATATATTTTTTCTGGATCTATATAGATTCTATTAGCAAAGCAAGTTCAAGGAAGTTTTTTGAAATTTAAGTTTTCCATGATAACCGTAAAGTTCTCAACGTAGCTCTATAAACATAGCTTCTTGAGTCTAATGGACCTATACTAAATAATAATTTAGTAATTATTACTAATTGATTATTTAATCAATTATTTATTGATTATTTAATAAAACCAGTTGGGGATATAGTAATTCTCTGTGTCTCTGTAGTTTTCTGTACCATTTTAGTCTACCTGTTATAGAAGGAAAACCATATAAATAACATTTATCACATACTTCATGAGGTCTAACATATGCTAGCAGAGCATTTTGTGCATATATGTATGCAAAACTGATGCTTTCACCATTTACTAAAAAAAGACCTAGTAAATGAAATTAAAGTCCAACAAGTAGACTTGTTTTATTTACCTTTACCTTGGGAGAAAACAAGCTACATATTTTCAATTCATATCTCTCTTCGGCTAAAGTGTCCAGACTCACAATCAATGCATTATTTTGGTTTATGTTGGTTTTTCCTTCAATTATTGAAGGTTTGATCACCACAGCACATACAGGAGATATTATGTTAATTTAAAGCTAAGTCACTGGTGTACTAACTTAATAGTTTATAAGATAAAAACACTATATGTTAGACTTTGGAAAGTTGTGGCCATCTGGAGTCTCAGCATGAAATTGGGTCTCAGTATTTGCATCAGTGCAAAGGTTAGCCATATTTTCTGTTTCTAAACTTCCTCTCACAGGAAATGAGACATACACATTTTCTGTAATTTTTCACCTCTCATAGTATGCATAGAGTGGAATGACATATGGAGGAAAACATGATAGTCAAAACAATTATTTGTGGTTTGTGTCTTCATGCACAATCCAAGAGGGAATGAGAGATATTGAAAAAGGAGCCATATCTGCAGGTCACATTTCTTTAGCTTCCTGGTTATTTCTGGAAGGATATCTTGCTAGTACTGCTATGGGCCAATCAGTTTAATTTTCAATTTCAGAGAGCAATGCTTTCAAAGTATCTGTGGTAAAGGACAATCCAAAAAAAAAAAAAAATCAACTATCTCAGAAAGGGACACAGAAATTACAATAAATCACCATATCTAAGTGAAAAAAAAGACATACAAAATACAAGCTCTATTTCATTAGCATTCCATTCAATGGACAGATAGGCAGACAAGAAACTACTTTATCATAGTCTCCTAAATATTTCTAAGTGTTCCCTCTCAATTTGCTCTCTTACTTCAATCTCTTTGATGTATACTGATATCTCACTGTATTTTCCTCATGACTTTTACTGTTAAACATCTTTTTCATGTGACTAGTGGACATTTGTAAATCTTCTACTGTGAAATACTTATTCAAATTATTGGCACATTTAAAACATTGATTGTGTCATTATTGAATTATAAGTTATTTATATATTCTGGAGACAAATAGGATATCAGACACATACATTGTAAGTATTTTTTACCTGTCTGTGGCTTTTTAAAAAAATTTTTCTTAATTGGTATCTTTCACAAAGCAGAAGTTTGTAATCGTGTTTAAGTCCAATTTTTGAAGATTTTATTTGAGGTTTCTATTTATCGTGTGTGTCCTTAGAAAAACTCTTCTAACTCAAGGCTAAAAAGATTTCCTTTTAGGTTTTCATCTAGAAATTTATAGTCTTAAGGTTGGTGTTTATGGCTAAAATTCATTTCAATTTAATTACATAAAAGTTGAGATTCATTTTAATCCATACATATATCCAGTTGTTCCAGCAACCCTTGTAAAAGCAACTATCATTTCCCCATTTTATTGTGTTAGTATTTTTGTCAAAACTCAACTCCAACAGACAGGTGGGTCTATTCTGATCTCTTTATTCTATCCCACTTACCTATATGTCTCTTCTTACAGCAATACTAGATTCTCTTGGTTAGTGTAGCTTTAACCTGTGTCTTTAAGTCAGGCCGTATAAATCTTCCAAACTTTTTTTTCTTTTTCTGAATTGTTTTGACTATTCTATGTTGTTTGCTTTGCTATATGATTTCAGAACCATTTGTCAAATCCTGCAAAGTTAAGTCTGCTGGGATTTTGGTTGGTGTTGCTCCAAATATAGATTATTTAGGGAAGAACCGACAACTTAATACTGTCTTAATATCTATGCACATGATATGTTTCTCCATTTAGTAGTTAGTTTCTCCCTACAAAGCTGCAGGGTTTCAATGTAGAGATCTTACACATGCTTTGCTAAATTAATACCTAAGTATTTCATAATTTCTGATGGTAATGTAAGTAGTATATTTAATGTTTTCTTTAAATCATGTAATGCTAGTATTTAGTAACACACCTGATTACTGTATATAGATCATGTACCTCTTGACTTAGCTAAATTCATGCTTCTTAGTCATAGTAATTTTAAAAGTTAGTTCTTTTGGATGTTCTATGCACTTACATTTCAGTAGATACTGTGTATTTCTGCTATGTCATACTTCAGTGAGTCTTCCTACCCAGATGCTAGGAGTACCCATGGTAGTCAGTGTATACCTGTCAGCCTCTGATGAGAGCAGTCAATTTTCCCAAAGCTAAACAAACACCTTCCAAGAGCAGTAGAAACTTTTGGCCACCTAGCCCTGAATCTATTATGGCTTTCTAACTCCATGAATCTCATGGGCTTAAATGAGGATTTGTTGATTCTGTAACTCAGCACGGTTTTCCTTCTACCAAGTACTATACCTTACCTTCGTCTCTGCAGATAATGATTCCAGCGGTGTCTCCACCTAAAATTCCTATATATAAACCCTCATGTTAGAGTCTGATTCTTAGAAAACCAAGCTATAACAATGATCTTGTTTTCTATGAACTGAGAGTCTCTTCTTTCCTTTCTAAACAGTATGCATTACATTTCTTGTCTTATTACACATGCCAAGGTGTCTAATGTGCACTTCAACATTAGATACAAATGTTGTGAGAGGTAATGTACTTACTTTGTTCTGAGTCTTGGTGGGGGAAGTGCTAAGTCACTTCAGTTTTGTACGATGTTAGCTGTAGGTTTTTACTAGACTTCATTTGTCGTGTTATTGAAGTTCCCTTATCTATTTGCCAAGACACTTGATCATAAATTAGTTATTCAAAATGTGATTTTTAACTTTTTTTTTTCACATTTTATTTAAGTTCCAGTTAGTTAGCATACTGTGTAATATTAGTGTAGGTATAGAATTTAAGGATTCATCACTTACATACAACATCCACTGCTCCTCACAACAAGTGTCCTCCTTAATACCCATCACCTCTTTAACCCATCGTCCCACCCATCTCCCCTCCAAAACAACCAAATTTTTCTCCGTAGTCAAAGTAGTTACTGCCTGTGTTCTCCTCTAGGATTTTGATGGTTGTATATCATTTTGAATTTGTGTTTGTGGATGATATAAGAAAGTGGTCCATTTTCTTTCTTTTTTTTTTTTTTTTTTTTTTAGATTTTTTTTTTATTTATTTATTTGACAGAGAGAGATCACAAGTAGGCAGAGAGGCAGGCAGAGAGAGAGGAGGAAGCAGGCTCCCTGCTGAGCAGAGAGCCCGATGCGGGACTCGATCCCAGGACCCCGAGATCATGACCTGAGCCGAAGGCAGTGGCTTAACCCACTGAGCCACCCAGGTGCCCCGAAAGTGGTCTATTTTCATTCAAAATATGTTTTCTTTAAATTTCTAACCATTTGGGATTTTCTAGATATTTTTTTATAATTTATTGAGTGCTGGACTTCGTGAATGTTATATTCCTGAATATCTGGAATGTATTTTCTTCTTTCAAAATGTGAGTGTCTGCCTTTGGCTCAGGTCCTGGGATCAAGTCCTGCATAAGGTTCCCTGCTCAGCAGGAAACCTGCTTCTCCTTCTCTCTCTGCCTGCTGATCCCCCTGCTTATGCTTCCTCTCTGTCAAATAAGTAAATTAAAAAAAAAAATATATATATATATATATTCAAAATGTGTTGACTTATTTTTACAACCAGTTAAGTTACTCATAGATTAGCATCAGCCTTGTTTTTGAGTTATGTTTAAGTGAGGTCGTTGCTTTTCCTGTTGAAGTAGTTTAACCCACTCTAAGATTATAAATCTTCCACAGATTCAGCTTAATTCCATTGTTATTCAACATGTTTTTCGAAGTCTGCTTATTTGCAACTTTGGTACCTGACCATTCTGTGAGAGCTTTGGGTATTGCTTAGCTTATTGAATCCTTTTAGTTTTCCACTGACTGGTTTTGTGGAGATTCTCCTTGATTCACAGCCTAGGATCAACAAAAATAACTCGAGACTCTTCCATGTAGATTTCTGGACATCACTACCTGCCTTTCTTCATTTTCTTGGCACTATGATTGTAAGTTCTAACACCCTCAGTTTCCTCAACTTTAATTTCTATTTCCCCAACTCAGTGAGATCATAATGTTCATCATTTCCTGTTTCTCTGGTACTATAAACTAGATATCTTCCAGGTAGAAATGCAGTGATATGGTGGAACTTTTCCCTTAAGAATCACAGTTGTGTTGTCCTGTTATCCACTGTCTAAAAGTAGTTATTTAGCTTCTTAGTTGATAAAGGGACTATAAGTCTGGTCCAATTATTTCATCATAACAAGAAGAGAGTCTCTTTAAAATATATATATATTTGTATTTATGTGTTAAAATATATTTCTATGGGAACTAAACACAGATACACATAGATACACATGTATTCAAACATATATGCACACATAATGCTTCAAGACTTTCTGGCACTCAAAAAATATAAACATATGACATTACTATAAAATTCTTATTGAGGAAGAGTTCCAGAGACACTCAGACTTGAAAGACTCAGACTTGAAAAAGAAATCCAGATTTGTATTTGAGATTAGGGAAACAATTTACCTTCTGGGAAGGGACTTTAGATATAACTGCTAATGTATGATAAAATTTACGTATATTTCTAACAACATGAGGAAAGGTCATGTATGTGGTATTATGTTTGATGGGGTTTTAGAAATGGAGATATTGTTGAGATTTTGGCAGATATCTAAAATCAATTTTTAAATTCACTCCTAATTCTATTAGTTCTTTACTCAAAATCTGAATGCTAATCTTTATTATAGTTATCCTTAATGAAGTGTAAGTTACACATTTAGTTCTCAAGAGGAATAGTGGGAAGCAAAGAATACAGAAAAGAAAGCTTTGGGTTTTAATATTGTTGTTGTTATTATTACTCAAAACTAAAAGTCTTACTTTAGTTCTTCTTCACTTCTTTCTCTCCCTTCACATAACTCTCAGAGAGCCTTCACACTCATTTTATTTTTAACACCTTTGACAAACTCTAATTCTATGAAGAGAGAGAGATACAAGAGTTATGACCCTTGGTTCTGGAGTCTAAAATATAGTCTACTTGAAAGAATACATAAAATAGCTCAAATGTCAGATTTTTTTTTTCAAGCTAGCTTTGTTTGGTTTCCAGCTGAGTTCTTCAAGTGGATCAGAGAGCAGACAAATTAATTGGTGCTCCTCTGAAGCAAATAGCAGTGCCTATGGTTAGTTGCCCTTCCCAGATCATTGTGGCATTGAGTCTTATGATGCTATTATGTGAGTGTTCTCTGGTGGTGGCTGTCCTGGGTCATAACCTGATTTTGATAGCAACAATCACTGATTCTTCAAAAGTCAAGTTTCAGACCTCGTGTATTTTCTGCCATTGATATACTACTGAAGAAAAGCTTCAGAGATTGTTATGAAAGAATTTTCATGTTTAATAGTATATTTAGAGGTTTGATACTTAGAAATATAATTAAAATAACAATTGTCAAACTGAGCAGGTGGCTCTTAGAACAAATTTTGTGTACTTTACATTAAAATAAACAGAAAACCTAGGTGAATTATATTTAATAGCTACCCAAGTCTGAAGGTAAGACTAAGGTAATATGAACATTCATCCACAGAATAGTTCTTTCTGGCTCCTCCATAACCAACCCTTCAAAAATTCTAGCCTTCTCTCAGAAATGTGCAGCAAAATCTCTGAAAGACTTTTGACTTTCTTGAGAAGGGGGCAGCAGAAGGAAGGAACGCTTGTGTCACATCCACTTTTTGGAAATTACTCCATTTCCCATGAAGATTAACCTTTGGTACAAATTCAAATTTTCCTTGGATTAAAAATACCACATACTTTACAAAATATATAGCAATTAAAACTGGAGATTTGGGGGTTTGAGTGGAATTATGCTATCAAAAAGATATGATACCATTTTATATCTTTATATTTAGCTGCTCTAAATAAGATAATACTCTAAATAAGATATATTGAAGAATAAGCACACTAAATTTACTTTCTGAAATTGTCTGGGAAGTCATTACTTGCTGAGACACCTAGAGAATTTTATCTTCTCTCTCTTTTCAACTTCCTCAGCTCTGAATTTGTCTGTCCTCATTATCTTCCTTCTTTGGTGTTCTCCTGTTCCACTTTGCTACTTTTTATAGTGGTAGACTTGTTGTAACCAAAATGTTCTGTTCATGCTTCCCCTTCCCCATTTCATTGTTGTTCCTAATGGGCTATAAATTGGTAACATTCTGTTTAATTCCTGTTCTTTGTCCTAAACCAAAATAGATCCAATATATTTCCTCTGATTTTATGAAATCCACCACAGTTTAAATAAATTGGTTAACTTCTGATCACCTCTAGAATTTAGAAATAGAAAAATGCTGGTGAAGAAGATATATTTACCACCTGTTGTCTCAAATTGTATAGATCAACCACTATACACTTAAATATTTCATTGTCCTGTCTCCACATTCCATTGCATTTTTAAAAGAACGAAAAAATAAAATACCCCCCCCAAACTTTTTCATGTACATTGCATATTTTGAAAAAATCATTTTGATTTGACCTCTGAAATATCTTTGCAATTTCATTTTACTGCCATAATCTTAAGACAGAATTTTTTAAATTAATTATTTAATTATTTTTTAAGAATGGGGACTTATTATATGGTTCACCCTGGAACAACATGGATTTCAGTTGCATGGGTCTGCTTACATGCAAATTTTTTTCCAATAAATACTGTATTATGAATGTATTTTCTCCTCCTTGTGATTTTCTTGATAACATTCCTTTTCTCTACATTGCTATTATTATTTTGAGACAGGGAGAGAGTGAGCAGGGTAGAGGGGCTAGGGAGAGGAGAGAATCTTAAGCAGACTCAGTGCTGAGCATGGATCCAGACGGGGATCAATCTATGACCCTGATATCATGACCTGAGATAAAATCAAAAGTCAGAGGCTTGAACAATTGTGCCCTAGCTTACTTCATTATAAGAATGTAGTTTATAATATTCAAAATATGTGTTAATTGACTATTTATGTTATTAGTAAGGCTTCTGGTCAATGATAGGCCATTAACATTTGGGGGAGTTAAAAGTTATGTTTATTTTTGAATAAACATATTGGTGCAGGATTTGGTGCCCTAAACCTCTATATTGTTCAAGGGTCAACTGCAATTGTGTCTGAATGAAATGGTATGTATTACACCAAGGATCAAGGACACCTAATTTTACCTTTTAATATCTAACTTAGTTTCCTGAGCTACTTAAAAGTTCTATTAAGAACCCTGGAGGGACACCTGTGTGACTCACTGGGTTAGGCCTCTGCCTTTGGCTCAGGTCATGATCCCAGGGTCCTGGGATCCAGTCCCGCATGGCCTGCTTCTCTCTCCACCTCTGCCTGCCTCTCTGACTACTTGTGTGTTCTCTCTCTCTTTCTGACAAATAAACAAATAAATAAAATCTTAAAAAAAAAAAAAAAAAAGAACCCTGGAAAAACAGTACAAAAGAATAGATTATTACTCTCAAGGATTTGAATCCAAACACATGTAGAGATTTGATGAGGCTGTTGAGGTACATGGAAGAGGTTATTACAGTAACATGGGTAAGTAATATGATAGAGCATATAGTGCTAAACTGAATCATTTAACTTAGCTTTATTTTGGGAAAAGGGTACATCAGAGAATACAATAGTGGGTTACACTTGAAACACACTTTTCATGCTATCACACTTTGCTCAAAACTCCATTGAATTTCATACTCTAAAATATCAAACTCCTTAATGTATCTTTTATTCTGATATCAGTTTACTTTCTCATGGTTTGGTCCTCCAGCATAACTGAATGGCATGAAACTAACTCTATGAGCCTAAGAATTTCTCACAGCTCTCACCTTGTTTGCAACATTTTCTGCAACTAGAATATTCCTCCTCCATCTATATATACAAAATCTAACTCTCTTTCAAGGTCTAAGTTCACACCTTCCAGGAAACTGACTGGAGAGCAATCTTCCAATTATATGTTATAGGGAGCCATCCTCTACTTGTGCTTTCCTTTGGCCCTCGTGTTGTGCTTATGTTTTGGTGAAAATGCCCTACAATACTGAATAAAGAAAAAAAAAAGTCTTATAATACTTTCCTTGACTATTTCAGCGCCTAATTAGCTCCTTCCCAGTGACTTGAGAGAAAAAGAAACCTCTTTTACAGTAAACTCTGCATTAATTTTAATAGTGTTACCAATACTGTTGATGTGACCCAGGATAAAATAGGAATAAAAGAATAAACGGATACAAATCATAGTCTACTAGAAATTCATTGTTTCAGTCATTTTTGTAACTTCAAAAATTCTATGAAAGTAACATCTATGTTGTACTTTTTCAGTAAAGAGGTGCTGAGTTAATGATTTCTCTCTTTTTTACCCCTATGTCCCAGAGATTTTTTTTTAACTGCTATATCACTAAGAGTTAAAAAAATAAGTAATAAATACATTAATCCATTTGATCATGATTTAACTTCCTGGAATATTATTTTGATGGTATATCTAACTTCTTTTTCTCATTATTTCAATACCTACTCACCTCTGTCATTGCACTGCCCTCTAAATTTTATAATTAAATGATATTCCAGGGGCACCTAGGTGTCTCAGTCAGTTAAATATCATGATCCCAGGGTCCTGGGATTGAGCCCCAGCTTGGGCTCCCTGCTCAGTGGGGATCCTGCTTCTGCCTCCCATCCCCCCATGCTCTCTCTCTTGCTCTGTTCTCTCTCTCAAATAAATAGGTAAAAAATCTTTTATTTTATTTTAATTTTTAAAAATATTTTATTTATTTATTTATTTATTTTGAGAGAGAGAAAGAGAACACAAGCAGGGAGAGTGGCAGGCTGAGGGAGAAGCAGACTGCACGCAGAGCAGGGAACCCCATGTGGGACTCGGTCCCAGGACACTGAGATCATGACCCGAGCCAAAGGCCGATGCTTAAGCAACTGAGCCACCCAGGCACCCCACGTAAAAAATCTTTTAAAAAAGAATTATAATTAAATGACATGCTAATCCATACTTCCATAAATTTATCTTCAATATTTTGCTTTCTAGCATCAGCTCTAACACAACCAGGGAATTGATATACATGAGATCTGAAAGAAAAGCCCTGGAGAACACATTTTTCTGTGCCTGCACTAGAGGATGAGATCACAAATTAACTCCACTTTCCAACCCCATCTTCAGTCACCCTCAGTCACCCTCAGTGCTGACTTTGCCTACTTCCCTGAGAAAACAGAACCATTTGAGGGCAAACTTCTCATTTAATCCATTTTCTCCTCCCCCACTCCCTTTTCCTTTTTCTCTCCTTTTTTTTTTTTTTTTTTTTTTTTTTTTATTTACTGACTCTAAGAAAGCACTGCTTGATTTTTTTTTCCTCCAAAGATCCTTTCTTTGTACTTCCTCCAAGATCCTTATCTTAAAATTTCCTTCCACATTGCTTGCATTCTTTTAGACTACCTTCATCTTAAGTAAAAAAAAAGAAACCAAATGTTTTTACAATTAGCTCTAATATACTATATCACTTCTCTCCTTCCCCTGTCTTTTTGAATATCCTAAATAAAGACAGGACTTTCCCTGTGTTCTCCTTCTTCTTTATATTTGCTAGTCAACTAACCTCAATCTCCTTCCTTACACTGTCAAGTTCACTAATGAACCCTTAGCTACTTCCTTACACTTTCAGGAATACTAGTGAACATTTGTACTACAAAGATACCAATGATTTCTAATTACCAGACTTTTGGAATCTTGTATCCTTTTCAAATATTACATCATTTGACATTGTTGGTCAAAACCTATTCTTGGAATTTCCTTTTTTTTTTTAATGTTTTATGTATGACACAATTGTGTATTTCTTTTCTCCTCTTAACTTCCATCCTAATGTTTTGCTTTGTTGCTTACTCTTCTCTTTTACAGACTGAATTTCTAAAAGAATGGACTTTGGTAATGGCAATGGTATGCAAAAAACTTGACGCTTTCATCTGATGAGTTAACCTTGACAGTGACCTAGGCCGGCTGGGTTCAAGGACCTAGAGGAGGTCTTGCAGGACCAGGTAAAAGCTTCAGGCCATATAGAATTAAAATGTCAGCAGAGAGGAAGTGAGAGGAGTGTTTACTGGAGATAGAGAGTGCAGATATAGACAGGACACGGGAGACTCAGAAAGGAAAGAAGAGTGAGTTTTATCTTTGCTTGGGGCCTGGAGTTTTTAACATAGGATTGAGGTCTGGTATATATGTCCTATCAGGTGTCCAGAAACCACTCAAAATAAGGGTGAGTGCTCAGGTGTCCTTCACATTCCTTTAACTATGCCCTGTATTTAGAGGTCTTGGCATCAAGGTGTCTGGAGCCAGTGGTGCAGAAACCATACATGAAAACCTTGCTGGGTCACTCCTTAGATATTATCTATTGTTCTGAAATCATTAACTACCCGATCTTTGCGACAAGGACATACATTATTTGTACTATAAGGTAAGTATAATGCGGGGATGTAGGTTCTAGCAAGAATAGAAGATGGAAAAGGAGCTAAGAAAGCAGTTCTTCATGGAATCCCTGCAGTTTCCCTGCCTTAAAGGAGTCAAAATTATGAGTGCTAATGATATGTATTATAGAGTCGCTTACTACCCATCTTTTTACCATTTACCAGCTGTGTGACTTTGAGTCAACTGAACTTTCTCTTCTTCATCTGTAAAATGACCATAATAAAAATCACATCTTCCTCATAGACTGTTACAGGAATTATAAAATAAACCATGTAATGTATTCAGAACAATGATTGCAACATAGTAAGCACTCAATGCATTCTACCTATTATCACTAGTAATATGAAGGGAAAAGTGAACTAGAAGATAAGTGAGTGTGTATATAAAATAAGACAATAAGTTCAAATGTTTAGAGGAGATTATGATGTCATTGTTCTTTATATCAAAAAATTTGCTTAAATTATTTTATATCTTAAATTAAATAAGTGTTTAGAGAATCATCTAGTTGAAGCTTCCCATTTTAAGAAAGATAAAACTGAAATAAAAATTGTGAAATGTCATATTTAGATCCTGCAAGTAGTTCTGGAATTTTTCTATGTGTAATATTCCATTATATGGAAAATATATGCCAACCTGCTCAGATTTCCATAATAATTTAAAAGTAAATGAATAAGTATATTTAGAGTATTACTATTTTAAGTCAATATATACTTTGACATTTTGGCTTTAAAGAACTCACTAACTTATATTTCAATTCTACGACTTGAGGGATTGGTGAAGGGAAACTGAAGAAGCTATAATTTACGTAAACCTATAGGGAAAAAACAAGAAATACTGAAAGAACACATGTTACAGTCTTTGTTTCTAGTTTTCATCGATGTTTACTTTTATAACATATCCATGAAAGTTAGGGAAATTAAGAAAAAAGATCAAATGATTTGCCTGAGAGCAACCTTGTAAGCAGCCCTTATTTCTAGAAATTTTTAAAGATCCATGTATTTGCATATGCTTGGCAACAAGGAAATCAAGGTCAGGTTCACTTCCTGTTGTGGTGATTTGTGTAGATGTCATTGCCAGCCTAGATAGTACCTGCTAATCATGATAAAAATGCTAGAAAGACTGATCACATGACCGGAGCAAAGAAAGTGAGCTTTTCAGTGTTTCTTTTTTGTTTGTACTTTTTAATGACAAGGTTTGCCTGAGGCTTTTTTTTTTTTTTTTTTTTTTTTTTTTCTGAGTTGGTGGTATCCTTAGGGCCAAGACCAGCTGCCTACTTCTACCACAGCTGACAATTACTATTTTCTCTGTAAGGGTGAGATATCATTGAACCTAGCACCTCATTTTCCTCTTATCTCTCATGCATAAACCCTAAGGATAATTCAGCACCATTAATAAAATTATCTTAAAGGAAGTTAGTAAAATGCACAAAAGAGAAAAGAAAATTAATTTAAATTCAGAGACTTGACTTTCATGACATAATCTGAATACATTTCCAACAAAATGGTGTTATGCTGTGTTTGAATTAGTTTTCAATAATTTCATTCAGTAGTATGAATTTGCTCTGTTTTGTTTTTCCATCTAGGGGGTTGGACACTTATTGCCATACTCTGCTTTACCAGTAAGGGTTAATACTAACCATCAGAAGAGAGAAAGTAAAATATAGTCGTTTGGAGTTATAAATTACAAAATGATTTATGCATGATGCTAAGAATACTATGCAAAAATTACATTTTACCATATTTAAATAAATAAGAAATTATAGTCAGGTCCTGTTGGAAGATAAATACATTGCAACTCAGCTTGTGTTGTGAAAGGGAGTTCCACTAGAGCAACTTGGAAATGATTACTGGAAGTATTCATCTATCTAAGTTTGGCCAAAAAAATTATAAAATACTCTTATCTAGTTAGAAAAAAATAACATTGTAAGAAAAATAAACTTATTAAGCCTGGTTTAGCATTAAAAAAAAAAGGCCTCATGTTAAATTAAAGAGTAATAAAAGTCTTAAAAATTTCTATGTTAATATTATTCTAATATAAATATATAATTAATCAAGTAAACTTTTACTGACTAATGTGAAAGTCGTGACACTAGCTGCCAAATACTATAATCCATTCAGAATTAGCATTGACACATATATTTAACTCATGGAAATAAGAATGAGAGAATCATTGTTTCTGCAGACAATGTCAGTTTTAATAACCAATCTTTTGGATATTTGATATATCTAACAGTTTTTGTCACAATACTACTTTGAATTTGAAATAATAAATTGTGATTTATTTTTGTTGAAAGTACACTGATAATCTTTGAGAATTCAAATATTTTATCTTTGTCTCTGAATAATTTGCTTCTTTGACCTACATTCACAATATAGAGAACAAAAGCATGATATGAATGATTATTTATTAATAATATAAGTTAAATTAAGCAGCGACTTTTTCCCCAAAGACGTCTTTCTTAATCTTCGATGCCTATGCCTTCCATCATAATTGCAAAACAGATTTTCCCATTATATTCATCTGCCTCTCTTCAACCCGTAATTTCTAGTCTTGAACGAATGCATTCATTATCAACACTAAAATTGAGTATTAAGGAAGAGATTAAAAATGTGGCATTGATATCACAAAATTAATTTGATTTTCATGAAATCATGATAACTTTAGTGGAGGTCTTAAAAGTATTTATATTCTAGTAGATCTGTTTCTGCAGTAAGACTTTAGAGCTAATATTCTTTCTCATTCTTTAGTCATAACTTTTCTTTTTTTTTTAACATTTTATTTATTTATTTGACAGAGATCATAAATAGGCAGAGAAACAGGCAGAAAGAGAGGGGGAAGCAAGCTCCCTGCTGAGCAGAGCCCCTTATGCGGGATCCCAAGACTCTGGGATCATGACCTAAGTCAAAGGCAGAGGCTTTAACCCATTGAGCCACCCAGGAACCCCTTTTCCCTAATTCTTTAAGGTCCTCATAATGTTATGTTTTTCTGATCTGTTAGTGAATATCAGCATAGCTAAAGTGATGATATCTTTGCATATGTACAGTAATATTGACTTTAAATATATTGTTTATGCACTTACAACCTATTGTGTTATAGGTTATAAGTGCTAAGTTATATGGTTAAATCAAGCAGAGTCTAGAACTGACAACATGGTGTTACATGGCAGGTTGATCATCACATTCAAGGACATTGCCATGTATGAGTCTGTTTGTGCTGGATCCACAATACCACCTTCTTCACAACTGTGATTGGGTTTTTGGAGGATTTTGAAAAAATAGGAATATGAGGAAAGGTTTGTGTCTTTCAAAAGGCTAAATGGGTATGGTTAGAAAGAAGTAGGAGGCAAATGTAATTAAAACCAAGTCGTTTTGTCTAATTCTGTCATCACCACCAATGCTGCGCCAACATGACAGAAAGAAGCATTTGGTAAAAAAAGAAAGAGAGAGAGAAAGAGAAAGAAAGAAGGAGGCCAGGAAGGAAGGGGAGGAAAGAAGGGAAGGGAGGGACAGGAACGGAGGGAATGAAGGGGAGGAAGGAGGAGCAGACTTCAGGCAGCCAGGCTAAACTGAAACAACACATACTCAGTAATAATATCCAAATAGAAGGATAAAAACACTTTGTGATTTATTAGAATGATGAAGCAAATGATTTGGCATGCATATAGACCTTTCCATAGAAATCAGAGGTGAGAGCTATTTGAAAATCCCATTGCTAATAAATAGCTCTGACTTACCACAAGAGAAGTTCACAGGTGTTAGGAGCCAGCATGACCATAAAGAGAAAAGGGGTGAGTATAGCTAGGTAGGGTCACAACAAGCCTGTAGCTGAAACTGAGGCAAGCCTCTAGAACAGTCACAGAATTACAGCATTGCAAGGATCACTGAAGCTGAGCCACAGTTAGTGGTACATAAGCTTTACAGACCTGTCAGGTATTAAGAATAAAAGCCACAATTGCCACAAGCTGAATGCATTTTTCCTGAAACAGTCTAGATCCTTAAATTACAATAAAACTACTAAATCTTGATTGTTGACACAGTGCTGATATAGTCTCTCCTCTAACCAACTTATAGTCTTCTGTGGGTTTTTATTCACTAGAGGACTAAACCAAATGGAATCTCTCTGACTACAGTGAAACATTAAGGTTTGATTGGGCATAACACCCTCCAAAATTCTGGACATTTCATTCTCTTTAAATCCATCAATGTTTTAACTAATGAAGGTTTGTACTCCAACCATATTCTTCCTTTGTTACAGAAAATGACTTCTTTCATAAACAAATATTACATTTTTTCGCATTTTGGTGTAACTTTTGGTTTTATAGTAATCATGTTCAGATAAATGATGATAAGTTTCTTATTAAAAAATATAAACCACAGATCCCAGAAATTCATATACACTGTTAAATAAACATAGCATTATTCCTTCTTTCCTTCAAAAATTATTTAGTTTATACTATATGCAGGGCAATGGGCTTATTCTGGTGTCAGGTAGTATATCATTCGGGATAGTCTAGGGTGTGCTCTGTTATCAAACAACCAAACAATCTGAGTGGTTTAAAATAACATTAGCTTGTTGGCTACTCCCACTGCACATCCATCAACTCATCATAGTATTGCTGAAAATCAGGCTGACAGAGCAGCCTTCATTTCAAATGGTGCCCACTGTGGTACCAGAGGAAAGGTGTTCTATGGAGTCCCACATTGGTAATTAAGTGCTTGATCATAGAAGTGATCATTTCTGCTCATAAGGCATTCGTTATAATCAATCATATGCCTACAATGACCATAAAGATACCAAGATATGCAATAATTCTGAGGTCCTGGAAAGGAGAGCTCAGAACATTTGGGTAATAAGACTAACAGAATGAGCCACATAGGTTTGGTTTATCTTCTTGAAATTCACAGTCTATGCAGGAATTCATAAAATAAATAGGAGACCAAATAAATATAAAATTCTAAATTATTATGATGCCAAAGAAGAAGGCTTATTGTTAGAAAATAATAGGGAAGGGGTCACTTGAGCTAATAGCTTTAAAGAAGTGGCATTTGATCTGAAATCTAAAACATACAAAAGAGTAGCAAGATTGTACTGAATGTAAATAAGATAGAATATGCATGTGTCACAAGCAGTAATATCAGATCTTAAATGCAGTGGTAAATCATAGAGATTAAAAATAAAATGATGGGGCATCTGGCTGGCTCAGTGGGTTAAAGCCTCTGCCTTCGGCTCAGGTCATGATCCCAGGGTCTTGGGATCAAACCCCACATCAAGTTCTCTGTTTGGCAGGGAGCTTACTTCCCCCCCACATCTGCCTACTGTGATCTTTGTCTGTCAAATAACTAAATAAAATCTTTTAAAAAAATTTTATGGAACAATCTTAAGCAGATGTATTAGGTATGCATATTGCAAATAAGAATACTCAAGAAAATTTAGCTTAAAAAAGATTTGTGAGTTGAAAATTTAAGAAGATAGATGATGTCAAGACTCTGGATAGAGCAATACAGTTTTATTTCTGGATTCTCACTGTACCTTCCAGGATCTCCTATAGTACTGAATGACATTCCTCCAGCAGATCACCCGTCTGCCCTCTCTGGGAATGGGAATTACTATAAACTGAAAAGAATCATCTTGCTTAAGGTTTGTTCCCTTACCCTTGGGCAACCTATATCCAAAGAGTAATTAATACATGAATATGGAGTCCTCACCACTTCTTTCCAACTTGGAAAAGAATGCATGACTATCCTAGCTGCAAACTACAGTGAGGTTGGCTGAAGCCTTATTTATTTTATTTTTTATTTTATTTTATTTTATTTTATTTTATTTTATTTATTTGAGAGAGAGACAGAATGCGGGGGAGGAAGGTCAGAGGGAAAAGCAGACTCCCAATGCAGGACTCAATTCCAGGACTCCAAGATCACAACCGGAGATGAAGGCAGTTGTTTAACCAACTGAGCCACCTAGGGACCCTGTCTGAGGCCTTACTGATATGGTTTGGAGTGGTGGAGTTCACAGCACATGGACAAGAAAGAATTCTTGAGAAGTCTTTGGTGCAAAAGGTAATTTTGTTAAAGCACAGGGACAGGACCCAGGTGCATAGAGAGCCGCATGGGGTTGTGAAGAGTGACCGATTACGTAAGATTTTCTATCTAACTGAAGGGACAGTGATAATAGGGCTCCAGAAAATTGTGTATATAGGTTTCTGGAGATTGCTTTTTTCCTTGTAAATCATTAAGACAGTTACAAACTTGTAGAGACTCAAGTCCTACATGATTGTGATCCCTGTCATTAACTGGTTAGCCATTTGCTGGTCCCTGTTCCTTGTTCTTGGGCAGCCAGAAGTGCCTGAAGAATGTCACACAAACCCAGCTGGGAGGGGCAGAGTTGCAGGGTATTAGCTTCAGCATTGCCCTCAGCTTGCCTTCTGCTTCCTCATCACTATTGTGACTGCAACATATTCTACTTCTCCCTCTGACAGATCCTACATGCACCCCTCCTGACACAAGTGCTGTTCCTAAGAGGATTTTCCCAAATTTTATTTCCCAAATTCTTGTATGTTTATCTCTATTGCAGAGTCTGTTTTCCTTGGAAACTGAATTTCAACAGTTGGCTCCAGTGTTAAGAACTCACAAAGATTCTGCATTTTTACCCCACATACAAACCATCTATTTAGCTTACCAAATTTCACAGATGTTGACAGAAGACACAAGAGTACTAGGAAAGACATAAAGGGCCGTTTATTATGCACAGCAATAACCATAGCTGGATTAGCATTTGTGCTCATTCCTTAAGCTCAGCTCCCACCAGGCTACACAATGAATGCCAGATGATACAATGGATTCACAGTGCAATACATTACAGGAAAGGAAACCCAAGTACCCAAAACTTATAATGGACAGTTAGCTTGCCTAAATTTTGCCAGAGGAAGACATTATCTTTATATCTTTATTATACTGGACAGTAAGTGAATCTTCCCTCTGCTCCAGAGAGAGATAATATATCTTCAAAGGCTATTTCCTGAACAGCATTCTAGAAAATGCAGTCTGAAATAAAGGCAAGTCATTTGGGAATTGTATCTACACAACCAGGCGGAATCCCCAAAAGATGGTAAAATGGATTTTCAGAACTGGATATTCCTTCAACTGGCAGACAGTAATGACCACAGCACACTGGACCTTTAAGATAACAGGGCAACTGTTAAAATATTCATTAGTCATGAATTGGGATGTTATACTGGTGAAAGGAATTGTATTAGCAAGGACAATATATTGGATGTTATAGACATATTGGTGACAGGTCATTATAAGGTCAATGGAATTGGATGGTTTTTGCTCAGAGCACTTGATGCTCTGGACAAATGTAATGAAAAGCTGACTGTGATAAATCATCAATTAAAAATTAAGCATGTCAAAGGAATAAGAAAATAATTTGATTAAAAACTGGGCCAAACTCAGTGGGTTAAGCCTCTGTCTTTGGCTGGGGTCATGATCCCAGGGTCCTGGGATCGAGCCCCACATCAGGCTCTCTGCTCAGTGGGGAGCCTGCTTTTCCCCCTTTTTCTCTGCCTCCCTCTCTGTCTACTTGTGAGCTCTCTCTGTCAAATAAATAAATAAAATCTTAAAAACAAAACAAAAACTGGGTAAAAGACATTAAAAGATACCTTGCCAGCAATATATATATATGGCAAATGAGCATACAAAAAGATGCTCCACATCATATGTCATCAGGGAATGCAAATTAAAACAATGAGATAACATTACATACCTATTTGAATGGCCAAAATCTTGAACACTGACAACACCAAATGCTGAAAAGGATGTAGAGCAGTAAGAACTCTTATACAGCTGGTGGGAAGGTAAAAGGGTGAAGTCACTTTGGAAGACAGCTTGGCAGTTTATTAAGTAATAAATAACTAATAATTAGTTTATTAACTAATAAATAACTAATAATTAACTAATAATTTACTCTTACCATATGATCCACCAATCATACTTCTAGGTGTTTACCCAAAGGAATTGAAACTTATATTAAATTCTCTACATGGAAGACACCTGGGTGGCTTAGTCGGTTAGGCATCTGCCTTCAGCTTAGGTCATGATCCCAGGGTCCTGAGATTGAGCCTCATATTGAGCTCCCTGCTCAGCAGGGAGCTTGCTTCTCCCTCTGTCTGCTTCTCCCCATGCTTGTGTGCACTTTCGCTAACAAATAAATAAAATCTTAAAAAAAAAAACTGCACATGAATGTTCATAGAACAAGAGTCTGTACATGAATGTTTACCGAACAAAAACCCAATAACACATGCTTAAGGAAGTGATATTCATAATTGCCAAAACTTGGAAGCAAGCAAGACTTCCGTTAGTAAGCGAATGAATAAACAATCTGTGGTATACTCAAACAATGGAATATTATTCAGTGCTAAAAATGAAGGAGTTAGCAACAAACTAAAAGACATGGAGAAATATTAAATGCATATTACTAAGTGAAAGAAGCCAATGTGAAAAGGCTACATACTGTATGATTCTTAATTGTATGATATTCTGAAGATAAAACTATGGTAATAATAAAAAGATCAGTGGTTGCCAAGGATGGAAGGGGGTGTGGATAGGCAGAGTATGGAGGAATATCAAGGCAGTGAAAATATTCTGCATGCTATTATAGTGATTGTATTTGTCATTATGTGTTTGTCCAAACCCATAAAATTATAACACTAAGAGCGGACTCTACAGTAAACTATGGATTTTATGTGATAATGATGTGTCAGTATAGGTTCATCTTTAACAGCAAATCTACTGTTCTGATGAGTGATGATGAAATAAGGGAGTCCATGCATGTGTGGTGAACAGGCATAATCTCCATTCCTACTGCCAATTTTGTTGTGAATCTATAAGTCCTTTAAAAAAATAAGGCCTTCAAAAATTAATTGTAGCTATTAGAGGACTCACTTAGGAGCATCTAAAGAGACTCATATCCTATAGTCAGCAGACAGAGAAATATTTTAATTTCTAATTATTTAATTATGAGTGGTGGAGTTCCAAGGTAGATCTGCTATGCCAAGATTAGGCTCTTGATTAGGAAAGAATGAGATGCTCTGATATGTCATTAGGACATCTGGGTTGATGCACTTGAAAATCTTGCACTTCCAGATTTTCCTAAGCACTTAAAAATAGCCCATCCACATCCACTAAGATCTGGTCCTCCTTAGTCAATGATCAGTCAAGATAATGCATACACCACCTCCACAAACAGTCCCTACTTCTCTTTCTGGCATTTAAGCCCAAAGCTAAGGTTAAATCACAGACAGGGAAGTGCTGAGACAATAAGGGAAGAAGAGAAGGAAAGGCATCATACCCTGAAGAAAGATAAATATGTAGTGTAGGTGTACTAGCAGAAGCCAGGAAAACACAGCATATTGGCTATATTTTGAGTCTGTTGAAACAAGTGGGCAGTGGCAAGGGTAGAAGAGAAGGTTGGGTAAGGGAGAGTTTATTGATATGAGAGCACTTGTCTGGAAGTCATGATTTATCATTCTGGTAGGAACCCTGGAAAGTGAGACAAACATGGTACTCATGTTTCCAAAAAGATTGGAAAATACTAAGAGAAATAAGCATGCCAGTTGGCATAAAGTATGTAAGTTTGGAAAAATCTTCCAGAAAAATACTTTCATTAGGGGACAGACCTTTTACCAAAGCAATAAAGAAGGAACGTTGAGAGGGGCATCAGCATGACTGAGAATCTCAATTGTGGATCTTTTCTCTAGTCCAGCCTGAAGGTATAAAATGCTCTTACCGAACTGGGCCTCCTGATTACAAGACCTATGAGAAGATCCCCAGAAAACAAAAACGAAGAGGTGGTACTGAACACTCAGAAGCCAGGTGAGCACAATTATCATAATGAGATGCAAGATTGTTATGCCAGCTGGCTCTCAAAGGGGAAAATCTTCCATCACAGGACACAGCAAGAGTCATGTTGAACTTTAAGCAATAGCAGCCATCTGGGCACTTTAGATTCCTCACACCAAAGGTCTGGAAAGCATGAAAAATGTCTTCATTCTGGCAAGGCTAATTAACCCTGATTACCAGGAGGAAGTAGGCTGCTGTTAAACAATGTGGATAATGACAAATGTATTTGGCAAGTAGTCGATCCACTTTGGTATATCTTGTGAATCCATGGCCCATGTTTGACATAATTTTTTAAGTTCAGTTGCCACAGCCTGGGAATGAGACAATAACTAGGAATTTGAATACCCTGGGAATGAGATTCCTTGTCATCCCATCAGGTAAGCCCTCCAGCAGAGTCAAGGTGCTAAAATTGAAGGATAACCTGGAGTAGGTAGTGGAAGAAAGAAAAACTGCCTGTTAATTGCAGTACTGGGGAGGGTGACCTTTCCCAAGGTCATGCCCCTTTTCAGAGAGAAGCCTGTGTCCAGCCACTGGGTGAAGTGGAGTTATGAAGGGCTAGCCACTGTGCCTCAACCATGAACAGCTCTGAAGTGCCATTTCAGCTAAAGAATGGAGGCTTTTTTTGTAATAGATTGTAACCTAACTTCTCCATCTGACCAATAAAGAATTAGTCTTCCCTTCCTTTAGTGTCTTGCTTCTGAGACCACTTCCTAATAATTTTTTTCTATATATCATTCTCAGTCACAGAGTCCACTTTCCAATGGATTCAACCTGAAGCAGCCCCCTTGGCAAAAGATGGTTATGAAAGGTCCAAAGATCATATCCTTCTACAATCAAAGGCAGGAATAACTGATCAGTCAGAATGCTATAGCAATAGTGCACATGAGAAAAATCTGTGGGTTGGAGCAAAGACTGTGTAGATAGAAGCTGCAAGATGGAGATTGAAGGTTTACTTTGGGGGGATGTTCAACATACATCATCAATAAATTAGAAATTGTGTATAGAAGAGTCATAAGGTATAAGAACCATGTGTATATATTCAATCAAAGCCATATATTTTATTTTTTTTTCTTTTCTTTTTTTTTTCTTAAAATTTTTATTTATTTGACAGAGAGAGAGAATGAGATAGGAAACACAAGCAGGGGAAGCGGGAGAGGGAGAGCAGGCTTCCCACTGAGCAGGGAGCCTGATGCAGGGCTAGATCCCAGACCTCTGGGATCATGATCTGAGCCAAAGACAGATGCTTAACAACTAGGCCACCCAGGCACCCCTAAAGCAAAATATTTTCTTGAAACAGTTCAGCTCATAGTTTTGTCTTTCCTACTGATTAAAAATATTTTCTTGTCATAAGAACAATAGTAATAGTAATAAGGCATAGATGCACACATGAAGATATATCTATATTTAAGAATTTAAAAATCATTTAAATTAGTTTTATGGACTATTGCTTTCTGATATTACTAATACTTCTGATATTATCTGGCAGGTGTGCCTATCAATCACATGATAAGCAACCTTCTAACTTATGTTTCTGTTAGGAAATTCAGTTAACTGGAAATAATATAAATTAAATAGAGAGCTGTGAAATTCACATAAAGCCCAAATTCTCTCTATTCTGACCAAATTTCAAGCTGTTTATGCCCTTCACCTCGCTCTTTATGGCTGAAAAGATCAGAGACCTAGTTCTTTAAGCTGATTCCATTATGTGAAAGTCTGTGCCAGTGTTAACAAGAAACTGACTTTTCAGGTTGGTATCCATTTGTAACTATTTAAATATGTCTGTAGATATCACCTTTGTTTGTTGGCGAATGACCTAAAAAACTACGTAGTGAAACCCCAGAAATGGTTCGTACCATGATAGTGATACTTCATTACAACAATTAAGGTTCATGATTAAATGAATCATAATTCTACTAGGCCATGAATTGAAACTTTGATATCCAAGCCACTTGGTGACAAGAACTGGCAAATAAAATATCACATTAGGGAGTACATGTCTTATGTGTACTGACTTCAGCAAAGTTCTATTTACTCAGATAAGTAATCAATTAACACAAGAAAAGTGCATTTTTTTTTGTTTTGATAATGAATCTAAAATGAATGTGCTATCACAAGATGATTCTTTAGGAAATGTATCATACAGTTTTATTGGCTGTGGTACATTGGCACACTGACATCTGGGCCCAGAGACTGTGATTTTGTCAATTGAGAAAAAGAGAGAAAAGCAGCTGCCAGAGTTGTTAGCAGAACTATGAAAAATAAATCATAATTTTGAACTAGCATTTAAAAATATTTGAATATTTATTTTTTAAAGATGTAGAGAAGTTACTGGAAAATAACACATCATACTTTGACTCATAAGATAAGTTTATGGAAAAATTATAAAATCAGGTTGAGAATTCCAAAGAACAAACTTAAATTTCTGAAAATATTGTTGTGTTGGCATCCTAAATTAAAGTAGAAAATATAACAAAGAAAATTCTAAAAAATGCCCTAACTTATTGATTAAACATTTTATTTTTTAAAATATTTTAGTTATTTATTTGACAGAGAGAGAGAGCACAAGCAGGTGGAGTGTCAGGCATAGGGAGAGGGAAAGGAAGAAGCCGACCTCCACTGAGTAGGGATCCTGACAGGGGGACTCAATCCCAGGACTCTGGGACCATGACCTGAACCAAAGGCAGATGATTACTGACTGAGTCACCTCAGTTTATTGACTGAGCCCCTTGATTTAGACCTTTCATCAACATATAGTTATGTACCTGTATGCCTATAAATGTGCATTGTATGTATATGTGTACCATATCATAGTAGATTTGGGGAAGGCAAATATCCTTTTACCTCATGTGCAAGGAAATCAATACTACAAATATTTCAACACTCTTAGTCTTTCTCTGTCCCCTCACTTATTTTAGCTCTGGGAAGGAGGTGTGAATTGGCACCGGAAATCTTCCAGAACAAATTCTCTGCTTTTCCATTACAGAAGAACTTTACATTCAGCCAGCTCTGCCTGAAACTTCTATAATTCTGTGCCTTCATATTAAGATGCCCATGTTTGTCAAATACCTAAAGGTCTCCAACAGTTTTCTTAAGAACAAAACTGACACAGTAATTGACTTGCTTACCTTCTGAGTCCTTTACTCAGAGCTCATATTCAGGAAGATGTGCTACAGTTAAAATTCTATAATGGTGACTAGGAATATGAATGCTAACCTCAGTTGGCCAGGTCTAGATCTCAGCTCCAGCACTTAACTAGACCTGTGAATTTGATTAATTCATTTATGTGCAAAATGAGATGAATAGTATCTGGCATTCCCAGGCCCATAATAGTCACTTAAAAAGTGTTACTTCTCTCTCTCTCTTTCTCTAAAATGTGTTTTGCAGTCTCAAGTATGCTACATCTTTAATATGCACAAATTAAATTAGACTTTGTTGTACTTAGTAATATCAGGAGAAGGGACTAAACCCTTCAAAATGTAATTAACATTTATTGGGATGAAAAGTAATTTTTAGATGTTTTTCAATTTATTAGGAAGTGCTCTAATAAATGGAATGTGTGGAAGGGTTAGAGGTTTAAATAAAATAGTTTTATAATAAAATCTAATATCATCATCCATTTCACATTACAAAAGGTAGTTAAAATATATGCTAATCATGCTTAAAATGACAAAGTTTGGAAACAATATCAGTATCTTCCAAAATATTTTTTTCAAATTTGGAAGTCATGGAAGGCTGATTGTATTTACTAAATTTTAAAACATGAGTTCAAGCAAAAGAGAAGGTGTGAAATAATTTATCAATGAATCTATTCCAAAAGAGCTTGCCTATTTTTCTAAATGTGGTTTTTAATTTACACTTCATGCTTTGTAGAAGTTTTCCATATTTCATTATAATTCAGCAGAATTCTTTTTCATTCACTGAAAGAGCGAATATTTCTTTTTTAATTAATCCAATGTTTATTTACTGGATATATATACTACATTTTCTGCTCTTTTACACTTATACTCAGTTTATTTGGAGGAATATGTGAGGCATGATTTTCTCCCTTTGACTCCACTTTAAACAAGTATTCAACCATTTTTTCTCAGTCTCCAAGTTATAAAAAATGCTTCTGGAGCTAGACTGTGAAAGTTAACAAATTAATATAACTCCTCATCTATCTTAAAATTAAGAATAAGTCAAATTCAGTATACTTTTTTGATGGCAAAGAGCCTTTAATGATTTTACCTTACCATCTCTCTAATTAAATGATGTGATTGTATCATTCATAAAATTTTATCATTAGTGTATATATATAGAAAATTATATGAATATACATTTATATGTGTGAGTGTTCCTAATATATATGTCAAAGTCTCCAATACAAATTTTGTCCCATGGTTGCTGTAGAAATGTTTCCTAATTTAATAAATACAGAGTTTTGCTGCTGAGTGAGATGTGAAAGCTGTTAATGTCAGTACTTCTCTTTCAAAAGCCATATAAATCATATAAATAAGCCTTTTGAGAACAGAAATAGCAAGAATGGGCTAAAACTTCCAGAGAAGTGGCGAACAATGGAGAGGTAATCTGAATTCAGCAACTGATACTGCCCTTGGAGGTATTTCAGATTAACAGACAAGGGCAAGAGTCAAAGAACCCAAGATGTAACTGCTGGGGACAAAACAAACAAACTAATAAACAAAAACCAGCAGAAGAACTTTTGAGGGATGTATTGAGTGAGGTAATACATAGACTGCTTTTTTCCTCAGGTACCTGCTGAGGTTTTGGGCTATACAACTTAAGCAGGGAGATAAATTCTTAAGTAAAAAGACATCAAATAGCAAAGCAGGGTATACTTGCATTTTGTGAAACAAAAACTAGAGGGACCATGAAGAATACTCAGGACTCTCATTTGAAAATACCTAACAGTGTGTAGAAACTTAGAGGTAGAGTATACATTATCAGTGTGCCAACCCACCTGAGAGTAAGCACAATCTTTGATTAAATAAAAGATGTCAACTACTTTATCACTCTAATAGAGGGAACATTATATTCTTCCTGGAAGAATGGAACATCATTTGATGCCTTTTATATATATGAACATAAAAATGCATATCATATTTTATACAAAATATACCACATTCAATTAAAGAAATCTATTAGACATTCCGTGTGACCAAAAACATGATCAAAATCAAGCCCCAACGAAAAATATTTTCAAGGATTATCCAGATTTTAGAGATTGGTGACAAAGTCTTTAAAGAATTATGACTAACATATTCAAGAAATAGACAAAGAGAAAACAGTAGATAAATATTTTGCTATAGAATTGAAGTGTATAACAAGCAAACATACTGGAACTGAAAAATAAAATATTTGTAATGATCAATCTAATGATAGGTTTCACAGTAAATTAGAAACCACTTAACACAGAAATAGCTAACTCAAAATATATCAATGTCAATTACTTAAGCTGAAAAACAGAGGAGTTAATTAAAAAGAAACAAGTGTGTTAAACACTTATGGGTCATAAGAAAACATGTAACTGGAGTCTCAGAGGGAAAGAAGAGAGTGAAAATGACCAAACAAACATCATTTGAAAATATATTATCTTGAAGAATTTTCAAAAACTGTCAAAGACCACAGCCCAGATTCAGAATGTTCTGTAAATTATAAATGATAACAGGAAAAGGAGAAAGGGAAGAAGAGGAAGGAGGAGGAGGAGGAAAGAGGGAAGGGGAAAGAAGGAAAAATATAAAAGGAGCAATAATATAATTATCATTTGACTTCGCAGTGGAAATAATGGAAGACATGGAATGAAATTTTCAAAGTGTTGAAATAATTACTCAACCATAATTCTATACCAATGAAAGTACTATAAAAATGACACAGTAAATAAATTTTCATGAAAACTGAAAGAATTCATTGTCAGAAAAATATGAAGAATAACAGACATGTAACTGCATTCATAAATAAAATGTATATTTTCTGAACAAAGCCATAGCAGTAATATGTTAAAGATATAAATCTCTTGATTAGAAAATTATTTTTTAAATTTTTTAAAGATTATTTATTTAAGAGAGAGAAAGAGTAAGCTCAAGTGGGGTGAGAGGTAGAGGGTGGTAAAGCAGACTCCCTGCTGAGGGTAGAGCCTGATGCAGGGCTTGATCCCAGGACCTTGAGATCATGAGCTGAGCTGAAGTCAGATGCTCAACCACATATTGAAGACTAGGCCATTCAAAAGCAACTGCATAATTGATATAAAATAGACACAAAATGTGCCTTCCAAAGAAGGTGCGGGCTCAGAAAAGACCTGAAAAGACCTTTAAGATTACACCTTAGACTCAGCCTCAGTACAAGGCAACCTACAATAATTAAAAAAAAAAAAGCCAACACAACAGCAATACCCCCAGGAAACCCTGGGTGAAGTAAAGACTCTGATTTCATTCACATTATTGGATTCAAATGTCCAGTTTTCAACCTGAACATCAGAAGGTATACAAAGAAACAGGAAAGCATGGCCCATTCAAAGGGGAAAAAAAAATTAATAGAAACTGTGTCTGAAAAAGACCTGAAGAAAGATTTACTAGACAAGGACATTAAAATGACTATCTTAAAGATCTTCACAAAAATAAAAGAAGACATGTAGAGAGTCCAAAGGACAATGAGTGAATAAAATAGAAACATCAATAAAGAAATAGAAAGCCTAAAAGAAACCAGAAGAAACTGTGTAACTGAAAAGTACAATAACAGACGTGAGGAACACACTAGAGGTATACAAAGGGAGCTTTGAATAAACAGAAGAATCAGTGAAGTTTTCTGAAAAATAGAAATTATCAAGTTTAAGGAAAAAAAATAAAAAATGACTTAAAAATGGAACAGAGCCTAAGGGTCTTGTAGGATATCATCAAGGGGATCAGCACACACATTATCAAATTTCCTATGTAGGAAGGAAAGAACTGGGGCAGAGAGAATATTTGAAGAAATAATGGCTGAAAATTTCCCAAATTTAATGGAAGACATGAGTATTAACATGTGAGTGTTTCTGTGCAAGTGTATTTGGATGAGTTACATTGAAATTGGTAGACTACATAGAGCAGAATGGCCTTCACAATATGGGTGAGTATCCTCCAATCATTTAGTAAGCCAGAAGAGAACAAAAGTTAGACCTCCTCCAAGGAACAAAATATTCTCTTGCATGACAGCCTTCAAACTGGATCACTGGGACCTCATGGTTGTCCAGCAACCTAGATGATTTTTGGACCAGAATTGGGCCATCATTTCTATAGATTTTGGGCTTACTAGCCTTCTTAATGTTGTGAGCCAATTTCTTATGATATATGCTATTGCACTGAAGAACACTGACCCTAATACATTGACAGAGTGTTATTCTTCTGAGTGCTGTGGAAAATGTGAGAACCAGCCTTTAATTAGGTATGCAAAATCTGAAAGAAGTACATGATGGTTAATTTTCTTCATTTTCAGAATAAGCTTAACCCAAATTTTCATTATTACAGATCATTGTTTGCTTCTACCAGCCAAACCATATATGATTTGCTTTAAACTCTAAAATACTCATCTCACTCTTTCTGTATTCCATATCATATTAAGAGCTCATAATATCATGCTTTAAAATGCAGTTAAATGTGTAAGCATAGCATCGAAAAAATTCTAAAACAAAATGAAGATTACATTATTTATTATTATCTTATTTGAAACATGAAAAAAAGCTTATGAGTACAATTGACTCTTAAGAGTCATCGAAAGATATTTACTTTTAATCTTAAGTTTGGATTATGCGACCATGGAGTGTGTTTCATAAATGCATTCAACACAGTACCCTTTGTCTAGAAATTGCTGTGTTGAGAGAATTGGTAATTTTTTTTTTTTTGCCTAAAACTAGAATGATAAATATTACTTTTTATAGTGTGTTTAGATGAAAATGACATTTAAAATTTCATTCAAAATATGGTGTGACTATTCAAAATATGTTAGTGTGAAAAGTATTTCACTGAACAATCATCATATCAGATACATAATTTTGTAGGCAAAAGATGAATAAAAATTAAGGGCAAATGGAGAGGGGGTAAGATGAATTTAAATACTTCAATATTTTAGCATTAAAAAGAATTTAATTTTTCCAATATTCCAGCATTATCAGAAGAGTGGTAAAAGTTTTTATACAATTTTTAAAGGGAACATATGGTAATATCTATAGAGATCACTAAATAAATAATAATTCACAACTAATAATAGATAAAAATGGAGTAGTAAAAATGTTTTATAGATCCAAAAGAGGCTGAGAAAGGAAGGAAAAATGAATGTAAAATAATAGAAAGCAAATAGAAGTATGGTAGATATACAATTAAATACATGAATTAAATAAAATGAATAGACAAAAATCTCCCAGTTAAAAACATAATTTTATGTTATCTTAACTTCCTGTTAGATATCCTCGTTCCTTTTTTTGGTGACTCAGTAGTCAGGTATCTATGGGCTTGAGAGCATTTCTGTAAGTATCGAATTCAACTCTGTAAGTATAAGAAAGGCTCCTTCATTCATAGAATTCCATTTTAGTTATCCTGCTCTAAAAGCTTTCTCACAAGACCAAATTGTAAGGTTCACCTAACCAAGAAAGGACATACATACAGGAAAAGCCTTAAATAAGTAGCATCTTCATAACGGCATGAAAGAAAAACATAGAGTTACTAGAATTAATACACACTATGAACGCATCAAGAGCCAATAAAATTGACTTCCTTTAACCTATTTTAAAACTATGAACTAATTTTAAAACTATGAACACATCAAGAGCAAATAAAATTGACTTCCTTTAACCCCATGCAATATGCTATGTAATATAACTAGAAATTTGTTTAAATGTTAGCTCTGAGACTTTTGTCCTTTGGGGAGAATGGACCCATTTTTCATACGTTAGAACATGAAGAAAAAAGGTAAGATATCTATTGATTCAGAGACAATCCCACATAGCTATGATTTGGAAGATCTAGGAGTTGCAAAGAAATAACTTATAACTAATAACTTGACTACCTACAGACATTTCCCTCCTAATTCTGTTATCATGTATTTCATTTTGGGAATTGATACCACTTCTTCAGTATTTGGATTTATCTCATAAGATGGTCTAAGAATTGCCTTTTTAAAAAAAACTCTTAATATCCAGCAATGCTAGGCCAGCATTCTTTTTTACAATTGCCTATGATGAGTTTCTCTGCTCTTTAAAGGGTCAATATGATTTACCACTAGCCACAATAGCCATCACTACTCCTTACTTTGATCACAAAACCTGCTAAATGTAAGCAGCCATTTAGCATTTTGATTTCAGTGTTATCTTAAAGTTAAATTTTAAATTATGTAAAACACTTTGTAATTTTTATTTTATAACTACAAAATATGGGACAATAAAATCTATCCCAGCAGTGGCACAGATTTGAATAATCCAGTCTACTTTTAATACGAATTTTATTTTATCATAAGTATGTGTTTATTAATGTGATATCTAACTACCTTGATTTTCTGAATATTTTTATAAATCTAATATTTTGGCTGTTGATTCCTTTGTATTTGCATGATCTTTTCCTTCTCATAGTGCATCATGACTGTCATTTTAATGATGAGTAAATGACTTTGATTAAAATTAGTGACCAGTTGGGGTGCCTGGGTGGCTCAGTGAGTTAATGCCTCTGCCTTCAGCTCAGGTCATGATCTTGGGGTCCTGGGATCAAGCCCTCATCGGGCTCTCTGTTCAGCATGGAGCCTGCTTCCCCTGTCTCTCTACCTGTCTCTGTGCCTACTTGTGATCTCTCTCTCCTTCTGTCAGATAAATAAATAATATCTTTTTAAAAAATGAGATAAAATTAGTGACCAGTTTTGAGAGATTTTGAAAGAAGCATGGTACAAAGATTGAGGGCTTTACCACCCTAGGATAAATAGTGTTTTAGGTTAAGATGGGTGATTTGACAAAATTACCAAAATGTTTTTTAAATTTAAAATATAGAATTGGTCACAATGATCATCTGTTTTTTAAAAAATACTACAAAACCAACCACAAGTTGGACAAGAATAGAATCACAGGAAAGTTCAGGTCCTTGGTTAAAGGTTTTTTTAGTAGTAGACACATGTTTCAGTAAACACTAGAAGTGTGCTGTTGACTATTCCAGAAGAATATAAATGACTACATTTTATTTAGGAAAGTGAAGAAATATGTCTTACATCTAAAATGTATTAGAAAAATATCTTAAGATTTTATTTATTTATTTGACAGACAGAGATCACAAGCAGGCAGAGAGGGAGAGAGGAGGAAGCAGGCCCCCTGCCGAGCAGAGAGCCCTGTCACAGGAGTCCTGTGATCATGACCTGAGCGGAAGGCAGAGGCCTAACTCACTGAGCCACGCAGGTGCCCCAGAAAAATATCTTTGCCTTAAAAAATATATATGCTCGTCTTAAAATCTGGAATTGTTTTCAGCCAGACAAACATGTACTCCCCATGTAATATTTATTAAACTTTTAAAAGTAGATTTGTATGTGATGATGATAAATATAAATGAGACTTCATTTGATTATTAAACAAACAAACAAACAAATTCTGAAGTGAACTGTGAACATGTTATTGGCAATATCCTGTCATTTTTGTTGAAATAAAAATTGATACAGAGAGACTTGCATTTGGCCAATTATATAGGTAATTATGATTCTATAATACTTCAGCTCGAAGGGGCACCTGGCTGGCTCAGTCAGTTAAGCCTCTACCTTCTGCTCTGGTCGTGATCTCGGGATCCTGGGATCAAGCCCTGCATCAGGCTCTCTGCTCAGTGGGGAGCCTGCTTTTCCCTCTCTCTCTGCCTGCCTCTCTGCCTACTTGTGATCTCTATCTCTCTGTCAAATAAATAAAATCTTACAAAAAAAAAAAAAGAATACTATAGCTCTAAATAACTCTTCTTTTTGAGTTCTATATAGTTCAGAGAATTGGGGTCCTAGATATTCACTTTTTAAATGATCTAGTCAAAAGAAGTAATCTTGGGAAGGGGCTATATCATTTAATCAATACATATCCATATAAGAGCACCTCTATTTTAAAGCTATAGCTTAAACTAAAAACAGTTAATGAAATGGACAACACTATTTCACTTGAAACAAAGTATTTGTCACATGAAAAATTTATTGTGATACTAATTTGCTTAGAATCTTATGTGAAAGAGGCCCAAATTCCAGCTGTCATTTAATTAAGGTCTTTATATACAGAAGTAGAAAAGCTGACAACTTGAACAGTAAGGCAAAAACATATTTTAAAGGACTGTTTTTAACTGTAAAACAGAATTCTAATTTCTCATAAGTTAGAATAGGTGAAGCCTTCTCTCAATGGAATTAGCATTTCAAATTCGATATATAAGAGAAGCATTTCTAGTATTTCCCTGTGGCTATCATAATTCCATATCTTTCTTTCCCTTTTTTTTTTTTTTTTCAAACTGGATAGTAATAATGGTCATAGGCCAACAGAAAAGTCAATCTAGATGTACCGTATCCGTCATCAGAATTATAACTAACTAATTAAAGCAGTTGTGTGGTCATTCTTAAGCTTCACAACTGCAAATCATCAAAGGACCTTTGTATATACTTAGGCATTCCATAGTGCATGGGGATTAACAATTTACAGAGGTATGTTTGTTTGTTTGTTTGTTTTTTGTCTTGACCTGCCTATATACTTCTAATGATTCTTTTAAGTAGTGATTATTTCATTTAGTCTCGGTCAAGAAAATAAACTTTACATTTATTCTCTTTGAAATCCATATTTCCTTTAATAAAGGGATAACTAAAATATTACTTCATTTATAAAACCAATTATTATTATTATTTTTTTAATAAAATTTACCCTTTAAAGAAGAGTCTTTTTTTTTTAATTTTACTTTTAATTTTTTTATTTTTTATAAACATATATTTTTATCCCCAGGGGTACAGGTCTGTGAATCACCAGGTTTACACACTTCACAGCACTCACCAAAGCACATACCCTCCCCAATGTCCATAATCCCACCCCCTTCTCCCACACCCCCTCCCCCCAGCAACCTTCAGTTTGTTTTGTGAGATTAAGAGTCACTTATGGTTTGTCTCCCTCCAAATCCCATCTTGTTTCATTGATTCTTCTCCTACCCACTTAAGCCCCCATGTTGCATCACCACTTCCTCATATCAGGGAGATCATATGATAGTTGTCTTTCTCTGCTTGACTTATTTCACTAAGCATGATACGCTCTAGTTCCATCCATGTTGTCGCGAATGGCAAGATTTCATTTCTTTTGATGGCTGCATAGTATTCCATTGTGTATATATACCACATCTTCTTGATCCATTCATCTGTTGATGGACATCTAGGTTCTTTCCATAGTTTGGCTATTGTGGACATTGCTGCTATAAACATTCAGGTGCATGTGCCCCTTCGGATCACTACGTTTGTGTCTTTAGGGTAAATACCCAGTAGTGCAATTGCTGGGTCATAGGGCAGTTCTATTTTCAACATTTTGAGGAACCTCCATGCTGTTTTCCAGAGTGGTTGCACCAGCTTGCATTCCCACCAATAGTGTAGGATGGTTCGCCTTTCTCCGCATCCTCGCCAACATTTGTCATTTCCTGACTTATTTCATTTTCTTGCTAAGAGTCCTGACTAGAGCTACTAGTATAATGTTAAATATGGGTGGTAAGAGTCATTATACTGATCTTGTTCCTGGTCTTAAGGTGTCTTAACTTAAGCTTCTCTAACAAAAATTCCATAAACTGGGTGGCTTATAAAAAACACAAATTTATTTCTCACATCTTGAGACTGTCAAGTTCAAGATCAAGTCATTAGCAGATTCAATGTCTGATAAAAGCCTACTTTCTTATACATGGATTGCTGTCATCTCATTGAATCCTCAAATAGCAAGAGTAAGGGATCTTACTATTATATAAAGGAACAAATCCCAATTCAGTTGGGCTCCTCCCTCATGATTTAATTATTTCCCAAAGGCCACCAACCTCCAAATATCATCATGTTAAAACTTAGGTTTCAACATATAAATTTTGAGGGAACATAAATATTCATTCTGCAGCATTCTATCCCATAGATTTTATTTATTGTCTCAAAGTAAGACTCCCTATTTTATTATAGGATTAAGTGTTCAGTTGATGAAGGATAACCACACACATACATACACACATGCTCATAAATACAACTATGTATCATGCATATACATATCATACATATCATAGAATACTACCTACATAGAATATACGAGGCAGTCTTTTTTTTGGAAAGTAGATTCTGTTGCACAGAAGATATATTCAATTAATTTAAAAAACAGTAAATACAGCTATGCAAAATGGAAACATTAAATTTTTCTGTGTAAGACATAGAAGATATCGAAGTTCTGGGAGAGAAGCAGGAAGACACCTCAGATTATATCAGACAAGAGTACAAAGAATATGCAGGACGAAAAGAGACTGGCAGGAGAAAGATAGTATGAGTTTGGAATACCAATTACAAGTGTTAAAATTTCTAGTAATGGGGTAGATAAAGGAGCTTATATGAAGAATTATTTTTAATATTCATGTCACAGTTTTTGTATAACTAAGAGATATTTCCTATGCTTTCATCTCTCTAATCCTCAGTAAGTTTTATAAACACAAATGTCTTTATGTGTGCATGCATGCGTGTTTGTGTATGTGTGTAAATTATTATATGTAAATCAAGTAAGAGACAGTATTTGGTTAATGTAGTGAGATACAACATCCAGAGAAAGCTAATAAAAATGTAATAAAATTAACTAATTTATCAAAAACAAGAGTACAGGGACAGAGATAAAAAATCAAATCCTTTAACATTTACAGAAATTTGGGAGAAAATTTTTCTATCTCACAAATGTGGAAGATAACGTATGAGTTAAGCATTTTGACTCGATAATTTATACATAATTCAGGCCCCAAGAAAAACCAAGAGTACACTGAGAATGGAATAACTCAAGGAAGGTTTATTTACAAAGGTGTGGTCATGGGGGAGGGAGAGGAGAGATACCACAAAGGAGAGTGACATAAACAGTCACTTCCTAGCAGCCACTTCCTTACCACCACTAGGTTTCAAAATCAGAATTAAAACATCATGTAGATATACCACATATTCTTGATCCATTCATCTGTTGATGGACATCTAGGTTCTTTCCATAGTTTGGCTATTGTGGACATTGCTGCTATAAACATTCGGGTGCATGTGCCCCTTTGGATCACTACGTTTGTATCTTTAGGGTAAATACCCAATAGTGAAATTGCTGGGTCATAGGGCAGTTCTGTTTTCAACATTTTGAGGAACTTCCATGCTGTTTTCCAGAGTGGCTGCACCAGCTTGCATTCCCACCAACAGTGTAGGAGGGTTCCCCTTTCTCTGCATCCTCGCCAGCATCTGTCATTTCCTGACTTGTTGATTTTAGCCATTCTAACTGGTGTGAGGTGATTATCTCATTGTGGTTTTGATTTGTATTTCCCTGATGCCGAGTGATATGGAGCACTTTTTCATGTGTCTGTTGGCCATCTGGATGTCTTCTTTGATGCAACATGGGGGCTTAAGTGGGTAGGAGAAGAATCAATGAAACAAGATGGGATTGGGAGGGAGACAAACCATAAGTGACTCTTAATCTCACAAAACAAACTGAAGGTTGCTGGGGGGAGGGGGTGTGGGAGAAGGGGGTGGGATTATGGACATTGGGGAGGGTATGTGCTTTGGTGAGTGCTGTGAAGTGTGTAAACCTTGTGATTCACAGATCTGTACCCCTGGGGATAAAAATATATGTTTATAAAAAATAAAAAAATAAACAATATATATATGTTTATAAAAAATAAAAAATTAAAAAAAAACAACAAAACAAAACAAAAACATCATGTAGAGTCTGTGTTTTGTTCCTATCAGTGATTGAAAGACAGAGCTTCTTTTAGGGAGGAAGAAAGAGAAATTAATATCCTTATCGCAAGTTTTCTTCTTTAGAGCTTCCAATAGAGCTTCTGCTAAATCAGAGGTCAGAGGACCCAGAAATCATCTTATCCATAAAGGTAAACATCTGGGTAAATAAGGCAGGATGGCAAAATATTGGGAATAGATTTGAAAGGGCAAATGGAAGGTTTCTTTCACAATTTAAAAACATTAGTTTTAATATGGGTGAAGTTTGAAGTTTGTGTCTACAAAAATGTAGACACAGTGGTGTCTCCAAAGTACCCAGAACAATGTTTGGCTTGCAGCAGACAGTCAAAAAATATTTGCTCCTTTCCTCCTAACATACATACAATTTGATTTTGAAATTAGAATGCATAAATAGAAGCATCAAGGCCCCTTTTTCTCAGAAGAAATTTTTAATATTAACATAATATATTAAAAGAGCTCTGAAGCTGGGGGCTCTATAGATTGTTATAAAATACAAACTACATTAACATTGTTAAGCATGTATGTAACTCTTTGTATACTTAAATTTTGAGACTCAATTTTCTTTAATATACCTGTTGGGTGGCCTTCAATCAGAATCAAAACAAAACAGTACAAAAAAAAAAAACACCATATTTTTCAATGCTGAGGATGTTTGGCAAGGAAAATAACAATGATGGGTTTCTACAATGTCCTGTGTCAGTTAGTTCACTCCTTCAAAAGGGAAGAGCTGCTCAGGGATCTTCCGCTAAAGCTCATATATAAATGGCACTGAAAATGAAACAATCAACTTATTAATGCCTAAGTCAAACAGAATCCACTAACAATTTACAGGAATAATGGCTTTAACACAAAGATTTCTTTTTTTTTCCTAAAAAAGTTTAAAAATTGATTGAAAATATAAATGTATGGTTTACATATATCTAAAAAAGCACAAATAAAGAAAACCTGGTGCCTTAATGAAAAAAGAAAATCTGTACTGATATTTTGGTGTATGTTTTCTCCAGAAATCAATGAATATGAGGAATAAAATGTACAATGAATATAATGTAATGTAATGTAAATGAAAAATAATTGTACAAATTAATTTACTAGAAATGTTAAAATCCAGCATCATAAAGTTTTGTTTGAAGTGAGGGAGAGAAAGGATAGAGTATACTGATAAGATTTTCCTATATACAATTATCAGGACTAGAATAATATGAACAGAATGCCTCCAGCCAGAACCAGTGTCATCACAAATGTCTGCTTACCTCAAAACAATATAAATATTTTTATTTTAAAAAATAGTATACTTCAAATGGCTTCAACAGCATCTATCTTGTTTTCAATTACTTCATAAAAAAATAAAACAAAACAAAATCCTTCAACTATTTAGTTAATGAAATACCATTAACATGCAACTCCCTACATGTGCTTCATCTTTTTCATATCAACAATAATCATTATTAATTATTCATCTTTTTTTAAAGACTTTATTTATTTATTTGACAGACAGAGATCACAAGTAGGCAGAGAGGCAGGCAGAGAGAGATGTTGGGGGGAAAGCAGGCTTCCTACTGAGCAAAGAGCCTGATGTGGGGCTCAATCCCAAGACCTCAAGATCATGACCCCAGCTGACCGCAGAGGCTCAAACCACTGAGCCATCCAGGTGCCCTAATTATTCATCTTTTTATAGCTGTCATTCAATTTGGCAGCAGAGTTTTCCTGAAAAGGTATTAGAAAATCAAGAATGTTTTTCATTACTAGTACTAAAGAAGGATATCATAAAGAAAAACAAAAGGGCAAAAGTGGAGATAATAACATAATTTTAGAGTACAAAAATATAATGCAAAGAAATAAGAGGATTTATGGTGCTTGTTATGTAACAAAATGTACAGCTAAAAGGTAAGAAAAATGTTTTTTCTTTTTAATTTGTTGACCGCCTTGCAACCTCTTTTGCTTCCTTTAAAATCCTGCATCATTAAAGATTAACATTCCTAGGAAAAGATGTACAGAATTTAGAAAGATATCTGTATGATTTCATACATCTCATTTTAAAAGAGAGTGTGCCAACGATCAATAGAAGTGCATGCCTGAAGTAATCTGATTGCATAAAATTGAGCACCCCAGAGTTGGAACGACATTCACAATCAGCCACCTGTGTATGTCTTGATTCTGGAACATACTGGTGAGGAAGGTGGTCTGGAAGCATGGTGGGCAGTGAGTAATCCCACTACAATAAATACTTGCAATTTAATGAATTATTACTTTTACTATGCTGCATGCATTTATTTAAAAAAATGGAACAGTTATGTCTCAAGTGGTATAGTATGCATTCAACTTTAAATATTTTTGAAAGTCAAATTTTTAAAAAAATATTGAGAACCAGCAATGTTCACAACATTGTGAATCAGAACATGGTAGGTAGGTGGTGTGTGAGACTTCACATTAACTCACAGCTCAGTAAGATTATAAACAAATGTGTAGGAATCTGAAGAGAGTGGAGAAGCAAATATCTTGCAACCTGGTGGTTAGGGAAAGAGATGTCAGTAATTCTTATTTTAATTACCTGTTTCCAACCCATACAGCAAAGATTAATCACAGAAGAAAATGGCTATAAAGCCAAGGGGAGGGAGAAAATGGGATCTTTTTTTACTGTTTAGCATTTATTTCTGCCTGATTCATAGACTAAAAATATAGAAAACGGGCTTCCAAAAGGACACTTGTTAAAATATAATCTACCTTGCATTAAATATGAAAAGCTAACTAGATCATTAAAATTATGTTTAATCTAAAATGATTAGTTATGTTTAATCTAAAAAGATTTCCATTTGGGGAATGTTTTAGATGGTTTGAGGAATGAATATATATTTGTACATAATTATAACACTAATTATATGAGTCACAGAGGTACGTTCTGCTTAAACAAACTGAGAAAAAAAATCTGATGTTTTGTTTTCTTGCTTTGCAGTTCAGTCCTTTTAGAACTGAACTTTTGTTCACTAGAAAAAAAGGTTTCCACAGACTTTTTAATTTAAAAAAAGAGTGATGCGAATCTACACTTTTAGTCACTGATTTAAAAGATGCTTTTGGAGGAAAAACGAGTCTTATTTTTCACACAACGCAGTATTTTCTTCTTAAAATTGTAGTTTTAGTCTGATATCCCAGTAGACACTTTTCATTCAAATATCTTCAAGTTTGGCAGCACCAATCCTGAAATACCTGAGACTGAGGATTTAAAAATGTCCGATTTTGGATAGGCAGTTGTTTTTTTTTTAAATTTTTTAATTTTTATTTTTTAAAGATTTTTTTTTTTTTATTTGACAGAGAGAGATCACAAGTAGACAGAGAGGCAGGCAGAGAGAGAGAGGGAAGCAGGCTTCCTGGGAGCAGAGAGCCCAATATAGGACTCGATCCCAGGACCCTGAGATCATGACCTGAGCCAAAGGCAGAGGCTTAACCCACTGAGCCACCCCGGTGCCCTGTTTTTTGTTTTTTAATATCCCATTTTAACAACCAAAACTTAGTGCTTTGTTAGTTCTTTGATAGAGACTGTATGCATAATGCATGGCTAAGCTTTCTTCGGACAGGTATTACCTCCTTTTTGATTGATTAAAAGGAAGGAATGCAAAGTATTAATATAAAGTTAAGTGAAATATAAATATTTTAGTGATTCGATAACCATTATAAAATTATTTATATATGAAATTGAAACAATTTCAGTGCACAGATTTTACTGATCACAGAATTTGTAATGCATTTTGAACTGTGAAAAGTATAAAAATATTATCTTTCCAGAAAATCAGATATGTCATTGAGAATGTCATATATAATATGCTGCTGTGAGAAGAGGTGAAAGCACCTGACTTTGTTAAACACTGACAAAGATAGAAATAACAGCTGTATTAATGCAAATTGGCCAAAGATTGTTGATATAGATGAACATGGACAGATGGTTTTCAATAAGCAGTATCATCATTGGTTTCCTATTTAACAGAAATGAAGACTATATATTTATGATGACATACAAGAAATCAAGAGAATGAAGCTTGACTCATTCTCAATTTTCAATTGTCTTCCATCACTTTTATTCATCAAATAGAGAAACTACTAGGAGAGTAACTACTGGGTGCTTACAGCACATTGTATCCTGGAAGTTGTCCATTCAGAAATATGTTATCTTACCCACAATCATTGCCCACTACAGATTTTTTTTTTCCCATTACAGTGAAGTGTGGGTGCCCTTAGTATTAAAAAGGCTTAAGTCCATAATCTTATTGGGAGACAGAGACAGAGGAAGAAGTTGTGTTATTTGAAGTTGTGAGTGCAAAATAGGGGAAACTCATGTATACTATTATTTTACTTAGAGTTATCTGGGTAGTCATTTAACCAAGAAGGACTATTCAGGGATAAAAAGTGCTTGGTGGGAACTGAGATCAGTTAAGACAGAACACATTTCCAAAAACAGAAGAAGGAGAAGAAAATATAAAGATCTGTGGTAGGAACCCAGGAGAGAAGATAGAGGAGCAATGGAATAGGAAGATAAATCACTTTGGAAAGTCTGTTTTACCCTACACTGACTTTTAAGTATTTTCTTGCATGGAAACATCAGATAGGGTCAATAGCAATTATAATATGAAAGTCTTGCTAAATGCACAATCAAAATTCTTCAGATAATCTTTTCAAACCAATTCCAATTTAAGGTTGAAGTACCAAGACTCCCAAACAAGTCTGTAAGAGATCATTGCTATTCACAAAATTTAGAAAGACAATAATTTTAGCTCATACTTTCCAGTAACTAACTGGCAGTATCTTTCCTATAGTTCAGTAAGATCAGCTTCAAGGAAATAAAACAAAACAAAAGTTAACATTTTAAACTATTATTGGGGTGCCTGGGTGGCTCAGTCAGTTAAGCGTCTGCCTTCAGCTCAGGTCATGATCCCAGGGTTCTGGGATCAGGCTCAAAGCCTGCTTCTCCCTCTCCCACTCCCTCTGCTTGTGGTCCCTCTCTGGTTGTGTGTCTCTCTGTCAAATAAATAAATAAAATATTTTTAAAAATATTTAAAAAATAAAAAAATAAAAAATAAATATGTTATTACTTAGTACATTTTAAATACATAATTTGCATATGTTTTAAGCACATAATTTTGTAAATACATTATTATTTCATATTACATTTGTGCATGCTCAAAGATAATAAACATGCAAATTGAACTACAACTGTTGCTTAGATAGTAATATAGGTGGCATGTAGGTAATACTCCTTCTCCTGAAAGTTAATCACAACAAAATCAATTAATCCTTAACACAAAAGAAATGTGAAGAAGATCATCAGGATGTGATTAAATTTTCTTTATAATGACTTCAATCAAGACATAACTGCACTGCTGAGTGTAACTTAAATTGCATTAAATTATAATTTACTTAAGGAGATTCAAGGGTCCTTAAATTTTCAAAATATAAATAAAATCCAACTCAATATTAAAACCCTGATTCTCAACAGAAACTGTTTTTACAATTTATTAAAAAGATTAGAAATACTACAATTACCTAATGTAAGCCTTTTCTAGTTAAATATTTTTCTGAACCAAGAAACCAGTAACACATAACATTTCTGCATGTAACATCCTTATAAGATCATTCTAAATATGCCACATTTAAAATTGCTTTTATCTTATTCTTGTTACCAAAGGACAAGTGAAACTGGAAATTTGAACCATATCATTTTTCAAGTAATAAACTATAAAAAATAAATTTTTATAGTAGTTAACTTTAAGATTGCTCTGTCATCCATTTCGCTAAACTTTTTCTTTTTCCATTTCCTTCTGAAGTCCAAAGTAATCGTGTAGATGGCTACATCAACTTTGAGACTGGACCTAAGGAAGAGGTTTAAGGAGGGATCAGTGGACAATAATCCTGGTTACTTTTATACAATTAGAAGACTTACTTTTTAAAGCAATTGTTCCAAATATTATTGATATTTTGCATGTCTTATTTGTACCCTGAATGTGAAAACTTATGTTTTTTTTTAATTTCTACGAACTATTTTTGAGTTCTTTTTATACCATTTCTTATTTATTGTTTTATATGACAAGACATTTGAGGAGGAGTGACATACAATGCATACTCTTTCATCCCATCACAAAAAGATTAAAATGACAAAGAGGATGAGAAAAAAATGCATATGTAGCATTACTAAGCTGTGTTCTAATCCTGATTCTACTGCTGGCAATAATTTTGGTCACGCTCTGAAAGAGAAGATACCTGTGGCAGTTTTTAAATATGGTTGTAAATACTTTGAAAGTCCTCACATCAGGGGGTGGACACCATGTGTCTTTCTCCTAAAGTCAGACCAGCTTGTAATTGCTTTAACCAATAGCATATGGCTAAAGTAATTCTGTGTGAACTCTGAAACTAGGTCATAAAAGGTCATATGCTTACTTCCTAGAACACCCATTCTTGAAGACATAGCTGCCAAGTAGATTAACTACTTTTATACTTCCATGCTGTGAAGAAGTCTAAGCTATAAAGTTGTCAATAATTTTGAACCAAACTTTGAGTCATTCCAGCCCCGGTGCTAAAAATGTAAGTGAAGTTCTCAGAAGATAATTCTATTACTCAACATTTTACTCATTACTAGCCATCCAAGAAGTTTCATAGACCTCAGAATTTGCAAACTGTGGTAAAGTCACTGCCATGTCCAAATCTCTGATCTGTAAACTTTGTAAGGATAAGAACACGGTGGTTGTTTCATGCCACTAAATGTGAAGTTTATTAAGCAGAATTAGAAAACAGAAATAATAGCAGGTGAAATGTTCTTTCTTCCATACTTTGGCGGAACTTGTCATGAAGGGAAAAGAAGAGAAAATGTAGCGCTAAGCAAATGTGAGAGCCATTTAATAGCTGTGCTCTTTGGCAAGCAATATATAATTCATGGGTGATATTCTCATATTGTAGCTTTTTATAGTAGATTAAGTGAAACAATATAGTTGACACAGCATATGATTAAAAAAAAAAAAAACCTTAAGTTTTCTTTCTTACTTTTCCTTATTAAAAACATTTCACTCTCCTTTATTGAAGAAATAGCATGTAGCTTTGAGATAAGGTCAAACTATATAAATCAGAAAGAAATTATTTCTGGTTGTGGGAATTAAGAAAAATACCATTGACCTTGAGGTATTTGTAATGCAGTAATAGACATAACAAAAATTTCAATTCAGTTTAACAGATAAAATGGCTATACGGTAGGAGAGAATATATACTTTGGGATACATCAGTGAATAAAAGAGCTCCTTTTCCAGTCCCCAGAGAATCTGGAGTCTAGCAGGTTGATGGGAATTAAACATTTTTAGCATAATGAGTGTTAAATAAAGAGAAGTCCAATGGTTATGGGAATATATAACAACAAAATTTACTCTCATCTGAGATCACAAAGGGCCTCCTTGAAAATTAGTAATTAAGCTAATTTGAAAGATAAATAGATGATAGTTAATAAGTACTAGAGAAGTATTCTAAGAAAAAGAAATAACATGAGTAAAAGCCATGAGAAAAGAGAATGCAGAATATTCTGGAGAAATATAAAGAGGTCTAGTGTATTTAGGTCATATAGACCAATGGAAGGGAGAGAGAGATTCTATGATAAAGAACATTTAATATAATTGTAAGGATCTGGGAATTTCACTTAGGGACAGAGGAAGATCATCAGAAAGGTGGTAAGCAAGCAAATGACTAGAATTTTGTTTTACAATATTACTAAAGAATTCATGACCCATATTACTCTACAGAGTAGAAATATTAGAGATTATTATACCTTTTTTTCTTTTTGGTGCTCATCATGCTTCTCTGTTCAAAATTTTGGGGCAATATCCTTCTACAGTTATACAAATGACATAAGATATTGGTTTCATGATTTATACTTTCATGGCAAATATAAAAATATATTTGAAAAATATAAAACCAGTTTATCACTCACAATTCAACTGGTACACTATTTAAATGTATAACCATATTGCTTCATGATTTAAAAAAAAAAATCTAAGAAGTGAGCCTATACTCTCAATCCGTGTTCTGAGTGTAGCAGGAAATTATATTGGAATATTCTTACATTTAATGAGATTCTGGTCTTTTTTGAAAAAAAAAAGTAAAGCATATAGCTTCACATGATAGCTACTTGGAAGAAGAAAGGAGTCAATTAAATACATATGATACAACCTCTCATACTGTCTTTAGTCACAATATCTGCAAATCTAAAAGTCTCTTAGTCTTGCTTGCTATCTAATGGATGTTTATCTTTTGGGCCTTGGCACTATTGTAGACTTCAACTCACATAAATCTTACCTCATTGTCCCATAACAATTGCTTCCAGGATACTCAATATATTACACACCCATCCCATATCCAAGGTCCAGATATTCTATCTACCTCTTTCTGGCCCCATCTCTAGGCCATATTTGTACCCCTGGTACACTTCCCCTGAGTACAATATTCCTTCCTAAAAACAAAACAAGCAAACAATCAAACAATGACAAAAACCCACTCATTCCACACTCTCCTGCCTCTGTTCCCTGTCTTGTCAATTCAATTTGCTGGTTCCCAGTTCATAAGAGCCTGATAAACCAACACTTGAAATACTATTCAGTACTGTTTTCAGTAGTGTCTGCTCCCCATTCTTTCCTTTCATCCTCAGTTCGAACTTATTCCGACATTTCCTTTTCCTTTTCAGCCTACTTACTACCAAAATCCATCAGAGTTAGTGTAGAATCTGTGGTTAAATATAAACATAGTGGCTATGTAAGTTAAGTGAAATTTAAGTATATTCAACATGTATAAATATTGGCACAGTATAGCATCCTAGGGCACAGTCTTACAGGATCATTAAAATACTTACTTTTGATATATGAGAACTTGTTTTGAATATTAAACTTACACCCACATGCAAAAATAATATTTACCAGAAAATTTTCAAGTTATTTCCTCAGAGGAATGTCTCCTACTACTATCATGAGAATTGAATGTCAGGAGCAATTTAATTACTTGATACTTTTAGCCACAGAGTTATATTTTTTTGCTTACACGGTAGGAATTAGGGTTTTAAGTCTGAATATAAATCTGAAAAAAAATGTCAAGTTGCCAGTGTGCAGTTTTACATATAAGCAAGAATGCTTATATTTTTTATAAACTTGTTTTGTTTTTAGAGTTGGCTTTACAGCTAATTAATTTTTGCTGTGTTCTGGGTCATTTTATATTTAATAACAAGTGAAAAAGTATTTTCCTTATGCTAAGGTTTTAGGAGATACTAATGAGTACCTCAGTATCTTGTTTAAAATTAAAAGTATATGTTCCAAAATAATTTTCCACTTGGTTAAGAATTATAATTTGTGATTGCACATCCTTTATATTAAAGCAAATCTATTCAATATATGTGTAAGTAATGGAATTAATCATAAAATACAAATGGTGAAATTAGGTGAGAAATGTTTAGCAGTCATTTGTTTATATGTGCTTATACAATGATAAAAGTAGGGAAAAATCAAAAAGTTACATATTTTTACCTATCTATGGAGCTTGATTATTTAATGTTTTTAAAACATTATGTACACTTTATTATGGATTTTCTGAATGACAAAATAGTTTTCATAAAATGAATATAAGGGTCTCATGTTGATTTTTGTACTATTTTTAAACAATGGGAGTATTGTTTGAAATACAGCAATGTAGAACAGTAAGAAATTTATTTGACTAAGAGAGTTCTCTTGGGTAAGGAAACTCCTTGAGTAACCAATTTTCTATAGAGGGTGAGACTCTGAAGGCATGATTTGGAAGGAGAAAGCAAACAATAAAAAAAAAAGCATGAATTTGTCTAGAAATTCAGAAATAAACATACAAGTTCCACTTCTGGGTTGATATTGTGAAGTACTCAATGGATCTGTTCCCCCATGAGACATTTGGAAATTATAAAACCATAAATCATCTAAATCTCCTAAAATGGTCATCATAGCATATAGAAAATCAAGAAACATTTATTCAAGAAAATCTACTAAAATTTGGTAAGAGTGAAAGTTTTTTGCATTTGAATCATGACTCACTCTTACCTCTCTCTTATCCTATCTTAACAAATAGTCCACTGAAGGTGAAAGCAGTCAACAACAGAGGACTTCTGCTAGGTCTGGGTTGAGAGCTACATAATCTTCCTGGGAATGAGCGAGGCACCAGAATTTCTCAAAAGCAATGTACATATAATAATCTCATATATATAACATACATAAACCTATAACATATAGAAATTCAGTGTATTTGCCATTAGTATTACAAAGAAGGTGGGTGGGAACAAAGTTCTATGGGCTGAGAAAAAGACAGTGTGTGGTAACTCAAATGAATAGAACAAATAGAGACTAAAAATAGTAAACAAGGGATGCCTGGGTGGCTCAGTTGGTTAAGAGATTGCCTTCGGCTCAGGTCATGATCCTGGAGTCCTGGGATCGAGCCCCGCATCAGGCTTCCTGCTCGGCAGAGAGTCTGCTTCTCCCTCTGACCCTCCCACTTCTCATGCTCTCTCTCTCATTCTCTCTCTCTCAAATAAATAAATAAAATCTAAAATAATGATAATAATAATAAAATAAAAATAGTAAATAAGAAAATTACTATAATAAGAACTCTAAATGTATATATACCCTTCTATCATTTCTCAACTTCCTTAAGAGATATAAAATTATATCAAGCAATAGTCACAACAATGAATGCTGGGTTTGTAACATGTATAGGTGTTATGTGTATAATGATTAATAGCACAAAAGAAAAGGAGAAAGGGATTTGAGCATTACAAAAATAATATATATCTCACTAGAGTTTTTAATAAATTTCTAACAGACTCTAATAGCTTACAGTGTTGATAGTAAGCCCTTAAGCAATAATTAAGGCAAAACAAAGGATATACCATTATTGAACTTAAAATTTATATTAGAAAATACTCACATAGAGTCACCTGAGTATCTCAGTTGGTTGAACATCTGACTCTTGATTTCAGTTCAGGTCATGTATCTGGGTGGTGAGATCAAGGCCTACATTGGGCTCTGCATTGAGTGTGGAGCCTGCTTAAGATTCTTTTTCTCCCTCTCTCTCTGCCCCTTCCTCACCCCCTTGCTCTTATGTTCTCACTTTCTCTCAGGAAGGAAGGAAGGAAGGAAAGAAGGAAGGAAGGAAAAAAGGAAAGAAAGAGAGAGGAAGGAATGAAGGAAATATTCACTTAATTCAAAAGAAAATAGTAAATGAGGAATAGAGGATGAAAATTCATAACACATATAGAAAAAAAGTAAGGCCAACTATATCAATAATAACATTAAATATAAGTGGATTAAACAACCCAGTCAAAAAGTAGAGGTTATCAGACTGGATGAGAAATCAAGATCCATACATGCTGTCTACAGGAGACATACTTTACCCAAAGATAAAAATAGATTTAAATAAAATGATGGACAAAATATATCATGAAAATAGTAATCACAGGAAAACTTGACTGGGTATATTATTACTGGGAAAAATAGGTTTTAAAACAAAAACTACGTTACAGAGATAAAAAAGAGTATTTTATAACAAAGAAGTCAATCCATCATGAAGATATAACAATTATAAACATAAATATCTGATCTCTGGACAACAAAATTTGTGGAAAAAAAAACCTCCAGAAAAGAAGACACAAATAGATGAAGCAACAATATTTGTTAGATACTTCAATACCTGTCTTTGAGGATGAAAAAAATGACGAGAAATAATTTGAAGAATTTACAGAAATAAAAAAAAATAATTATAAAAGAATACTGTATACTACTGTATCCTAATATATTAGTCAGGTGAAATAGTCAAATTCCTAGAAGGATAACACTTCCAAGATTGAGTCAAAGAGAAATAGATATCTGAGTAAACACATAAAGCAAAATAATTAAATCAGCATAAAAAATAGTACCCTCTTTCCCCAAAACACTCCAGCCCAGAATGCCTAATTGTTGAATTCTACAAACATTTAAAGATGAATTAATAAAATCCATCACAAACTCTTACAAAAATAGAAGAGAGTCTACTTTCCAACACATTCTATGAGGTCAGCATTATTCTGATTCCAGATAAAATCATTACAAGAAAACTACAGACCAATATAATATAAATATAGATTGAAAAAAATCCTCAACAAAATACTAACAAATAGAATCCATTAATATATAAAAAGTATTATATATAGTGAACACAAAATAATTCCTCTTAGGACAATGCCCACTGGAGCTGTGTGGTCTCAAGACAGTAGAACCACTGGAGAGTGGCAGGCATATAATTCTAACCCTTGAGATCTTTGGAAGTGGAATACAGCTCATAAGCTCTTTGTTTATGGTATTTTGTTATAGCAGCCCTAATGGACTGATGGGACATGAATTTTGGTGGCACCTGAGTGGGTCTTTCATGTAAGTGTCTGACTCCAGCTCTGGTCATGATCCCAGAGTCCTAGGATTGAGCCCCATGTTGGGCTCTCTGCTCAGCTGTAAGCCTGCTTCTCCCTGTCCTTCCGCTCCTCCTCTGGCTTATGCACCTGCTCTCTCTCTCTCTCTCTCTCTCAAACAAAATATTTTAAAAATAATTTAAAAAGAAAAAAAAAGCTTTCTGAAATGAAATTTCCCATTTCTCAAAGGAAGAAGACAAAAATACCCAGAATGATCAACTTTTGCTAGTGCTGACTGTGTCCCCCTTGAACTTCTTGCCAGTTGGAGAAATCTGTTTCTTGGTCAGCCAGTATAACAAACCCTGAGTCTGCTCTCTGAGGAGATTCACCATCTTTTCTTTGGTTTTCATTGATCATATTTTGGAAAGTAAAAGTAATTTTTCTTAGAAGTTGAGCAGTAATAGGCTTTCGCTAACCAGACTTATGGTTTCTCTTAAAATTCACACCTTAAAAATGTGAAGTTCTGACCACTTGATTTCTGTCTGCCCCATTTTATACATGACCTTTTTTTCTTCTCTGTCCTAGGAAATGTGAAATATTAGATCAGAAGGAGGGTACAACTAATCTGTTCTTACCTCCTGCTATTTCCCAGAAGGTGACTCCATAAAGTTTGAGTAATTATCATTTTGTCAGGCACTGGTGTAAGGTTACCAGAACGAACTAGTAAGGGAGGAAGAAGATCACATTTCCCCAGATCCCAATCTCTCTCTCTCTCTCTCTTTCTCTTTTTTTGTTTTTTTTTTTGGGGGGGGGCTGCTGTATCTGTGTCTTCTCTGACATTCCTTGTATACAATCTTCAGTTGAAAATAGAGAATTCGGGCATCTGGGTGGCTCAGTGGGTTAAGCCTCTGCCTTAGGCTCTAGTCATGATCTCAGGGTTCTGGAATCGAGCCCCGCATGGGGCTCTCTGCTCAGCAGGGAGCCTGCTTCCTCCTCTCTTTCTCTGCCTGCCTGTCTGCCTACTTGTGATCTCTATCTGTTAAATAAATAAATAAAATCTTAAAAAAAAAAAAAAAAGAAAAGAAAACGGATAATTCATCTTTCCCAACCCTATAAGCTACATGGTTATCAGATTTTCACCTGGTTTGACATAAGCTCTCTTGGCAGGCATTTATTTTTTTTTCCCTTTTACAAACAGTCAGATATTTTATAATAGACATATTAGAATGTTGTAATTAAGAAAAAGATCTGATGCTATCTAAACTTCAGCAGGTGACTATTCAATAAGGTATTTCATTTCATAGGTAATGTTAACTTCTTCATTGAACATAAAAGACTATTTCCTGCCTCACAGACCACTTCAATTAATTAATCTAATTCCACATGGTAGAATTTATCACTTGCAACATCTATGACCAGGTACAACCAACTGACTCTTTCAGGAACATATGTTAGAAATCCTACTAAAATAACTTAATGATTAGCATATAACCTATGTGTGCTTGTAAATATTTAACTAGCTTTCAAAAAATAAAAGTGTCAATAGATACTACACAGATTTATTATGTTTTACTAATATAAAGATACATAGCACACGCTGAAAATGACAAAATATGTGTGTCCGTTATTATAAATTCCATACAGCCAATTGATTTCCAGAGAGCATTTTGTTAATTTTTGCTAAACCATTTAATCATTGCTAATTAGTTGCAGTTAATCAACTGCTATAGTCTCAGTATGAATGCTCGTTTGCTATTTTATGTGAAGTATAAAATGAAAGTGAAATTTATTTATTTTTAAGGAGTTTATTTATTTATTTGAGAGAGACAGTACAGAGGGAGAATTAGAGGGAGAAGCAAACTCTCCACTAAGCAGAAAGCGCACCACCTAGGTGCATTAGTAACATATTCCTTATTATTTTATTAACTCTAGATGTTACAGAATTATAAGTCAAAGGCTGATCTGCAATATTTGCCTATTTTTATGGTGTGAATACCTTCTTCATGACAGAATTACAAGCTAAAACCTGAGACCCTAAATATGAAGTTGGAGGGAAATGCACATTTGCTCACCATTGTGGACTGTTATCACAATACAAATATAATAGACATAAATAATTTAATAGCATACATAACAGGAAAAGGTAATATAATAATTAGGAAGTGATGTTTTGAGAAATTAATTATCTTTATAAAATATAATTTACCTAATTATAAGTTAACATAATCCTACATTTAATAGTTGATGTGTTCAACAATTACATCAAAAATTTCTAAAAAATTAATAGTTTGAATTTATAAGCTGATATGAAATAGTTCTAGAACACACATTGAATTATTGCTAGTTTTAGGGACCGAAAATAAACTAAGCGCATCAGCAATTTATTTCTTTCATTTGGACACAGAATTAAACTCATTCTTAGGTTTGGCTGCATGTCTGTGTCTAGACCAATCAGTCACAACCAGATGGAGGGGTTTACTGGTCAGATCTGGGTCATGAGACAACTTCTGAAATTTGAGGATTGATCAGAGTCATCCAAATCTCTCTGGAGACTTAAAAATGTGTTATTTGCCACATGAAAGCTGGGGAAAGAAATCCTGAGCATTTAGTGCATACACTTTCCAAAAATATTGTATATTTATAGAGTAAAATACTAATTAGTGATGAGGATAACTAATAATTATTGAGTATTTACTGTATCTTAAACACTGTGCCAAATACTTTTTATACATTATCTCAGAAGGTAAAGCAAGAGTACTTGCCATTCATTGTATTATTTCTCCACATCTTTAGATATGATTAAGTCTCCAGGAATATCTTTATATTTAACATCACATAGCAAGTACGTGTTAGAATCTGGATTCCAATCTTGAATTGACCCCAGAATTTACATTTTATGTATAGAATCTTAGACACTTAGTGAACCCCATATTCTCAATATTAAAAGTTCATCTTTTTTTTTTTTTTTTAACCCTGGATCTTTTGCTCATTATGTAATAAGACATTTCAGGGCAAGGCCACCTATTGTCTTAGATGTGGGAATAGGTAGAAATTCTAATAGATAATGTTAACTTCTAGGATAAAAGGAAGTGCACTGTGGCTCTAATGTAGGAAGTCTTCAGAAGGCAGTGACCTTGGCCAATAAATAGTACATTAATTAAATAAAAACATGTCAATAAATGTGTTTAGATAGTGTAGCAAGGAAGAGATGACTAGAGCAGCAGACTGCAAATGATGGACTGAAGATAGGGATGCACACGAAAGATGGCTAGAAAAATCTTTGAGGATGAAGAAATTTAAAAATCACATTTTGTTTTTATTTTAGATCTATTTGGTTCAATTAAGCTTTTCTTCCCAAGGCCACATAGTCTGGAAAGACAGTGAACTTCATTAAATTTATTTATGATATTGTAGATCCTTCTTTCACTAGGAACTTCTCGGTGACTCTTAAATATCATATGGAATTCCACTCATCTGTTTTAGTCTGATTTGATTCTTTAAAATGAATTCCCAATATTTCCTATGTAGCATAGTTCAGAATAGTATGGAAAAAAGTTCAATAAAGATAAGAAAATTAATAAATTACTGAAGTCATTTAGTCTCAAAACAAGATAATCTCCCAAGAATCTTGTTATGTAGGGCAACTGCTGTTAAACATGAGGGCCATACACCACTATGGGGTCAATTACCTTCTATACGCAAAAGTTTCTTTCTAATATTCTCAAACCATGATACTGTTACATGGAGCCCTAGGCCTGATCTCCAAGTCTTTTCTTTATCCTGTTACTCTCTCCAAATCTTAATAAAATTCTCAATATTGTCTGAGGGAACAGCTTGAAGACTAGGAATCAGGACTCTACTAATTACAATCATATAACCTTAGGTAACTAAATGTCTTGAGATATACATTACCACAGATGAAATATAACTAATAACATTTCAGAACATGAGATATTATGAACATCAGATAGAAAGAACATCAGATGAAGATGAAAGACATCAAAGAGTAAAAAGTATGAAAAAATCGAAGTCAACAGAAGAGAGCATGGCGGGAAGAAAAGTTTACTGTATTCTTTTTAATAATTACTTTTTAAAAATCATAGGCCTAGTTATTAAAGTTCATGATATGAGTCTTATGAACTTATTCATATCTATCTACCTAATAAAGATTCCCATATTCATCTTTTTAATTTCTAATTTAGGAAATTTTCTTTACTTGTCCTGTTTAACTGTGTATTCACTGCAGTATAAAATAAATAAATAAAATGACAGAGTGGACTCAGTGCTTTTAAACATCTCTTCTGGGGCACCTGCGTGTCTCAGTCGTTTAAGCCTCTGTGTTGGGCTCAGATCATGATCCCAAACTCCAGTGATCAAGCCCTATGTTGGGCTCCCTGGTCAGTGGGCAGTCTGCTTCTCCCTCTGTTTACCACTCAGCCTGCTTGTGCTCTCTCTCAAATAAATAAATAAAATCTTTAAAAATAAAAATAAAATAAAACAAAAATATCTTCTAGTTCTAAAACTGTGTAGTTCTTCCAGATTTCATTTTTATTTAACACCTGGTAGTTAATATTAACTAATGGCATCAGTAGGATATATTCAACTTTTTTTTTTAATTTTTTATTTTTTATAAACATATATTTTTATCCCCAGGGGTACAGGTCTCTGAATCACCAGATTTACACACTTCACAGCACTCACCAAAGCACATACCCTCCCCAATTTCCATAATCCCACCCCCAGTAGGATACATTCAGTTTTAAAACTACCCTCCAGTGGAAAGGGTTGTTTATTTTTTAACATGTAAAATCAGTTTAGACATAGAAACAGCCTTGTCACTAGCAAATATTCTAACAGATGAAGTAACCACTAATTTTCTGCTCTGATATATAGCAATCTTTTATTTGGATCTGTAAAATAGAAGATACTTTGTTTTTTTTAAACACCGAAAATGTCACTTTAGAATACAATAGTTTATGTTAAATGTAGTTAGAAAGTGCATAGTGACTCCTGATGTACTTGAAACAAAGATTTTATGAAGCTTAGCCCCTGGCTAATAAAAACATTTCTTCATTTCTGATAGTGTCAGACTAGATAGCCAAACCTTGCACATATACTGAGTCTGACTACAAAAATGAATTATCCCTAGGGAAAAATCCTCTAAATACTTACTTACCTGTATACGGCAAAAGTTCTCAAGCAAGCAAAATTTCAAGGAAAGACTTGGAGGGGAAGAACCACGTATCAACATCACAATGAAATCTAACATTTACCACTTCCAAATCAGACCATGTACCAGGACTTGCATAAGCCTGTTACATTTAAAATGATTTCTTGAACTCACTTATATATTTTAACATTGAAATATCAGTACTGTTATAACTATAAATTTTGACATAATTAAGTGACCAAAATAGCACAGTGTTTGGATGGGAGCTTTCCATTTCCCAGGGTATTTAGGATTTTTTTTCACTTGTATTTGACAACAGGAACCACTTGACTTGGAATTCCCTGCTTGATTTTATAAAGAACTTAAAGTTTTTTAAGACTTAAACTGTTCCACACTGTCACCTCTAATTATGGTAACTTGCAGGCAATGAAGCATAACAGGGCATCCAACTAAACTAGGTCTGACATACTGGTCCCCAACTACAACAAATTTGATATAATGCCTCCTTTTACTTTGTACTATGAAATACTTTATTTTAATTTTTTATATTTTTTTATTCTTTTCTTTCTAGATTCAGTAATACAGAAGAAATAGTATGTTCTAAAGTTTAGTGGCCCAAGGTCTAAGGCCTCAAAACAATTAATAAATACATAGGATACTATGTCCGCAAATGTGTAGATGCATTTAAATATATTTATTAATACAGTCATATAGTAGGGCTTGATTTACACACTGCTTTCCAGGTATGGAATGCTGTACTTTGCAGCAGCCTAGCTTTGACCTTGATAAATAATCCTCTGGGAAGCCAGTCATTAGATTCTATTGGAACAGTGAGATTTAAACAATTCTAATGTGAGACTGTGTTCATATGCACACCTGTCTTATTTCCAAGTCTCTGGTGAAGAAATTTTTGTTTTATTGTTTATGTTAAAATTCCTTATATAGATCTGATCTATTACTATGTATTTACCAATGTTTGTATATTGTACTGACCAAATGATTATCAAACATTCCTCCACAGAGATGAAAGGAAGCAAAAATGCCACCCCAAAATATGCCACTTTGACATATAGGTTATTTTTAATTAAAAGTATTTAAGAAACAGCAGGTACAAGGACACTCCTTTGTCCCTGAAAGCAGGGATGGGAAGACCACATAAACAAACCTTGTTGACTTCCTCACTAATTTCCTACTGCAAGTCCAAACTTTTTTGTAATGTCAACCCTTCACAAAATTATTCATTCTCTAAAATGAATGTCATGCTTATGTTGGTCACTTCTTTGAACCTCATGGTTTGGGGTTCTCACACATACAAATTTAATTTTTTTCTGTTAATCTCTCTTATGTTCATTTAATTATTAGACCAAATAACCTAGAAGGTAAGAAAGAGAAAGTTTGGGGCATCTGGGTGGCTCAGTTGGTTAGGTGTCAGACTCTTGATTTCAGCTCAGTTCATGATCTCAGGGTCCTGAGATGGAGCCCTGCTATGGGCTCTGTGCTCAGTAGGGAGTCTACGTGAGATTGTCTCTCTCCCTTGTCTTCCTTGTCCTCTGCCCCTCCCCATACTTGCACTCACTCTCACTAGAATGAATAAATAAATAAAATCTTAAAAAAAGAAAAAGAAAGAAAGAAAAAAATCTTTCTCTCCTACACTTCTATAAACTTCTTGACTGTCTTCAAGATGTTTTCTTTCATGGAGGTGTCAGTTTCTGCTATGCCATTTTGATTTGAGGTCCAGGTCTGTCACTCACAACCCTGAGAGACAACCATAATATTTATTTTCTTTTAGATAAAGTAGTTAAAATCTATTCCAAATAGACACTTGAGGAAAAAGCAGACATTGTATTTTTATTAGGCCCAATTTAAGAATTTATTGATTGTGTTAAAACAAATGGTTAAAAAACATAAGAAAATGCTAAGACATTACAGAAGGAATTTTCATTGTCCTGAGATATTACTTTATATACACACACACAAGAAATGTTTATCTATATAAATTTTACAGTGTGAATTTATAGATTTCTCTCAGTAGGAAAAACAAACAAACAAACAAAACAAAAAACCCTTAAAACCAAAAACAACAACAGCAACAACAACAAAGGCATTAAAAGATTATTTTGTAGGACATTAACAGGTTTTGTATTTTAACCCTCTGATCTAACCTTAGCATTTCCCCTTTAAAAGATCTTTATATGCAGTTTCACAAAATGTTTTTCCAACCAGTTTCACCTTCTTCTGATTCTTTCATTAATTAATGAGTTGAAACCAATCTTAAAGTGTGTTTATAGCATGTTTGCAGGAGAGTCATATTTTTAACTTTCTGAAAAAATACTTTGACAATTCCGTTAATTATGGTAACTAGAATCAATCAAAGCCTTTGTTCTATTTCTTACTTTACATATAAATGTGAGATCAGGTCTACTACTCTGAAATAAGATGAAAATACAAAGTAATATTGAGTGAATAAAATACTGAACATGCAACACGTGGACTGGAGCTAGCACTTTAGTATTTGCTATTTAATTTTTTATTTGGAGGAAATTGAGACAGAGACAAGAAGTTATATGATCAAGTATAGCACTGCATGAATAATAATTGACTAGAGCCTCAGGACAAAGGCAAGTAATAAAGAAGACACCTGACTGAAGTGATAGGTAGAAGACAAAAATATCTGGAATGCCCTGAAAACCTGAAGGCTGGTTTCCAGAAATGAGACAAACCTGAATGCACATATGCAGTAGATTAATAGACATTATTTTGACATAAGTAAAAGTGTAGGAAAAGGTTTCTAAACTTTTTCTTGTATTCACTGTCTACCATGTATCTGAAAGCAAGAAAATAGGAAGAAAACAAAATATAGGCTAGAGGATTAAAGCATTTAATAATGTATCCAATTCCATAGTTGTTTTTTTTTTTCCCTGAAAATGTAATACTTTATTCTCTAAGAATTTCCTGTTCGATTCAAGTTATAGACTAACGCCCTGCTGAAATAATAGAAAACTTTTAATTTTCTGTTCTGTATCAAATAACAGGTAAATAAAAGTGATTGTCCATGAAGCATTTTAAAATTTTAATCAGGGGCACCTAGGTGGCACAGTTGGTTAAGCATCAGACTCTTGGTTTTCGTTCAGGTAGTGATTCAGGGTCTTGACTTCAGGGTCGTGACGTAGAGCCCCACGGTAGGCTCCATGCTCAATAGAAAGTCTGCTTGAGATTCTCTCTCCCTTTCCCTCTGCCCCTGACACTCATGCTTTCCTCTCTCTCTCTGTCCCTAAAATAGATAAATAAATCTTTAAAACCAAATAAATACATTGCAATTAATTTTTTAAGTATATCTAGTTAACTTAGTTCAATCAATGTTTGTGAAGTGACTGAACAGGTAAACTGATTAGGAGCTAGTCATAAAAATGCCTAAAATCTGAAGACTTCAAGACCTCCTGGTAGTTTAGCCGGTGAAACGTCTGTCTTCAATCCAGATCATGATTCCTGGTTCCTAGAATCGAGCCCTAGGTCAGGCTCCCTGCTCAGAAAGGCCTCTGCTTCTCCCTCCCTTCACCTCCCTGGCCCCCACCCCCACACACTTATGCTCTTTCTCTTGCTCTCTCTCTCTCTCTCCAATAATAAAAAAATAAAATCTTTAAAAGAAATCTGGTGATTTTCTTCAAGTTTCAGCATAAAAGACAAAATAAAAGACAAGGGATAAAAGATGACAAATGATGAAGAAACATTTATAGATAAAATGTTTCATCTGAAATGTGGAATGCTATGGAATCTGATTCAATAGAAATGGCTTTATCTTCAAAATGACTGTAAGAAGATGTATCAGTCCTGCTAAACATTAAATATATATTAAATTGATATTACAAATGATGTGTAACCCTTTCATTTTCTTAATGTTCTTGTCCAATATCTCTCGTTTAAGACAATAAACATTCAATGAACAGTTTTGGGGATATGCTACTGATATGGAGGTTATGGATGTAGTCCCTGTCTTTAAAGATCTCAAGACTAACTGAATAGAAACCACAGATGAAGCCCTTTATGAGTAAACAATCAGTTCTCAACACTACATCACTCTCAGTAAAAACCAGCTATGATTTCATTAAGTGTAACATCCTTTATTTTGATGGAAATATGGAAATCAGGTGATTAGTACATTTATCTGAATCTTTTATTCATAAAAAAATAATTTTATTAGGAACATTCACAACATTAACTGTTTCACTTTTCTAGTGGGAATAATTTCAGACCCAAAATGTTTCTTAAATGAGGTTTTATATTTATCTCCCAAGATATCTCAAATTCTTTCAAGCATAAATACCCCACAAATACAATAGTAATTTTATGGATAGCAGGTTTATAATTTTGATTTTCAACAGGAAATGCTTTATCCTAATTCACCTGGAACAGAATAACATATTTAAAGATGAAAAAAAAAGTTTTCACTTTATATTCAACTTAAAGCTAATTAACTAACTTTCATACTGATGAATTAAGCATAACTTTTCAGTATAGAAGACCAACATGATATACATGTAAGTATTACAAGTAAGTCTCAGAATTTTTCAAAATATTCTCATTAAACAGTTTAAAGTTATTATCTGTCAAAGACAAAATTTTGCCACTGTAGAGGATTCAATATGATAGGTCTGATAAGGTAGTCATGAAGGTTTGTAACAAATTATATAAAGAGAACAGATCAAGTATAAAGTATAAATAAATGATCTAAAGCCCTGGGGTGTTGACAAATTCCAAAGACTTAGAGCTTACACAGTTAGAAAGAGCTAGTGAGGGGCGCCTGAGTGGCTCAGTGGGTTAAAGCCTCTGCCTTCAGCTCAGGTCATGATCTCAGGGTCCTGGGATCGAGCCCCGCATCGGGCTCTTTGCTCAGCAGGGAGCCTGCTTTCCTTCCTCTCTCTGCCTGCCTCTCTGCCTACATGTGATCTCTCTCTATCAAAAAAAAAAAAAAAAAAAAAAAAAAAAAAAAAAAAAAAAAAAAAAAAAAAGAAAGAGCTAGTGAATAGTTCGAGAGGCAGTAGGACCCTCCAGAGTCATGACATAAAAAAAACAGGACAAGGAAAATGGAACTTTCCCAGAGGTTATCATGCCATCTGTAACTGCTCTAACTGCTGCACAAATGTCTTCCTAAAGGTAAATCTATCAACCTTTTCTCAAACTTTCTCTGCAGTGACACATCTAGTCGATGGTGTTCACATGTCTAACTGAGGTGTTTGGGTAGATAAACTAGACTTTCAATGATATGAATTTCCTGAAGCACTTATTCCATTGCAAGAAAAAAACAACAAATATAAGCCAGGTTGCTAGTGCTGGAATTGAACATGTCTGTGCAAAGACCTACCATGGGTACAGGTGCCTCTCACTCATTCATTTCAACAGGTATTAAACCACTTCTATGTTCATGAAGGGAAGGAGGTGTTAGAGATAAAATGATAAAAAAGATAAATATTGTCACTATTGCTACAGTTTACTTAAGTAAAATGTACTAAAGTAAATAAGTAACACAACAATAACAATAGTGTTTCAGTAAACAAAATATAGGTTTACTGGTAGCATACTTAGGAGAAAATAATTTGTTATGAAGATTTGGGGAGGCATTTATTACACAAATAATTACATTAAACATATTTAATTATATACTTATAACAGGTTTACATTCATATGCTATAATTCATATATTATAAAACTTATTTTCATTATTTTCTATAATATGAGTTTATCTTGCTGTAGTCCCATTGCTCTCATTATAAAAAAGAAAAGAAAACTGCATACATACCTATGCATTGTGCTTGTATGATAACTTAAGTTTCTGCCAATTGTTTAAAAACAATTTTATAGTCAATTCCAGTGTTCTCTCAAAGTTAGCCAAAATTAATTGCTTCTGCACAAAAACTATAAGTAGATTTAAAATCTTAAGCATGCTTAGGATGTACCTTCATGAATTTTTGTTTAAGAAAATCAATATTGTATGCCAAAAATAGAGTGCTTCTTAGAAAATAATTGAAACAAGGTAATTCATTATGTAACACAGAAAATCAGCAGCTGATTGAGACAAAGTGATTGTTATATGCATGAGTTAAAAGACCTAATTGTGTTTGGATCCTGTTTCAGAAATAATTTCCTCTTTTTTTGGTTATGATCCTGGTGTGCCCTTGGGATGAAAAAAGCATAATACACACACACTTTATAATGACTGATGAAATTTATAAATTGTTGTAAGTATGATTACATTTCATAACATTATGAAGTGTTTGTACATAAGATTCTCATTAATTTCACCAAGGCTCTTTATGTCAACTTGGGTAAAATTCATTAGAAAAACCATATTTTAGGAAAATCGAGTCGATGAACAAAGGCTACCACATATTTAAGGAAAATAAGAACAGATGAAAGCTGTTCCTGAGAAATGGAGTAAGGAGAGTTTCAGTCAGTGACAGATGGAAGAGGAAGGAGAAAAAAAAAAATTGTGACATCTGTTAAACCACATTTGGAAGAGTCATTTACACACCATGGACGAACAGCAACTTATTCCTGGAAAGTGCTTGCTGCCGAGGTTGTACTAATTCTTGATTATGAATAGATTTAGTTATTGATCAATCAGATTGCTTTGGGGAATCTTATTTTTTTGAATTGTTAAAAAATCCTATTTATACAAGCAAAGTCCATTTGTTTCCTGGCATTACATCAGCCTCAGGACATTTATAGGTCAGTATTCTTGCAGACAAGGATATTCTGGAAGTCAGATGATTTTAGGACAATCACCTCGTCAAACTGGATGAATTGTGTGTATTTTATTGTGGCTTACTGTTGGTATTGATTCATATTTTTCTAGAAATACATCCTAGAAATATACCAAGGCAATTAGCATTATTTTAATTTTTATATTAATCTAGGTTGAAATTCTACCTCAAGATACCTCAAATAAGGTATCTTATCCCCTTATCTATTATCTGTATTTATTTATCCCATCAAGAATACTTGCCACCCTGTGTATAAAAACAGATTCTGCAATTCCCTTGACTCTGTTCCCAAGTAGTTAAGGAATCTTTACTTATCTGCTGAATAACCCTCAGCTTTCTCTGATCACCACATTTTCATTTTCTCATTAAATTTCTATCTTCTTTTTTGCAAAGGTAGACATCTTTGGAAGTATTTTCTCCACTGAATGAAAAATGATCACAAACGGTAGAAACAGAATATAAATGATAATTATAAACTATTTTGTGATTTTTCCATTTTTTATGGACTTCTGTAGGAAGAAATGTAAACTAAAGAAAAAACAAGATTTAATATATCTTTCAATCTGAGCTGATTTCAAGACTTGAGGGAGAAGTCATAAAGAAATACATTTATATATTTTATAAAGAAATATATTTTTCTTTATATATATATATATATATGCATTTTCTTTATGAAAGAAGAAAGAAAGAAGATAAATGTAAAAAATAAATTATCAAAGATTCCCCACCCCAAAAAACAAAAACAAACAAATAAACAAACAAACAAAAAAACAAACTCAAGGTTTTGTTTAAAGGGATTCCTATAAAAGGAATCTGCATCAGAATGGACATGAATAAAGTGGAAATAAAGTTAAAAAAATATTATAGCTGGAAAAACCTCAGGGACTCTTCCATGAAAATCCCATTATATAAGTGAAAAACAAAGCCAAACTCAAAAAGTTTAATTGATTTACCTAAAGTAATGTCACTATGAAAATTCAGAGCCATGGGGTGCCTGGGTGGCTCAGTGGGTTAAGCCTCTGCATTCAACTCAGGTCATGATTCCAGGGTCCTGGAATCAAGCGCCTCTGCTTAGGGCTCTCTGCTCAGCAGGGAGCCTGCCCCCCCCCTCTGCCTCTTTGCATACTTGTGATCTCTCTCTCTCTGTCAAATAAATAAATGAAATCTAAAAAAAAAAAAAAAGAAAAAAAAGAAAAAGAAAATTCAGAGCCAGGTTCACTTCTAAGACCAGTGTTTCTCCAACCAGAGATTAATAAAAGTAAGAAAGAAAAAGAAAAGTAAAATAATAAAAAAAGCAGATCTTAGATCTTTGCTTTTCCTAGAGGCCCTAATTCAGTTGGTCTAGGATGGAACCCAGAATATTGCATTCCCTTGGGTAACAACAGGGTATCATTGAAAGGAAGAAGATAAGATATGATCTCAAGTAGAAGAGAAAAAGGTTTAAAAAGGAGAGGTGAACTTGTTTTTAATGGTTTCTCCTAATGTGTACATTTCTCTCTGCAATCACATGAGGAAGATTAGCTGGGTCTACACATCACTGTTCAGGTATTTCTCAATTCTTTGGGCAGATTTATCTGAAAATATGTTTAAGAGACTAACACATGATAATCATCAGATGGTGAATATACCCCTTTCCAGGACTGTCTCAATATTAACTTGATAAGAATCTTTATGGATTGGGCCCTGGACTATGTACATTTTACAACTCCACTGTGACCATTTACTAACTCTATCATTTGTAGAACTGTCTCCTTGAGTGCAAGGAACACAGCTGCTTTACTTTATATGTGAGATACTTAGTTAACACCCTGGATCTTAGCAGATACCCACTCAATGTTAAATTGAATGAACAACTATGAATAATAAAACTTAACTGAAGTTCAGTGTTTAAAAAAGTAATTTGTATACATGTCAGTTACTGGATATGAATGTTTTTTGGATTTGTACTTTTTTTAAAGGGTTGGCTTTTGAATTTTTCTAAGAAATACCAGTTACCACTCTGGAATCTATAGAATCAGAACAAAGTCAGTTTGGGCACATAAAAATGACACAATACATCTAGGATATCAAGTATGCATTTTTTTAACCTATGAAAGATATTAATCACATCAGAAATTTTAAACAAAATTATATCATACTTGATCATTTTAATGACCAAAATAAAATACTCATGATAATATGAGTGAAGCCATAATGTACCTGAAGAATGAAATAAACTTGAAAAAGTTCAGTTTCTGTATACCTTTTGCTTTTTCCAAGAACTTTTTTGCAAAATAATCACTAGGCTGCAGAGATAACCCACATAGACGATGTTATTAATATGCAATCTTCCTTCCCCAAATAGTTTACATATGCAATGTACAGCATCTGGACCTTGTAATTGAATTTTTGAAGTTCGCTGTGGTTTGGGAGCTGCATATGGGTCAGTAATCATTATCCAGACGCCATCGTTCATAGTACACATATAATTAATCAACTCATTAATTATGGAAAAAGAGTCTCAGGGAAGTCTAGTGCACCTATTTCTTAAACAAATATTTTACCCTTGAGCTGTAAAAAGGAGCATCTCCTTTATATACTGCCTTAGATTACTATTAGCAATTTATTTAGGGAGTTTTTAGAACAAGGTCCATAATAGGAGTCAATATAAAAATCTTTCAGATACAGGACCCATCATATATATCCACAGAATTTAATCACTTTCTGGTTAAATCACTGCTTTGGATCTTTATCTTCTGAAGTTAATGTCAATAGCACTTTATTTTTAATGTAACTATATTCAGCCAACTGTAGGAAAAACAAATCATGTTCTTTTTTATTTGTAGTTTTAGTAGATGGTTGCCAGGGTAAAATTGATAATTAGGGAAAGTAAAATATTTCTCAGCATTTTTCTCCTTATTAGACATTACTGAGCCCAGGATGCTTAATGAAGATACTTTATAGATGCATAAGGGAGGAAAAAAAGTCTGCAAATATATTTTCTCACTTTCTTGGCTCATTAGCTAACCTGACCTAACCATTTTCTTTTGCTATTCGTCAATCCTACTTTTTGCTATTTTTCCCCCTACTCGTGGCAATTCATCTTCATGATGCACTGGCTTACATTATGACCTACAATACTTCTTGTGGAAAGACATACAGCATTAATATGAAAAAGAGGCTAATTGCATAAGATAAATGCCAATCCTAAAATAATAATAAAATATAAGTGGATATCGGCTCAAGGTAGAGACAGGAAGAACTGTTTAATCAAGTTGTTGTGAAATGTATGGAGGGCTTAAAGAAGATGAACAGCTGTTTTCTTTCTTCACTGAGGCTAGAAATAACTTCGGCTCAAAATGGGAGACATGAAGAAGAGATTTCTCTCTGTAGATTTCTAATGAGATTTCTAGTCAGAGAACCATACAGTCCATTGAATTTTATTTCTTGGTAGTTGCGGAGAAACAGGAGATAATTTAGGGACTATTCAATTTAGAGATAGGAAGAAAGATCCATTGATGTTTTAAGGTTCCTCTTTTTTTTTTTTTTTTTTAAATACCACATTGTGCTGACTTCTCTGAGCCTCACTTTTCAGTCTCTGAGCCCCTCTGCTTTGAAATCATAAAATACAGCACAGATCAAGGCTTAAACTCCTAGCCATCTGGGCCAAGGTCAGGCAGAATATACGCAATAGCCATGACAAAGCTGAGCTCCTGAGGTTTTAGCACCATCACTTATATCTCACAATTTAATCCAGATTTAAATGCTTTACATGGAGGACTGACCATGGAAGACACATTTACTTCTTACTTATTATCTAGACGCTAAAACCCTCTTTGTTATCCATGAGGCATGTACCCAACTATCAAATTTGTCCCTACATCCCTGCTCAATGGTCACTTGGGACTTTTTCTCCAAGCTGTTAAGTAAATGAACATGGGACAGTATGATAAGTGGTGTGATACAAAGTGAAAGTGAAAAGGTTATAGGTAGAAGAAAGTATCTAGGTAAAAGAAACATTTCAAATGAAAGAAGGGAATGTCTCTTTTGTTTCAGATAGATACAAGGAAAAAAGAAGAGGAAACAGATCCCAAAAATCCAGAATGTTAAGCTAAGGAGTTTCATGCATGGTTTTCAAACACATTTCAGCTACAGATGTATCATTTTTCAAAAGAAAACTACTGAGGAAGTTTAATATGGAAATCAGATAAACACAGAGGTGCCATTCCTCTGGAGAATCTATAGGGAAATCTGGAACTTGTACTAAACCTCAGCAATGTGTTTGAAATAGTTTCATGAAGCCTTTTCTGTTCACATTCCAAGATTTCAAACCACAACCTTCAATGCTAGAGGCAAGTTTTGAAATAGCAAACATGTATAATCAGATATACATTCTCACTTTTATAAATGGCAGTTTACGGCTGTTTAAACCTTATAAACATAGACCATTAACGACCCTTTTGTGTCCCTGCCATAAACCAACTACCATCTCAGTGCCACAGGGTGCCAGTAAGGTCAGGGCAAAAAGAAAACAGGTGATACTCTGATGCTCTAGTTAAAGTGTCGGGGGAGAGAAGTGCTGCTCACTTCCACCCCCAAGTATTTGCAAAACTGATTTAAACCGGTGAGATTTTTAAAGATGGAGGAGTAGCTAATAGCACCTTATTACTTCTACTTCAATCAGTGAAAGAAAAGTCTTACAATTTATTTTAGTTTTCATTATTCCTTTCTTCTTGAAATAACCATCTTTGTCATCTCCGAAGAGCTATCTTACCTATCTTCTTTCTGCTTTTATTATTCAGCCTTCTTGATTTAAGATTTTTTCTTCTTCTTTAAGATCAAAATTTTCATGAAGGATAAGGACATGACTGACTGATATTTGCATACCTATGTTTATGAATAGGTAACAACACATTAACTATTAAAATATGAAGACACATCTAAGACCCTTAAAAATTGTAGTTGTCATGCATCTAATCCAAACAAAGATGTATCTACAATTCACATTTTCACAGCTAATGTTTCATATTAATAACTACAGATTTGAAATGTGTTCTTAATAGTTTGCTTTTGAATCATTAAAAGTATAATTTCCTAGTTTGTATTTTTAAAATCTTTTTTTTTTCTGTTTTATTTCAATCATTTTTACTACATTAAAAAGCTCACATTTACTAGAGGCTTACAGCTTCATTAAACTAGTTCAGATAATAAAGGTCAGTCAGAATTAAAACACCAGATGAATGAACACTAGAACCACATTTAGAACTGGCCTCTTCTCTTCACCATTAACCAGCAAAAAACTAGTTAGCACTATTGTTCACAGTGATTGCTGTTCTCTACTACTGTGGTTCATATATTTCTGCCTCACACTATGTAATATTCAGTGACTTTCTGGAGAAGACTAATCTTCCCCATCCCACTGCTGTCAGGCTTGAGCATGTAACTTACTTAACTTGGTACATTAATTGACTCAGGCTGCCATAACAAAATACCCAAGACTAGAAGGCTAAAACATCAGAAATTTATTTTCTAACAGTTCAGGAGGCTAGAAATCCAAGATCAAGGTGTCAGCAGGTTTAGTTTCTGATGAGACTTCTCTTTCTGGCTCCCAGACAGCTGCCTTTATGCCCACGTTGGCCTTTATTCTATGTGTGTGTATATTTTTGGTTTCTCTTTCTTCTTGTAAGGACACCAGTCATAAATGGATCAGAACCCCATTTGAGACAACCTTAATTACCTCCTTAAAGGCCTTCTCTCTAAACATAATCACCTAGGAATTAAGGATTCGATATTTTGGGAACACAATTCAGGGAACACAATTCAGCCCATAACACTTGAGGTAATGAAACCTGAATGAAAGTAACACTTGCAAAATCTGAGTAAAATGATTGAAGAGCCAATTAATGGTTCTACCCTAGCTTCTCTTCTCTCTGCCATTAGGCCAACATGTACTCAGGAGGTACTGTCTCTTTCATTACTGACTCTGGGTTTAAAAGGAGGTGGAAGAGGGAAGGAGACCATTTGTAACTAACAAGTACAAGGGGAAAAGAAGTTAACATTTCTTTTCTTTTTCCACTAACATTTTGAAACTTTCAGAACTGTTGATGCCACAGCTTAGCTTAATAAAATCTTACTAATAAATTAGTAACCAGAAATAGAAAAATATTTTTAAACAGCTTGGCTTTTGTTTTGGGGTCAGGCTTTAGGCTGTAAAGAAATTATTATTAGAGGCTGGATGAAATACAGAGACAAACTATTTGGTAAAATGATTACCTGCAAGTACTCTAAAGGCAATTGATTAAGCATATGGGTGCATGGGCATGTTACTAGCTAACTATTGCATTCCTCATCCATTATTACCAGCATTTGAAAATAGTACTATGAGAGAAAAATAAGGTATAAAAGGATTGGCCATTTAACAGGAAGTATTAAAAAAAGAGAGATAAAATTCCAAAATTCTGGAACTTGCAGGATTAATAGATGTTACATCTTTCTCATACCCAACTTATAAGAGAAAAATTGAGACATGTTTTGAGTGGCAAAGGTCAATTAGAGCTTAGCTCTTTTTTTTTTTTTTAAAGATTTTATTAATTTATTTGACAGATCCTAAGTAGGCAGAGAGGCAGGCAGAGAGAGAGAGGGGGAAGCAAACTCCTTGCTGAGCAGAGAGCCGGATGCAGAACTTGATCTCTGGACCCTAAAATCATGACCTGAGCCGAAGGTAGAGGCTTTAACCCACTGAGCCACCCAGGCGCCCCTGGAGCTTAGCTTTTGATTAAAAAAATAAATAAGGGTATAGCCTTCATAACCTTGTTGAAACCAATTCAACAAGCAACACCCTATAATTCTTTTCAGTTTGATAAAAAGGTTCAGAGAAAAGAAACTAAGGATACATCTCTTATGTGAAAGCCCGGTGATTTAATTAACCTATAATTTAATTTAGTGACAGATTTGCATATGGAAAGTGATCATAGATGCAACTTTGAGACTAAGTTTACTGTTATAAAATTCATATTTACAAAAGTTGATTACAGTCTTATAGAACTATATTGCCCAAAGAGCCATACCACCCTGAATTAAAAGAGACTGGGATGATTTGTTTTAACATTTTGGCCTGCTAATATTCTATGGGCAGAAAAGAGGTGGACAAGTGTCCTATCCCCATGGAGAATATATTCCCCCATGTCCTTTATGCCAGGTCCAGACATCTTCAAGGAAAAAAAAGAAAAAGAAATTATCTCCCAGAGGTTGTAATCAAAATTTGAAGAAGCAGTAACATCACCAGATAGATGTCATCATAATCAGATCTACTCTGGGCATTCTAATCTACCATTCTGTGAATGGAAGTTTGTGAGTGGTGTGTGTGTGTGTGTGTGTGTGTGTGTGTGTGTGTGAAAAACAGAAAAGTAGGGGGGAGGGAGAAAGAGAGATTTTGAGAGAGAGAGAGCAATTATCCCAAAATAGACCTTTCATTCTCTTACAACTTCACAATATAGTTTATAGTATGTTCTACTTTACTGATGTTTCAATTTTACCTGTATTAGGGTAGATTTTGTGAAAGTCATTCAACATTTTTTCTCTTTTTCTCTTACCCTCTCTAAATGCGGTCTGTCTCTCTCATACACATGCTTACACACAACATCTTTTAGGGATAAAGAAAGCACAACTATGGGTTTCCAGTGGCTTGTACAGGGCAACTAGCCCTGAATACATAGGACGAGGAAACAATGAGTTCCATGGAGAAATGCAAAGGAGAGACTATGAGTGCTTTGTCTAAACACAAAGAAAACCTTGTTAATCCTTCCATGGTACATGTC